>NC_140483.1:47442500-47810000 GCF_964271855.1 Acomys minous
AGCACATATTTCCAACTCTGGATCTCTAATCTTACCACCGGGAGCTGCAGAAATGTGTCCCAGGGCCTTTCCTTTTGTTGTTAGTGTCTGTAACAGCTCAGTAAACTCTCATTTCAAAGACCCCTTCATCTCAGTAGTTCTGAGTACTGATCAACAGTATCGAGGTAAAGAAACTGACATATCTTCACTATTTCTTTCAAACTTGTTTTCTATAACTTATTTATTTTTATTTTATTAAAAGCATTATCTTGGCACATGTATGTTTTGTGGTATGCATGCAAGCTTAGGTATGTGGATACACATGCACACATGTGCTTTTAGAGATGAGAGTTTGACCTTGTGCGTCTTCAATTGCTCTGTACCTTAAGACAAGGTCCCTTGCTGAACCTGAAGCTCACAGGTTAGTCTGGCTGATCATTTTACTCTTGAGAACCTCCTGTCTCCACCTCCCAGCCTAAAAGGATTACACACGAATTTGGCTTTTACGTGAGTTCTAGTGCTTACACTACCAAAGAATTATTATCTTCCCAAACCTTGTTTTCTACCACTTAAATCTGCTGTCAATAACTCAGGTGTGGTCAAGCATGCCTTTAATTTCTGGAGGCAGGGGCAGGCAGGTCTTTGTGAATTCAAGGCCAGCTAGGTGTTCCAGAACTCCGAGGGCTATGTAGAGAGACCCTGTTTAAAAAATAAAAATAAATTTTTAAAAAATCCCGACAATAACAACACACAAGTTGTCAATGAACTCACACATGTTTGTTAGTATCAGCACCAGGCAACTTCTCCCTCTATGATGACAAATATGCTACAAGCATCTATAGACTTGTTGTTACCAGGCACCCTATGGAAAATAAAATGTGCAGCTGTGTCTGTTCGCACTTCATCACAGAAAGTCTGTATTATTTCTGTGTCTGTCTCAGTAATTGAACCTTTGAGCTCTTTGACTCCTCCCACTACAATCCAGCAGCTGAATTTCTTTCTTCTCCCCATGAATGAAACCCTTCTCTGAGGTGAAAAGCAGGCTTCCATTCCTTATCTTATCTTACCTGTTCTTTATGTGATTACTTTCTCCCTGTCCCTTCACCACGGGATTCTTTTCCACATATGACAGTCATTCTCATGACAGCAGCTCACCCAAGGTACCTCTTGTGTGTTCGAGGATTATTAATATTCAATATTGATTTATTATTTTAATAAAACAGTGGTTGGTCCTTAACCAGGTATATACCCAAATAGCCACACAGATAGACTAGTATATATTTAATTATCCTAGAGCACAATACTGAGCAATAATTACTTCATCTCCTAGGTCTGGCTCATTTCTTCTGGTGTTTCTCAGTCCTTTCCACGTGCATCCCCCCTGCTTCCCCACCCACCCCCATCCTTCCTGCTCTTTCTGCTCCCCTCACTGAACCAGGATGTCCCACCCTATTCTCTGTAGTGCTCAGCATTGGCTAGTTGGCTTTTATGGACAATACACAGAACAAATGGTGACGTATTTACACAAACTTGAGACAAGACATCCTTAGAATAAACGTCACAATGCAATGTCCACATTGAAACCAGATAGCTGGGTAGAGAAACTGACATTTGAAAGAACGAGGGTAAAATGTACACCGTCCACAAGAACATTATGCCAACATTCTGCATAGGGACCCACTTCACTCCTGGACAGATTTTGACACTCCACAGATAACCCCATTGTTTAAATGCCTTTCTTACCCTATTTAGGCTTTGACACCCCTAGCCAAGGCATACCGTTAGGGAGGTTTTCTCCTTGCCTGAGTATGGCCCTGGACAATACCCCATACAGCAAGCTATCATGTGTGTGGGGGTGGGGGTGAGCTATCATGTGTGTGGGGGTGGGGGTGAGCTATCATGTGTGTGGGGGTGGGGGTGAGCTATCATATGTGTGGGGGTGGGGGTGAGCTATCATGTGGGGGAGGTGGGGGTGAGGGTTCTCCTTACCACAAGTGGGGTAAACAACATGTTGGGACTAGGGAACTCTGACGACAAACGCAACCAATCCTGAGTCCTGCTTGCAGTTTCAATTATTATCTAGAAGAAGTCATAAAATGTTAGAAAGTTCTATACTTAACCAATAAAGTTTTATTATGAAAGATACAACTCAAGCCAGCAAAGGGTGGATGAGTTTGTCCATGGAGGAAACTTGTCATTCAAAGGTGTTCGTCAAAGTTTCATTGCATAGGCACAAATGATTTTCACAATGGCCATCAGTGTTTAAATCTAGTCTCCAGAGTCACAACACATCTCAGAGTTGAAAGGTCCAACTTGCTATATGCCTTCAAAGGAGGCCAGCTTCTTCCTACAAGCGTTCTAAGGGCCATCTCTAAGGGCCAGTCTTAGTCACATTGTTAGCACAGTTCAGGTGTGATAGAAATTGGCTCATCACAATTATCAGAAGACACTTCCCTCACTCAAGAAGTTCCATGGTGGGTTAGGGACTGTGTTTCTGGATCAAAACCCAAGGCAAAGGCCAAGTTGATCCTTCCTAGGGTTAGAAATCCAGGAATAAAAACCTACAGCAAATAGAGTTTGAAGTTTGATATTATTTGAAGTTCTCATATTTGAGAAGGTATATAGTTCAAGTCCTTATTCAAAAATGAAATGAATTAGTAAATACCTCCTTAGGTAAGGAAATGATTAAAGATACATTCGGATATTTTCTTTTTGAGACAGGTTTTCACTATGTAACTCCAACTGTTCTGGATCTTGCTATGTAGACCGAGCCCACCTCAAACTCAGAGATCCACCTGCCTTTGCCTTGTGAGTGCTGGGATTAAAGGTATGCTTCACCACACCCCACTACATTCTGATTTTCAAAGTGTCAACCCTAAGTGTTATTTAAATGTCTTGTTTGAGTCCTGAGACAAAGAGAAATTGCATCAGAGACTGGTTATTTTATAACTTTATGTCAGAATTGAGCAAGACACAAGGTATCCTCTAGAATTCTTAAGATAATAATAATAATAATAATAATAATAATAATAATAATAATAATAATAATAATAAAAAGATCAAGTCAACTGGTGTGAAAGACTGTGATAATTCTACAAATTTAATTTCCTCAATAAGTAGCATTCAGTATGCTATCACCAAAGATTTATTCGAAAGACTTTTATTTTTTCCAAGCCACTACACTACCTCCTTTTGTATAACACTGGTGGGTGGGTGGGGTGTGTGCGTGTGTGCGTGTGTGTGTTTGTGTGTGTTTATATGTTTACTAGTTCATGAGTGCAGTGCTTATAGAGGCCAAAAGAGGGCATGAGATCCCATGGAAGCTTTGAGCTGCCTGACATCAGTGCTGGAAGCAAACTAGGACCCTCTGCAAGCACAACCAAGTGCTCTTATCTGGTAAGCCCTGTCTACACCCTCCAAATGAATTGTCTTGTGTCTCTGTATCATTAGACTTGGAATGAAAAAACCAGAAAGTGTTTTCTTTTGAAATATGATCAAAATTTTAAAAGAAGATCTCAGGTAGCATATCCTCCTTTCACTAGACAAATTGTCAGCTCAGAGTTTAATTTCATATAAAATAAACAGCAGGGCTTTTTTTTTTAGATTTGTTCCTTACACTTTAATGTTTTGTCTTCCTAGCTTCATATAAGTCAGAGATGCTTGATCCTATCCTTTTTTTCTTTGTCAAGAAGGTGAAAAACCAGCAAGCATTAGGCAGAGTTGGGGCAGGAAGGGGAGTCCTGTGGAACAGTGGGAGGGAAGTATAGAAAGAACCAGAGGGGGGGGGAAATGCTGCAAAAAGACCAACAGAGTCAACTAACCTTGACCCATGAGGGTTTACAGAGAAGGAAGCACCAACCAAAGAGCACGCATGGTCTGGACCTAGGCCCCCTACACATATGTAACCGATGGGCAGTTTGATCTTCATGTAGGTCCTCTAGTAAGTTGAGCAGATGTTGCCTGTAACATGTAGTCTGTTGCCTGCTTTTGCTCACTTTGTCCTAACCCAGCTGCCGTGCCTGGCCTCAGTGGATGAGGATGAGCTCAGTTCTCATGTAACTTGATGTGCTGAGGTGGGTTGAAGCAGAGGGTGGGGAGGAGGGCCTCCGATTTTAGGAGGACAAGGACAAGGGAGGGAGAATAGGGAGAGATGGAGAGAAGGGCTGGGAGGAGAGGAGGGAGGGGGTTACAATATGGATGTAAAGTGAGTATATAAATTAAAGAAAAAAAATTTAAATCCACAGAAATATTTTTTTTTAATGATGAAAAACTTTCTCAATTCTTCTCTTAGCTGTAGTTCAAAGGGAAAGAATGAGTTGTAGTGGAAATTTTGCAATTTTGGTTTCTTTAAAAACACAGAAATAAGGGCTAGAGAGATGGCTCAGAGGTTAAGAGCACTGACTGTTCTTCCAGAGATCCTGAGTTCAATTCCCAGCAACCGCATGGAGGCTCACAACCATCTATGATGTGATCTAATGCCCTCTTCTGGTGTGCAGGTGTACATTCAGGCAGATAACTGTGTGCATAATAAGTAAATAAATCTTTTAAAATCACAGAAATATAAGAATATCCTTTCATTTTAATCCCAGGAGTGGGGGAGATGGGGTTGCTTCATAGCATTTGTCTCGTGCTCTAGTAGAGGCGTGATTTTGCCAGCTGAGGATAGTTCCTGCGATTGTGTGATGTTTGGAATTCTGGGAACTCTTTAGAGGATATAGAAATGCGAGAGCCGCATAGGTGGGTTGTTAGTTCTTGTTGGTCACAGTTTGTTAAAGTTATGTACAAAGAAGAAAAAAAAAGAAGAAGAAATTAGATATCCTGGTGTTGAAGATCAAGCTTGCCCTAAAGAGCTTGAGATTCCTATAAACAATAACATTGCTCCCTTTCCAACCCCTGACTTTATTCAGGGCTTTCTTTCCTTTTCTCTTTCTCCTTTTCTTTATCTTAATCTAGTGTTAAGGGTTTGAAAGGGAAAAAGATAAGAAGTGGAGAAGGGTGGAAGAAAGAAGAACCTATAAAGAAGCAAAGATAGTCTACAATGAGTGGTGATTTTGGGTTTGTTGTTGTTGTTTTTCGAGACAGGGTTTCTCTGTGTAGCCTTGACTGTCCTAGACTCACTTTGTAGACCAGGCTGTCCTCGGACTCACAGCAATCCACCTGCCTCTGCCTCCCAAGTGCTGGGATTAAAGGCGTGCACCACCACAGCCCCACCGAGTGGTGATTTTTATGTCACAGGTGACTACAGCTATGTAGTTATAGTGGCTACCTTTCCATTCCTGGAGCAAATAATGGATACAGACAGCTTATAAACATAAAAGACTGTTTTTGCCTCAAGTTTTGGAGGTCTTGGTTCATGATTGGTTGGCTTTCTTGCTTTTGGCCAGTCTTCCGGCAGCACAACAAGGTGGCAGTGCATCGCATAATTGTTAATTCCATAGCTTGAATGGGAAGGAATGACAGCAAAAGAAGAGACCAGACACTGCAGGGCCCTTTTAAGGGCACATCTAAAACTTTCCTATACTCCCTGGCACATTCAAACTTTCATTTACTATTTCCCAGGACTGCAAACCTGCATGCTAAGCCTTTCACACATAGGAATGTTAAGTTCCAAACTACATTAATAATGGAAGGCTTATTGCCATATTTTAACTTTTTATTGGTTCTTTGTGAGTTTCACATCACGCACTCCATTCTCACCCATCTCCCCTAGCCCTTGTACCCACCTCCACCCTTGCAAATGACCACACCAACAGAGGGGGGAAAAGAACCTCATTGTGGAAGCCATGGTATATCAGTTTGTCCCACAGTATACCCTTTTGTCTACACTTCTTTGCTTGCAAATGTTCATTGCAATTACTCATTGGTCTGGTATGAGCCCCCCCCCCCCATCTTTGGCTACTCTATCAGTACTTGGAACCTCACTGCGATTCCTCTAGGATATCTTGTTGCTGTCCTGTGTTATGGAGATCCTGTAGTTTTGGATCTATAGGATGGGCCCCTACATGCACTCTAGCAGTTCATTGATGGGGTAGATGTTGTGGTGGGCCAATTCAAAGCCCTGCATCTGAGCCTGAGAGATATCTGAGCTGGTCAGCCCACTGGCTTTCTCACTCTCAACCCCTTGGGACTGGCTCACCAGCAAACCCCGACCTAAGGCCAGCTCCACCCTGCTGCCCAGGTGCAGGGCCCGCTTTCCTTCCGAGTGTTGCAGCTGGTAAGAGAAATGGCCAGTTTTCCCACTTTCATGACCCATAGACCAACTCTCCCATCCACCATGGGTGGCAAGGAACAGGGAGGGAAAGAGAGCACCTCTCCCTTGTCTGTAGCATTGCACAGCAGAAAAGAGGCAGGGCCAGATCTCCCACACTGACACCCCAGGACTGGCTCACCCACAACCGCGGTATCTAGAGCCAACTCTCCTATGCTGCCCAGGTGAGATACAGGGGACACTCTCCCAAGTGCTGCAGGAGGTGAGGCACAGAGCCTGCTCTCCTGCTCTAATGACTTCAGGGCCAGCTCTCCTGCCTGCCATAGCTGGCAAGGTGTCGGGGTGCGGCATGGCAGACAAGTGGTGGGACCAGCTCTTGCCCCTTGGAGTCGGCTCTTCTGGGACCCCACCACTGGGGTCATCTCTATGTGCTGCCCAGGCAAGGTGCAGAGCTGCTGTCCTGATTACTGCAGCTGGTGGGGGAATAGGGCTAGCTCTCCTACTCTCATGACCCCAGGGCCAGTTCTCCCACCTGCAGCAGGAAGTGAGGGTCAAGGGTCAAGGGGGGGAGGATGGTATAGCTACCTCATCCACACCAGGGCCAGGTTTTCCACATTCATATTACTGGGACCAGCTCACCCATAACTTCTGCAATGTGCAGGGATGGCTCTCCTGAGTACTGCAGTCAGCTGTACTGCATTTCTGCTCTCATGTCCCCAAAGAAAAGCCTCTCATGATGCCCACATGAGGGGTAGTGCTGGTTCTGGACAGCCCTCAGACATCAATATGTCCTTAGACAGCAGCACAAATCAGGGACAACTGCCTGGCCTTTGGTGGTATCAGACCCTTGCTGTTGCAGGACTGTGGATGCAGACATGGATGCCAGTGGCAGCAGAGGCCAGGACCCCACCACAGTCTCAGGTGGCATCACCAGCTACTCACATCAGGCTGATCCTCACTTCCCTCAGGTCCCCAGTTCTGCCTCTCTTCCTTGTGCCCACATCCTTCTGTTTATCTTCCACTTCTGCACCACTTACTTGATCCTTTTGTGGTGCCCAGGTTTATCTGAGTGTCTGGGGTCATGTCAGGAGTGGCCTAAGGAGGGCCATGCCCTGCTCATGCATTATGGCAGTGGGCAGGAGTCATCTCTGGCACTGGCCTGAGTGATGCTGGACTGGTGGCCATCTTAGGCTTTTTCCCTCTATGGCTCCATGCAAGGGTGGGTCATCTCTCTCAGGCTCATCTCGCCTAGGGCCTAGGGTCCCAGGTGGGTTCTTCTAGTCTGCAGTTCATCCCCACCCTGGGAACCTGGCCTGGCCTGCATGACTCAGACTGATGGTAATCTCAGACCAGCTCTCTGTCCAGGCCCCCTGGCGCCATACGGGTGGTCATCTGAGGCTCTTCTCCTCCCTCCCCCCCAACCCCCAGGGAATGTTAGGCTGCTTATCATTCAGATGGTCATAGGTCAGAACAAGGAGCAGACATGTGACACAGCAGCCACATTTGGAATGTCCCTAGGGTTTTGCTTTGTCTTTTTCTTTTCTTTTCTTTCTTTCTTTTTTCCTTTTTTTTTTCTTTTCTTTTTCTTTTTCTTTTGTTTTTTTGGCCATGACCTCACTGTGTAGCCTGGCTGTCCAAGAACTCACTAGGTAGACTGGACTGGCCTCGAACTTCCAGAGATCCATCTGCCTATGTCTCATACCAGGTTAAAGGCATAAGCCATCACTGCCTAGAAGTCTCAGTTCCCAGTACCTACATGTTAACTCCAGTTCCAGGAGATCGAAAGTCCTCTTCTGACTTCTGCAGACACATAGGCACACCATACACATACATCCATGTAAGCAAAACATCCATCACATAAAATAAATAAATAAATAAACCTAAAAATTAAAACAAAACAAAACAAATATTGCTGGTAATTTAAAAGCATTATTTGGTTATTAAAGAGAGAGATTCCAGTGACATTTTACTCCTATTCCACTGAAATATAGTTTATGACACAATTTTTTTAAAAGATTTATGTATTATTTATACAGTATTCTGCCCACACATGTGCCTGCCCACCACAAGAAGGCACCGGATCTCATTACAGGTGGTTGTAAGCCACCATGTGCGTACTGGGAATTGAACTCGGGACCTTCGGAAGAGCACCCAGTGCTCTTAACTTCTGAGCCATCTTTCCAGTCCTATAATACAATTCTTGATATACACTGTGAAAGAACATTACAGTAAAAATATATCTAAGCAAGGCCCCTTAAACCTATCAATTGGGTAGCCTTTCCCACCCAATTTATATAAACTAGTCACAATTTTATCCAGCTTATCCTTCAGGACATTACGAATTGACTTGGTATATATATATTTATATTTATATAATATATTTATATAATATATATTTATATAATATATATATCTTGGTGGTTGTCTTTCTAACAAGAAGAATAAAAGCAACAAAGTACAGGGGACTTATTTTGTTCTTACTGAACTGCACAAAAACTTACCCAGGAAAACGTGTAGTTTTTAAATGCTATTTTTAGCTGGGCTGTGGTGGTGCACGCTTTTTAGATCTCTAAGTTCAAGGCCAGCCTGGTCTACAAAGCAAGTTCCAGAACAGCCAGGAAACATGACAGGTTTCGAGAAACCCTGTCTTGAAAAACAAACAAATGAACAAACAAACAACACATTCTGAAATGTAAATATAAACTTAAAAGTAATTACAGCCGAAGTAAAAGCAAACAGCAGAAAAGTCAGCGGAGCTTAGATTCCAGGGCTTCAGGATAGGAGGGGGACCACTAGGCTGGGAGGAGAGAGAAAGCAGAAGATGTAGCCGGAGGAGAGGAAGCCAGAGAGAAGAAGGAATGGGGCAGTATGGACCCTGAGCACATGGCCTGACAGAACAGAAGCAGCCCAGACAGGAACGATTAAGGCAAGTCACATGAGGTGTGTAGCTGGGGAACAGCAAAATAGCTTAAGGGGGTTGATATCTGCCCAGTTACTGTGCGTTAAGGCATCGTAATCCAGAGGTCTTTGTCTCAGTTATTTGGGAACTGGCCGGGGTAGAGAAGCCCTCTGGAGTCTAATATCCCATCGATAACGGTTACTGTATCAACGAATCTGGCCTGATGGCATTTAATATCGAGTCACTCCGCTAACTGGAGAACTTTGCTCATACAGCCAGGGCTCCATTCCACTCTTGCTGACAGTCTTTGCTCTTCACGTGGCTATTCTCACTCACGGGGCTGGTAGTAATAATCTGTTTTGTCCTAGCACCTCCCCTGCTCCATTTCCTGCAAGAAGGCACCCACGAGGTCTCCAGACTGGCTGCTCACCAAATGCTCCTGCAACCCTGTGTGCCTGAGCCTACAATCTGCCTACTCTCCACATCCCCTCCCTTTGATATCCTGGCTCAGCAGGAAGTAGTCAGAATTTGAGTCTGCCCCCATATAACCCAAAGGGGTCCGGATGTTAGGTTTTAGGTTTTGGGACAAAGGCAAGATGGGCTGCACCAAGAGGTCCCCGCCTTTCTTTTCTGCCAGGAAGCACGTGCTTTCAAAAGCCTGTGAAAAACACTGGACAAAGTCAGCTCCTAGTTCCGTATTTTAAAGTGACTGCTAGACCTAAGTAAGACTCACCTACAGAGCCATGAGGAACTCACCAAGTAAGGCTATAAACCCAGTACCTTCACCATCACATCACAAATCCTCCCACTCCACTTTAAGAAGCCCGTATCATCCCAGCTCAGCCTTGCACCTTTACTGACCTCCTCCTGTGAGATCAGTGGACCCATCCAAGAGATGTATATAAATATATATAAAGAGAGCAGTGCAATAGGACTTTAACTGTCTTTAGAATGGATGACTTAATTTCTCTGTTTTATAGCACTCAGACTAATTCCCTTGACCTCCATGTTCTACAGCCTCATGAGAGGCCCTTTTAGTCCTTGATATAAAGTTACATCCTGCTAGCAGGATGACTAAGCAGGCAAAGGTATTTGTCACCAAGCTTGATGACCTAAGTTCCGTCCCCGAGATCCAAATGGTGGAAGGAGCTGACTTGTGCACGTTGGCCTATGATTTCCTTATGTGTGGTGCACACACTAAATAAAGGTAATGATAGTTTAAAAAAGAAGCCTTTCCCTCCAATTCCAGCAGTTCAGAAGCTGAGTACTTCCTGTTTATCATAGTTTCCAGCACTAGTTACTAGGGCTCCTAGCTTCAGGCTGGGTCATGGATTTTCCTTTCCTCTGTATTAAAGGTCAGAACTAAGGCCTGTCCTCTGTCATGTCTGCCTCACTCTTTCCCTCTTTGCTGTCTGATACTTCCCCTTGGTCAAGTTTTTGGACCTCAAGAAGGACTAATACAGATGTGTAGGTGTGTGCATCTGTGTGTGTGTGTACACCTATATAGAGAGAGGCTCTTTTAGATCTATATAGATATATAGATCTCTGTATAGATGACCTAACAAAATCAAAATACTGCTCTGACTGTGATAGTCTAGCAGCAATCCTTGCTCAAAAACTGTAGGGTCAAGTAAAAAGAATGTTAAACTTTCACCTTTGAGTGCCGAGTGCTTGTCTAAAGCCCTTGCCTCTTACCTTGGGAAAGCAAACACTTGGAAGAAGTTGCCTGGAGAAATGATTGCAACAACTATCTGGCTGAAGGCCGCACTGCAGACTACAGGTCCTATTTGCTAAAAAAAGGAATGTTTCTGAAAATATTTCTCCTGCAGTGTTGGTTCCTGTAAACAGGTCTAACTGGCATGGAAATTCCCTTCAATGGGCGTGGGACTCAGTGTTCTTAGGTGGTCACACAGTGTAGGTACACACACACACACACACACACACACACACACACACACACACACGGTAATCCAACACCTCTATTTCATCTTTTTTTATACTTTCACAGCTATAAAACCTGAGGGGAAATTGTGAGGGGCTTCTGGACAAGCAGAAGCTGTGGTCCATGTCCACATGCAATAGACTGCATTTCTCCCTCTGTCCAGTTGCCTGCTTGATTCTCTGCTGGTCAGAACTCCCATGACACGGGTTCAGCTGATGTAGGGTGTCTCCAGCTCCTGGAGATCTGGTGCCTTCTTGTGGCTCTTCATGAGTATCTACATACATACAAATAGACAGACAGACAGACAGACAGACAGACAGACACACACACACACACACACACACACATACACACACACACACACACACACACACGGTAACCCAACACCTCTAGTCAAAGATTAAAGCATAGACCAGGATCTCCATGTCTTTTTCGGCTGCATTTCCCCCTCTTTACATGGTCACATTCTTCCTGTGCAAGCACCCTTGCTTCCATTACATGCCTTATTGTTCACCACAAAGGCCATTCCACGGCTTCTACAGTCTCCTTATGACCTAGTTGCCAAAATTACCCTCTTAGAAACTGTAATATATTAATGTTCATGCACCAGTGTGCTGGTATTGCTGTACTTCCTGGGAGGCAGACACCATTTATCAACAAGGCATGCTTCCCCATACCATAGAGAAGAAGATGGCTACCCTGCAATTCCCTCTAAGGACACTCAACTGTCAGAGGTCTCAGACTCGGTTTCATGACTTTTTGTTGTTGTTTTGTTTTGTTTTGTTTGAGACAGGGTTTCTCTGCATAGCCTTAGCTGTCCTGGGCTCACTTTGTAGAACAAGCTGGCCTTGAACTCACAGTGATCTGCCTGCTTCTGCCTCCCGAGTGCTGGGATTAAAGTGTTTTTGTTTGTTTGTTTGTTTTGGTTTTTCGAGACAGGGTTTCTCTGTGTAGCCTTGGCTGTCCTGGACTCACTTTGTAGACCAGCCTGGCCTCGAACTCACAGCAATCCACCTGCCTCTGCCTCCCGAGTGTTGGGTTTAAAGGCATGCGCCACCACTGCCCAGCTAGAAATGAACATGATTCTTAAGCCCTTGCCATCCGCTCCACCAAGGCTACAAGCTGCTGAGATGGAGCTTTCCTGAAGGCTAAGCTGTCTATGGATTGCGCCAAGAGCTGTAGGAGTGCTGCCTGTCCGAGTTGTCATCCATGCTAGAGTGGACTTTTTGGTGAGGCAGCTGCCTTTCATCACCCCTGCATCTGTGAATAAACTCCTCATCTGTCTCTGTAAGTAACTCCAATAAACTGGTAAATTAATACACACAAGTGAAACAATTTATTTTGTCTGCTACCAGTATCCCATTCTGGGGTGAATAGACACAATTTGCACCCGAAGAGAGAGCATTAAGACTAACAGTGAGCTGGAGAAGACTCCTGTTTGGATAATCACACATACAACCAAGATGACCCATCTCAGGCTAGAGTGTCTACAGAGACAATCACTCTACAGCTCCCATCTCCTATGTGGTATGGGATTGTGTGCCTCTCATAGCAGCAGCTGCATGTTCCCTGTAATAGGTGATAAAATTCATGGCAGGAAGCATGGTGGCACACAGGCAGACATGGTGCTGAAGAAGGAGCTGAGAGTTGTACATCTTGATCTGCAGGCAGCATGGAAGACACTGTGAGCCTCTTAGCCTGGGCTTGAGCATCTGAGACCTCAAAGCTTACCTCCACAGTGATACACTCCCTCCTACAAGGCCATACCTACTCTAACACGGCCACGCCTCCTAATAGTGCCATTCCCTTTGGGCCAAGCATTCAAACACATGAGTCTTCCCTGGGGAAGATATAATCAAGATACATTGTTCACATGTATAAGATTGTCAAAGAATAAATAAAACATATTTGTATTTAAAATGCAATATATGTGGTTTCTAAAAAAAAAAAAAAAACATATTGGAATTGTAAAAGAAAGAGCCAGTGCTCAGAAAATAATTGCCTACTGATGGAGGAACTATGTCTCTAAGTAGTAAGGGGAATGAGCCTGTGGTGAAGCCCAACAGTTGCTCACATATGCTGCAGAGAGGCTGAAGTTTAAAGGAAGATTAAGAGAAGCCAGGCACACCGCTCCATGACTTTAGTCCTGGCACTCAGGTGGCAGAGAAGTAGGCAGATCTCTGAGTTCTATAGAGATCTTACAGAGTTCTACAGCCTAGTCTCCAGAGTGAGGTCCAGGACAGCCAGAATCACATAGAGAAACACTGTCTGGAAAATTAAAAAAAAAAAAAAAAGGAATTAAAGCAGCAATGTGAGAAAGACAAATAAAGACTTACAGTTGAGTATGAGATAAACAAACTAGAAAGATAAAAGGAAGGACAGGGCGCCTGCCCAGTGGCTGTAGGCTGCTGCTGCTCCTCAAAGCCTTTGAGAAACATATATAAGTCAGTTATCCTTTTATATTGTTCTAATTTGATTCTACTGCAGTGATTGAAAAAAAAAACATTCTGACTGAAAGAAACATAGAAATGGAAAGGGTTGACTTCAAGATCATAGTCCTTGAAGGAAACTGAAGCAGAAACCACAGAGAAAACACTTCTTGCTGGCTTACTCTGGTTTGCTCGTAGGCATATCCTTTTTTTTTTTTTCCTTTTTTCTTTATACAGCTCAGGACCACCTGCTCAAAGGATGTTGCTACCCAGAGTAGGCTGGGCCCTTCTACATCAGGATAAACCCTCACCAAAATGCCAAAAACTAATCTGATCGAGGCAGTCCTTAACTGTGTCTTCTTCTCTCAGATGATTCGAGTCTGTCAAGTTGACAGGTAAGGCTAGGCAGGACACGTGTGCTCTCCATTCTAATGTCCTTAATCATAATAAAGGAAATGGTAAATAAATAATGCTCCGAACCAGAAGCTTCCACCTAGGAGATCCTCCTATAGACAAGGAGCTAAATAAGAAAAGAGACTGCATGTGACAGATATCGTAAAGCCATAGGCTGGTCATGTGAATATGAGAACAAATTGAACAGAGTCTCGTTACTAGCCAGAGAGATACTTACAAGGTCAGAGGTAGCAACATTAGCTGACAGGTAAGGTCAGCTAACAAAGCCTGTTAGGACTGGACAGAGGAGTAGGGTGGGTGGGCAGTGCCTGGACAGTTCATGATCACCTCCCTGGTTGAACCAGGGAGACACGCACAGAGCACATGGACCCTCCATTGCCTTCGCTCAAGATAGCCCAGAAAATTAACCAATGTCAATAGAGATTACATTGTCCAGTTTCTGCCATTGCTTTAGACAAAGAAATTTGATGTTTTCCCCCTTCTTGGGTACTCCTCCCGACTCTCTGGATTTTCTCACACTTTTTCTTCATTTCTCATTTATCTGTAATAGCTATTAACAGAGCTTGTTTCTGCTTTGCATACCCTTGTGAGAGTCCAAGTCTTTAATTTTCCCTGCAAGGGATGTAATACTATGATCCTAGTAAATGACACTGGTGAATGCTACCCAGAGACATAGATGTACAAAAGACTACATGCTGGGCTGGAGAGAGAGAGATCATATGGTAAAGTGTTTGCCACACAGTAAGAGGTGCATTAGGATCCACAGCACCAGTATGTAAAGCTGAGTCTGTGGCAGGAGCAGACCTCAGGGCAAGCAGAGGCAGGAAGCTATGGGGTCTTGCTGAGTCAGTGAGCTCCAGGAGGAGAGTAAGACTCTCAGAAACTAAGGTGGAGGGCGAAAGAAGAAGGCATCCAACATTTATCTCTGGCCTACACCCCCCCCCACACACGTGTGCACACATACACACATGCACGCACACACAAACCATACATTATGCAGTGACAGAAGACATTCTCACTTTCACTTGGAGTGCAATCCCACCTCAATCCGCGCTGTGCCCCTGCCTCATTCCTTCTCTCCTCTTTTTTCCACTCCCACCCCCCTTGGGGTTTTAACATTGACTCCAGTGGAATTTTTAACTAAAGTAAAACATTTCTTAGGCAAGTGAGGTGACCCAGCAGGTAAAGGCACTTGTTACGTAAACCTGACTTCAGTTTCTAGAACCTACCATAGAAGGAGAGAAGCAAGTCCTGGAAATTTCCCTCTCACTCCCATGAGTGCCTCGGTACACACATGCCCTGTACACACACATCATGCACATATACAATACACACACACACACACACTAATAATAATAAGAACTTAAAAATTTTCTCTGTATTTAAATTATATCTTTTACCCTATTTTGGGACTCCTCATAGGAGAACATAGGTTAAACTATGGAAAGAAAAACATTTTCTGAAAAGAGAAATACTCACTGGTATCTAAAGAGAAAGAGAATTTATATTTATTGGTATATTAGATGCTACATTTGAATGCTCTCTCTCTCTCTGTATATATACACATATATGTATATATATATATGAATTTGTTTAACAGACAATAGTATTTTTAGACTATTTTATATTACTATAGTCTGTTTGTATCAGGATAAGTTATGAAAAAAAGTTCATTTCTCACAGTTTTGTAGGCTAAGTTCAGTATCAAGGTGCTAGCATTTGGTGAGGAGCTTCTTGCTGTTTCATCCACAGCCGAATGCAGGAAAGAAGAGCGATATGTCTGTCAGGGGGTAGGGAGGTGGGCTCACTGGGCATTAGCTTCCAACACATAGACTTTGGAGAACACATTCACATACTTTTGTGTGTTTGTTTTTTGAGACAACTTCTCTCTGTCTTTGTGCCCTGGCTGTCCTGTTCCTCACTCTGTAGACCAGGCTGGCCTCAAATTCAGAGGGATCCTCCTGCCTCTGCCTCCTGAGTGCTGGGATTCAAGGTGTGCACCACCACCGCCTGGCTCAAGTACTTTTTTTTTTCACTCAATTTCCTTAGCAATCCTATGAAGCAGGTATGTTCCTACTCTTGTTTTATGTATAAAGAATAGAAAGTACCAAAGGGCTCAGTAACCTGCTAAGGCTAGCTACTCACTTGATAACTGTGCCCTTAACTCAGGTGATCTGATGATCCCCGATGCCACCATTGCAATAACTACATTATTCTGGTTCTCCAAAGGATAGATGTGTCTGAGTAACGCTGGACAAGTTGCCATCTGAGAAGGATGGAACTGGGATTCAGTGCTCTCTTCCTGCCTGTGCTGGCCTAGGCACACATGCATGAAGAGACATACACTCAGATACTCACACATACACACAAAAGAAACAAAATAATCTTTAGAAAAAAGAATGATGGAAAGATTTGATTATAAGTCCCTCTGGTTGCAATGCCACCAACTTACCACTATCTGAGGAGGGTCAAACCTGAGTCAAAAAGCCTGTCCAGCTGTTTTCTGTAAAGGGTAAATTCAATAGGGCATCTGAGATAGATCGCATTGCTTCTCTACTTTCTCGATGTCAGCATCTGAGCTGGCAAAAGCAGCTGGGCCATCATGTTCTCCTATCAAATAATTCCACACTATCAACAGTGAGCTCAAAACACACTTTGACTTTATGGGACAAGATAAAATAAGACTGTTTAAACTAAACACATCTAAATATGGCCACTGTAACTCCTTTTCTGGTTACAGCTTTAGCTTCAGCTTCATTTATTTCTTTATTCATTCATAGTTTCTAGATATAGAAAACAATAACCCTGTAGGCCAAGTCTACCATAATAAAAAAAAAAATTGGTGCTGGCACTTGAACTATTATTATGTGTATGTTCTAACATTTGAGTACACCAGCCAGCTCATCTTTTTTTGTACAGTATTTAGAAAAGAATAGCTTTAACAATTTAAAATAATTTTTAAAACCAAATGAGAAGATGCGAATGAGACTACACACTTCCCAAGTCTTAAATGTCCTACTGCCTCTTAACATGCCCCCACTATGTCCATCCCACTAACAAATGAATCTTAAGGGAACATACTCAGACCACATCTGAAATAATGTTCCCCCAAATCATGTAACACAAAACCTAAATTGTATTGACTAATTGGTTGATTGATTAATTGATGGATCAATAAATGCTGGCCTCTGGCTTGACCCTGAATTTGTGATCTTTCTACCTCTGCTTCCGAGTGCTGGAATTACAAGTTGGGTGCTTCTAGGTCTTGTTTATGTTGTACTGGCAATGCAACCCAGAAATGTGTACACTCTAGGAGAGGACTATATCAACTGAGCTGTTATATTCTTAGCTTATAAATCCAAACTGAGCAAGTCCAAGCTAGCATCCTCTTACAGAAATGTGCATAGGTATATATAATGTACTCTCTTCCTTATAACACAGTCAGTGGACTACTTTATTTAATACATATAATCAAAACCGAGATTCAAATAACCATATTGGCCAAATATCATTTGCGGCATGCTTTGTGTGGCCTGAAAGCTAAGAATGTTCCCCCACCCATACATTTTAGGGGGTTGTTTCAAAACAAATGAAGAATGAAAGAGAAGAAAAAGTCAAGAGAGAAAGAAAATGACAGAGACCATCTGTAGACTATGAATTGCCTAACATTTATCAGTTAACCTTTTACAAAAATGTATTGCCACATCTTAGTTTAAAACTATGAAATGTCTGCGATTTTCATTGTGTTTTCAAGCTGACAAGTTAATCTGTAAGTTTCCTGGGTGATAACAAAAAACTGGATTCCCAGACAAGAGAAAGCACTCCACAACTAAAGTCGCTTTCCAGACTCTCAACACTAATTCTTTTTAAAGAACAAACTGCCTCTTAAAGGTCTTACCACTGCTTACTGATGTTACACCATGGGCCAAATTTCAGCCCGGTTTCAGAGAGGACAAACTATGTTTGTCACGTCTAGCAGGGCTCCAGGGATGGATCTGACTGGGGCAGGAAGGCAATGAAGAAAAGACAAAGGCACAGACACATAGAAAAGCTAGGATAGGCCCCTGCAATAGAAAAACAAAGCATTTGAGAGGCACAGAACGTTTATTACATACAGTTGAACAGGGAAGCTGGTTATTGCACACAGCTGAAGGAGGAGGCTGCGTTATTACATACAGATAAACAAGGAGGCAGGGTAATTACATACAGCTGAACAGGGAGGCACTCTGCAGAAGAGCAGCCCTTAGGCCATAGTGTGGGGGTGGGGAGAAAGCCATGAGCATGGACAATCTCTGCATATATTATCAACATTGGCTCCTGGACCAGAGGAAGGCTTTGCTATCCCTTTAAGCCTCACCTGGGAATGGTGGGGGGTGGGGCACGGGGTGACCATTTCCCCATAGGTCTGGGGCACAGGAGTCCTTGACATGGCACACGTTCACTCAGGACTTTATTCTCTTAGAGCTTCCTTGCTACGAGGCATATTTAAACCATAGAACTATGTAGCTACTTAAAAACAGCCAGTCCATTCAGGAGACAGTAGCTTTGCAGCCTGCCTACTCCACCGTCCCCACATCCTCGCAGTGGATAGGTTCAGGGCCCATGCTGCATCGCTTCCCCTCGTTAGCTGCCCCACCCCCATCCCCACCCCACCCCCACCCCCGGTGGTCTTTGTAAGCCATTGGCATAAAGTGAAATTTTCTGGTTTTTGTTTGTTGGTTGGTTGTTTTGGTTTTTCGAAACAGGGTTTCTCTGTGTAGCCTTGGCTGTCTTTGACTCACTTTGTAGACTAGGCTGGCCTCGAACTCACAGTGATCCTCCTGCCTCTGCGTCTCAAGTGCTGGGATTAAAGGCGTGCATCACCACGGCCCCAGCTGTAAAGTGAACTTTTTAAGGAGGTTCAGGATAGACCCTTCCAGCTGATGAGGAGCCTCATCAGCCATCTGAAATCTTGTGGCTCCTCTTAATTTCAGAGGGAAATTAAACTCCAGTATTCCATCAAGGCTATTCACAGCAAAGTTCATTAAATTTCCTAGGAGTAAGGTCTCTTGGAATCTTGCCAATAACTAAGCAGAATTCAATTGTTTCTTTTTGTTGCGGTTGTTTGGTTTCTTCCAGTTTTCTTTCCTTCCTCTTTCTTTCCTTCTTTCTTTGTCCTTCCTTCCTTCCTTTCTTTCTTTCTTTTTCTTTCTGGTTTTTCAAGACAAGGTTTCCATGTGTAGCCTTAGCTGTCCGGGACTCACTTTGTAGACCAGGTTGTTCTCGAACTCACAGAGATCCTCCTGCCTCTGCCTCTCTGAGTGCTGGGATTACAGGCGTGCACCACCAGGCCTGGCTTCCACTGTTTCTTGATGAAACTGTTTGTTTAGTTTTCTAAATTCTTTCCAATGGTATGCTTGTTTGGTTACCTATTAGATGAAGGATTTATAGGGAGAGACCAGGCTGAAACTAAGAGAGTCAGGTCTCCTTACGCCAATGTCTGCCAATGTCTTTGGATCAACTCTGCCTTGAATCTCTACTAAGAATTATTCAAATACATACCTTTAATTCCAACACTTGGGAGGCAAAGGCAGGCAGGTTTCTGTGAGTTTGAGGCCTGGTCTACAAAAACAAGTCCAGGCCAGCCAGGGCTACACAGAGAAACCCTGTCTCAAAAACAAAAACAAACAAACAAAATAAAACAAAACAAAAGCCAACCAGCCAAGCAACCAACCAAATGAATACACACAAAAAACTGGTTATCCCCCCCTGGCATAACTAGACAAATTGGTAGACCCCAACGTATTCTTTGAATTAGTTATAATAAAACTCAAGCCAGTGATAATGTACACTTGTAATCTAAATACTTCAGAGGCAAAAGTTCAAGGCCAGCCTGGACTACATAGCAAGTTCCAGGACAGCCAGAGCTTCACAATGACAATTTATATCAAAAAATTGAAAGAACAATAACAAAATCAAACAAAATTACACTTTCATGTGAGCATTTTATAATCGGCATTTTTCCAACAAACTTTTTTTCCCTTTGCTGAGAAAACATAATAAATCTTGTACAATTGTCATTTTATATTTGCTTGAAGATCTTTCCCTTTGTTCTATTTCTTTCTGCTTTATTCTTCTTGGGAAATTGTAAATATTAATTGGTGAGCAAACAAAACGCATCCAGGTGTTGTGTCCTCACTTTAGGAATATCCAGTCCAAATAAGACAGAATAATTAAGTGATAAAAATGTTGGTAAACTTTTTGTGTTTACTTTGTAAACCTTGAAAAGTGTATTTATTGAGTAGTCTCTGTTACCATAGTTACAAGATAAGAAACAAGGCTTCTGGCATGATTCATTCTTTAAATTTTGTGTCATGTAAAAATAATGTCCACACAAAGTTGTGTTTTAAGCAGGGTCAGAGTTAAATTTATTTCAACTTAAAGTTCCTAAATCTCCTATGTTGATTTTACGAATCATTATTTTTGTATTATTTTAAAATTCCAGGCCAGGCATAGTAGCACCTTTAATTCAAGCACTCAGGAGGTAGAAGCAAGTAGATCTCTGAGTTCAAGGCCAGCCTGGTCTACAGAGTGAATTCCAGTACATCCAGGGCTATACAGAGAAACTTTGCCTTAAAAAATGGAAAAAGAAAAGTAAACTTCATTTTTGGATATAGATACATGTGTCCATAATATTTTTAATATATAAATAAAATTGTATAACTATAGTTTGTGATTGAAATGGTATAAATAGATATCATTTTTAAAGTTTTTGTTTGTTGGTTGATTTTCAGTTTTTCAAGATAAGGTTTTCTGTCTATGTAGCCCTGGCCATCCTGGAACTTGCTCTGTAGACCAGGCTGGCCTTGAAATCCGAGATCTGCCTGCCTCTGCCTCCTGAGTGTTTTGATTTAAGGAGTGTGTGTGTCACCACGGCCTGGCAAAGCTTTAATTTTATCAAATTTTAATGCACCCAAAATAATTAAAATTGCGACTCTCAGACCCTTAATTACTTTTAAGACAGTAGCAAAGTGATTATTTAATCATTAAAAAAGTGCTGATGCCCATATAAAACCCAGGTATGTTGGTTATACATGCAAGGAGCTTAGAAGACAACGGATTTTTAATGTCAAATAAGAAGATAAACATATAAGCAGTTAACAGCTTTTCTCAGATCTGTAAGAGAGGTAAGGATTTGGGAACGCACACAGTTCACCTGAGGATAGGCCTCTGAATACAAACAGAGACAAGGACCAGTGCTGGGGCTGAAATGTCACCATAGCTGACTGCCCCAGTTGCTTTTCTATTGTTGTAACAAAACATCATGAGCAAGTCAACTTCTAAAAGGAAGAGTTTAACCTGGAGCTCACAGTTACAGAAGGTTAGATGTGGTATTTTAAAAGTTATGGTCTAATAATGTTTATGATTAGTCTCCTAATTATGGAAGTATTTTCTAACCCGCTATCAAGGAATGAAAACATAGATAGATTCTTGTTATACTTTAAAATAGCCGTGGTTCGCCTGGGCCAGGGCAGATATTAATTCCCTAACCTATCTTCTATATCTCCCTGCCCCCATCCCAGCCATCTGCTTCTAATAATTTCCGTGGAGCCACCTCCCATCCATAATCCCAATTACTTGCTAATGTTCTTCATCTAGGCCGAACCCTTCATCCATGCTGGCCATGTGCTTCTTTCTCCCCAAGATCCTTCACTCCCCAAGCCCCTGAACCTTTTCCACGCCTAGCTTTCTCAGGCCCTACCCAGGTATCAGCATTTTATTGGTCAAACAGGGAGGCAAGGTTCCACAGAGTCAAGGTATCAAGCCGATCTTGGGAGCCAGTAATTAGCATCAAAATACATCAGACCAACCTCCAACAGTTAGAATTTATGGCCATCCTGAGTTAGGGAGAACCGTAGCAGGCAGGCAGTCCAGGCACCAGTGCAGTAGCTAAGAGCTCATATCTTGAGATACAACCACCAGGCAGAGAGTTAACTGGAAATGGCATGGGCTTTTGAAGCCTCAAAGCCTGACCCGAGGGACAAGGCCACACCTTCTAATCCTTCCCAAACAATTCCATAACGTGAGGACCAAGTATCAAATGTATGAACCTATGGGGCCAGGCTCATTTAAACGGACATGCTGATGAGTTGCTGGAGGCACAGAGTGGGCAATTCTGATAGGTAACCTAGTCCTAGGGAGACTTCCTAATGCTGCTGTTATCTCTAGGATTTGGGCCTGTGTTCTCCCAGTAAATATCAGAAAACAACAACAACAACAACAACAACAAATCCCATCATTTATCCAGCAAAGTGCCAAGAAGAGATACTTTCGAAATATAACAGAGAACTCTTTTCTTAACAAGGTTTCTTCTAAAAAACAAGCAAAGGACCAGAAAACCTAACCGGTTAACTCTGGTCTGCTGGAATTTTGTCAGACCCTACCTGACCTATGAGATAGAATATCAAATTGCAGTCGTCTGTATCATCTATGTGGGAGAAGGGACAAGCTGAGACAAGCTGACGCCACACTCACTGTCCTGCCTCTCCGAGGTCGAGGAGACCGGTGAAGTCCTCAGTTCAGCTCCACAAGCCTACTTTGAAGACCTAATGCTACTTATCGGAGACAGAGTGTGTCCCCTTCCTGTAACTTAATGCCACATTTCAAGGCCTTGCAGCAATTCCCTTTAACTGGTCCATTATGTGCAGATTAAGGGGGAAAAAAAAGGTTTATCAAACAGAATAAAAGCATGATTTGAATAGACCGAAGTTGGTACTACTGTAAACACACTGTTATTTACATTAGCCTACCCCAAAGCGTAACACTTAGGTATAAAGCGAACCAAATATGAGTGAGATATTTGTGAGAAAAGTTAAAGAGCCCTAAGTCAAATAGCTAAACAAATGAGATGATATTCCATGCTCATAGACACTTTTATTTTATGTGCATTGGTATTTGCCTGCATATATATCTGTGTTAGGGTGTCTCTGCCATATGCATGCTGGGGATTGAACTTTGGCTTAGCCACCATTAATCCCAGCACATGGGAGGCAGCAAACAGATCTCTATGGGTTAAAGGGCAGCATGGTCTACAGAATGAGTTCCAGGACAACCAAGGCTACACAGAGAAAGCCTGTCTTGAAAAATAGAGAGGGCAGGGATAGGGAGGAAAAGAGGGAGGGAGGGAAGGAGAGAGAGAGAGAGAGAGAGAGAGAGAGAGAGAGAGAGAGAGAGAGAGAGAACTACATACCCACTAGATGGCCATAGTCCATAACCCTGAACACTGACAACATTCAAAGCTGGTATGGATATGGATCAACAGGAGCTTTCACTCATTGTTGGTATCAGTGAAAATGATACAATCACATTGGGAGATAATTTGGCAGTTTCTTGCAAAATTAAGCATTCTTTTACCATTTGACCCAGCAATCTGACTTCTTGGTATTTACACGGGGAATTTAAAACTTCCATCGATACTAAAGCCTGGGCAAAGATATTGGTATGAGGTTGATTCAACCTCAAAGCTGACAAAACTCAGAAGTCACCAAAAGACATCCTTCGCTTTGTAAATGATTGACTCATAGCACATCCAGGGAATGAAATATTTGGTCCTAAAAGTAAATGAGCTGTCAAACCAGGAGAGAATATGTATGTATGTATGTATGTATGTATGTATGTATGTATGTATCTATTATCTACCTATCTATCTATTGATCTATCTATCTATCTATCTATCTATCTACCTATCATCTGTGAGCTTTCAGGGACAACCATTTGGTTTTGGATAGCCAATGTTGTGTTCTTCCCTGAGTTAGTCTCCTTCCCCTTTTCTCAGCTTTCCTTGCTGCCTGTAGTTCTTTGTCTAGGGTTGAGGCCCCATGAACTTTCTCCCTTCTGTCTATTGGCGTCATTTCTTGTTCAGGTCATGTTTAGGCAGCCACGCTAGTGAGACTTCGTGGGTGTAGCCCGTCTTTCAATCTTTACACTGCTCTCTTTAGAAATGACCTCTGAGCTTTAGGTGCAGAGTTGGGTTGCATATGTATCAGTGAGGGCATAGCTCCACAACTCTGCATTTGATCAGCTGCAGTTTTCTGAAATGGTGAGTTGCAAAGAGAAATTTTCTTGGAGAGGAGTGAGAATCACACGTATTTGTGGGCATAAGGACAAATGTTTAGAATGTAGTTAGGGATTATGCTGATGAGTAAAGTGTTGACTGCAGGCCCTCCTTCAGGATCCATGACCTCACTAGCCCTGGGGAGTTGGCTAGGTCTTCTGTACCAGGCATCATTTCCCTCTTGTTGAGGGAGGCTTAAGACACACTAATTACTGCCAAAAGTATATGTGTCACTATGAAGTACATAGCTTTTGCTCAAGATAAAACTATTTTGAGTATCTTTTAAAAGTTAGTTTTCCAAACTTTCAGGTCTGTTACTATTACCTTTTATTATATTTTGACATTCTTCCACCACCACCTTCTTTGTGTAGCAGAACCCTGGCTGTCCTGGCCTCGCTTTGTAGACCAGGCTTGCCTCAAACTCACAAATCCCCCTGCCTCTGTCTCCCCAGTGGTGGGATTAAATTCATGCACTACCATACCCAGCTATACTTTGACATTCTTGACTTAACTAACATTAGAGCAGCAATTTAAGGGTATTTATATAACAAAAATGATGTACACATTTCACTGTTTTAACTGATTTAACTACTAATCACATACCTTACAACTTTGAGTTTAGGGATCATTAACCTAAAAAAAGATAAGGTAATCAAAATGAGGAATTGCTTGGAAATTATTTGTATATGAAATAAAATTCATAAAGCTATTGTTGACTTCCAACTCATCATAAAACTTGTCCATGCGTTTATTACCCCAAACTTTACTAGGAACCTTTATTGTGTCACTTATTGATTCAATATTTTCTAGGAGCTGTTACTGTACCAAGTAACAGTTTAGATGTTCATATGCTGTCACGGGTGTATAGTCCTTTCATTTCCTAGGAGGCAGGCAAGCAAACAAATAAAGAGGACCAGAAAATACGGAGTGCTGTGATACAGGCATAAATACAGAGTGGTGAACTGGGCAGACGAGCGCAGTCGGTTCTTCATAACCTGCGTTGGCAGAGAGGTTCAGAGACTCATAGGTCAACATGTGTGGGGTAGACATTTTTAACCTCATACTTTCATATCCAAAGTGGCCTTTGCCACACATAACAAAAGTTCATTCCTTTTTCAAAACAGGTCAAGAAATTCCATGCAGAGTTGATTTCTAGGTTTCCATAATAGTAAGGGCAACAGTAAGTCTTTTGAGTGCTACTTAAAAGTCAGGTTGTCAGGAGCCTGGATGTGTGCCTTTAATTCCAGCACTCAGGTGGGAGAGGCGGGTGATCTCTGAGATCAAGTCCAGCCTGGTCTACAAAGTGAGTGCAAAAGCCAGGGCTACACAGAGAAACCCTGTCTCGAAAAACTAACCTCCCCATCCCCCCAAAAAGGTCTGGCTGCCTCAAAGTGTTCTAATTGAGGTTTCTGAAGGGGTACTTCTTCCATTCATAACCTGGAACCATATCTGGTGATTACACGGGAGAAGTTGCGGGAATGGAAAAAAGTTACTTCCAAGGAAAGGAGCGGGGAGCGTTGATAATTCATTGTCACTTCGTCAACGCGTTAGGATGCTTTCAGCCTATTGTATCAATTTTATTCTGTCCACCAACCAAATGACGTTAGGAGACCAGCGACTAACACAAATGGTGCCAAAATCGTTCTCAACCCAACTCTTCTTTTCCTCTTTGCAAATCCATCCCTAACTAAAACCAAACCTAAACTTCATAAGCGGGTACATTCCAAAGCCTCAGCTTTCCGTAGTAACTTATCCTGACCACAGGGACCTGAAGACCTTTCGCTGAGTGTCGCTCGGATGCTGACAGAAAGGTAGCTCTAAAGGCTCCTCAAACTGCTGCAGCGAAGCAGAAGGAAGCCTGGGGCTGGGAAAGCAAATCCCCCGGCGCGCGCTCCGGGACCCAAAGTGCGGAAGCGCCCAGCAGGTGCGCGCGCACCTGTCGCTTGCCCTTTGCGGGCCTTGGATCCCGCACCGGGCGCAGCTCCGCTAAGTCTCTGCACCCATCGGGGAGCGGCGTAGAGGGGTCCCCGTTTCCCCCCGAGTCCTCGGCGAGCTCACCCCGACAACGGGAGTCTGGGAGGCGCGTCTGCTCGGGCGGTCTCCGCGCCCCCTGGCGGCGGCCCGCGGCGCTGGCGGAGCGTGGGTCAGTCAGGCGTTCTCCGCGGGCAGCCCGCGGCGGGGCCTTGCCTTATATAGCGCGGGGTCCTCGGCGGCCTGGGTAGCTAGTGCCCGTGCTGCTGTCGTAGACGCGGACGGCTGTTAGTGCGGCGGCTGTTGGGTCCCGGCGGCGGCGGCGGCGGCGGGGGAACGAGGGCGAGGCGACGGCGAGAGGAGGCGACAGGCGCGGCGGAGACGGCGGTGCCCGGGGCCCGCGGCGGCGGCGGCGGCAGCAGCGAGGGGGGCGAAGATGGCGGACGTGCTCAGCGTCCTGCGACAGTACAACATCCAGAAGAAGGAGATTGTGGTCAAGGGGGATGAAGTGATCTTCGGGGAGTTCTCCTGGCCCAAGAATGTGAAGACCAACTATGTAGTTTGGGGGTGAGTGCGGTATGGCTTTGGCCTAGTGGTGGCGGGGCAGCGTCGGGCGCCCCCGGGCGACCTCTTCCCTGGCCCCCGGCGCCTCCTCCCCCTCCCCTCCTCCCCGGAGTCCCTCGGGGATGGGAGGAAAACCTGTGCTCTGGGGAAAAAGTTATTCTCTGGAGCAGAAGTTGCACTTTTAGGTTGAGGAGGGAAGAGGTGGAGCGGATTCTAGAGCGGTCAAGTCTGTTCTGTGTGTTGGAGGAGCCAAAGGGAAAGGTACCCTGGGATTTCCGACTTTACCAGTTGGTGTTCACCAATACGTGTAGGTTGTCCGCACGGCGTGGGGCTGGTGCTCTATACCTGAGGGAAGGTATAGAGGCAGAAAAGCACAGCATCTGGCGGCCACCGAGTCGCTTTTTGTTCTTAGGTTTTTTTTTTTTTAATCTCCCAGAGGCTGCCATGTGTTGCAACTGTCTCCTCTGGCTCTTCTTTGAGCGCCCGGGTAATTTTCTTTTTCTCAAAGTTGGGGAGGGTGATGTTATTCTTTAAAGAGGAAAAAAAAAAAAAAAAAGAGGAGGGAATAGACTACTTAAAGTTTAGGATAGAAAGAGATTAGGAGCGTTTTGGAAGTCAGTAAAATCAGTGCTGGAGATGAAAGCAGGGCTCTGTTGGGGAGAAAGTTACTGGTGAAATGAAGGCTTTTACATACAGGGCCGAGAAAATGATCCTATGTGCTTTTCGGAAAGTGCTTTAAAAGGGGGAAAAGTTGAGAATGTTGATCCATGAGTGCCATGAATTTAAGTCATTCAGGAAACCAGAGGATCAAGTTTAATAATCCATTGGGGCCTCTTTAATGATATTACTGTCATTGATGCTTCTCTTTGATAATTAAAATCATGAGTCAGAGTTTTGGTACCCATTTTGTTTGATTGAATGACTTTATGAATGATCAATTAAAAACTAGAAAAATTTAAGTTTTCTTGCAGCTTATTGATTGAGTCTCTTTTTGAAATGTTAAGTGACAATCTGAGTTTCCCATGTTTTACTCTTTCAAATAAATTACCTAGAATTATGATTATACTTTATTAAATTTTAATGAGTATTCCTTAGAAACTCAAGGGATAAGGACGTTTAATTTGAAAACATCTCTGGTAGTCCTATTTCACATGATGCTAACCTATTTTGACTAGAAAAGATGAAACAGATTAAGTTGATGTGAGATGGTTTCTTGTTGCTAGGAAGAGAACAGTTGTTTACCTCTAAGTGGGGGGTTATTTAGAGAAGTCTTTATGGAAGTGTGTTTAACCTGAATCCATTCCACAAAGCCTTCTTGAGTAAATGAATGAACAAATGAATAAGCTTTAAAGAATGGCTAAGATTTCTGAGTGAAATGGTGGAAGAGCCTCCATAGTGAGGGAACTGTATACTTAACATAGGAGCCCTTAAAGGACATGTTTTGACAGGAGCTTGTAAATGAGTGAAAAAGCAAAGCTTAGGAAAAAAATGTGAAACTTTAGCCTTGCCAGGCATGGTGGTGCATGCCTTTGGTCCCCAGCACTAGGGAGGTAGAGGCAGGTGGATCTCTGGAGTTAAGAGACCAGCCTAGTCTATAGAGTGAATTCCAGTACAGCTAGAGCTACACAGAGAAACCTTGTCCCGAAAACCAAAAACAAACAAACAAACAAACAAACCCGAAAAAACAAACAAAAAAAGAAACCCAACCCCCCCAATTTTTTTTTAACATCTAATCTTCAGCAGAAGTTATTTTCCATATGTGTGCACATATAAATATCTACACATATAAAAGATTAATCAGTGCCTTTAATGCATTTAGTGCTTTCTACCCTTTTTTTTTCTCTCTTCAGACAGGGTTTCTCTATGTAGCTTTGGCTGTCCTGTACTCACTTTGTAGATCGGGCTGGCCAAGCAGTCTGCCTGCCTCTGCCTCACCAAGTGCTAGGATTAAAGGCGTGTGCTGGCACCTTTTGGCTATTTTTATGAGAATTACTTTGTATAATCACAAGTGATAGTAATTTGACATATATCAGTTTAGAACAGTGGTTCTCAGCCTGTGGATCTCGAGCCATTTGGGTGTTGTCAAAAGACTCTTTCACAGGGGTCACCTAAGACCACTGGAAAGCACAGATATTTACATGTGCAGCAATGGTACATTTATGAAGTAGCAACGAAAATAATTTTGTGGTTGGAGGTCACCACAACATGAGGAACTGTATTAAAGGGTCTCAGCGTCAGGAAGGCTGAGAACTACTGGTTTAGAGGAAAAGTGACAATAGAGCTAGTCAGGTAGGTTTAGGACAAATTACAATGAGCTGTATTCACATGGATCCATAGAGTTGGATCACTGTAAGTAGATGGAGGAGGCAGAAAGAAATTAGAAAGCTGTGCAAGTGTTAGTAATAGAGAGCTTGCGTCCCCAAGACGACATTGTGTGATCACAGAATTATATTTTGGTTTTGTGATATTGACTTTTACTTTTCACTTTACAGAGTGTTGTTGAGGTTGTTGTATGGCGGCAGTCTCTTGTTTAGATCCAACTAACACGTGCAGCCTGCTGCTGATTCCTTCACCTAAGCAGTTTGTTTTCTCTGGACGATCCTTTCCATTGTGCAGCTGGTTGTAGTATTATTATTGTTATTATTGTTGTTGTTGTTGTTGTTGTTATTATTATTATTATTATTATTATTATTATTATTATTATTATTATTAATTTTCTTTCAACAGAGCCCAGAACCCAATTTTTTAGGTCTTATTTTAAACTATGTATATAGTGGGGCTGAGGATGTAGCTCAGTTGGTGGATGCTTGCCTAGCATTTGCTGTCTAGCACCACATACAGCACGATGTGGTAGATACTAATGCCATCCTAGGATCTGTAGCCGGTTTGAGGCCAGCTAGGGCACACAGACCTTGCCCGTCTTAAAAAAAGAAAAAAGTGTAGTATTTTAGAGTATGAATTTGGGTGCTCTCCCTGTTTCTTAAATTTTTTTATGTTGTCCTCTTTTTGCCCCAACGACAACTCACTTACTATGAGAGTTTATACTGTGTGTATGTTTTTGCTATGTTAAATATTAAATATGTTGTTAAGTAACCAACCAGATGTAGTTAAATGAATGGTGTAACTAAGATTAAGTAATTGACTTAAAATCTTAATAAAAATCATGCCTTAATCATTTTAGGACTGGAAAGGAAGGCCAACCCAGAGAATACTACACATTGGATTCTATCTTATTTCTACTTAATAATGTGCACCTTTCGCATCCTGTTTATGTCCGACGTGCGGCTGTAAGTAGAAGTCATTTTAAAACTTCATTGATTAAACAGTTAATAGATAACTTGCCTTATGGATTTCAAATGTCTGAAATTGTCTTGAAGAGTGAAAATTAAGCTGCTATGAGATTTATTCAGATTTTTTAGTTGGTAATTCATTATTCATGTAAAATTTAGGTAATGTTTATAACAAGTTTGAAAAGCACTTACATAGATCTTTTAAAAACATATAAGTTGGTAGAGCTCCTGTAATCCAGAAGTATAATATCAAGAAGACTTTCCTTAGCATTGTCATTGTAGAGCAAGAAAGCGCAAAGTGATGTAAATTTAGTACTAAAGTATGAGACTCTCAGAAAACCCCAGTGTGAACAAATACTTTTTTAGAAGTTTAAACAGCATAATTATTTTTGTACCTTATTGACAGTTTTATTGTTCTTCAGTTTCATCTGCTTTCTCAGTGTTTGAAAATTCATTGCTGAGAGGAAATCATTAGAAATAATTAAAAATATCTCATTTCACAGAGATTATTGTGATGAGACTCTTCCACTGGCAAGGGACTTTTAAACTTTGATAAGTAGCCGGTCGTTGTGGCGCACGCCTTTAATCCCAGCACTCAGGAGGCAGAGGCAGGCGGATCGCTGTGAGTTCGAAGGCCAGCCTGGTCTACAAAAGTGAATCCAGGACAGCTAAGGCTACACAGAGAAACTCTGTTTCAAAAAAGAAGAGAAAAATTGATAAGCAATTAGGATTCAGAGTTATTTGAGTTTGACATTGCAGATTGCCATGAAAGTCCAAATAAGATGCTTCCCCAGATACTTTTTTTGGGTATTGGGGGACACAGGTATCTCATGTAGCTGTGTAGTTTGGACATAGAATTTTTTTTTTTTTTAAGATACTGATACAATCAAATATCCACTCTAAATGTTGTTTTAACTTATGAGGACATACTTCACTGCATTGTGTTAATTTGGAAGTATTTTCATTTCTTAAATTTCTTTTTTTTTTTTTTCCTTAAATTTCTTAAAACATGCTTTGCATAGAGTCATTATTTTGCCTCCATCACTTTTTGGCTGTCTAATACTACTGCTGGATTGCATTATGTTGTGTGAGGTTTACTTTTGTTTTAATGTTTAAAAAGCAAAGATTTATTTATTTAATGTATAGTGAATACTCTGCCTGTGTGTATACCTGCATTGCCAGAAGAGGGCATCAAGTCACATTACAGATGGTTGTGAGCCACCATGTGGTTGCTGGGAACTGAACTCAGGACTTCTGGAAGAGCAGTCAGTGCTCTTAACCTCTGAGCCATCTCTCCAGCCCCTGAAATATACTCTTACAACCTTTCTTTGAAAGTAGTGATAGCTGAGGTTTTTAAATAGTAACTTGATATTTGGAACAGTTGAGAGAGCTCATCATTTAATGGGAATGTATAGTACTGCTTTTCCAAGCAAGAAACATATTCAATGTTTAATACATTTTTTAAAACCTTAAAATTGGTAAGAAGTATGGAAAAATATTAATAATTTACCAGTACACTATTCTTTATTAGATCTTTAAAAATGAAATCAAGCAATAATTAGAATTATTAAATAATTTAAGTATTTAGTGATTTAAAGATTATATATATATTACTATCATTATTTTATTTTTTTGGTTTTTTGAGACAGGGTTTGTCTGTGTAGCCCTAGTTGTCGCGGAACTCACTCTGGTACACCAGACTGGCCTCAAGCTCAGAGATCTGCCTGCCTGTGCCTCCCATACCATTGCCCAGCAGGATTGTATTCTTGTGAGTGGTTATAGTTCATAACTAATAGTTAACAGTTGTTACTGTGAACCCTAGGATTTATAGTCATATAAGATGTAACATTTGTTTTTCTTAAAAATTTTCCAAATGAGGTGTGGCAGAGATCTAAAACTCTATAGTTCTTCCTTCGGATTAGAGGCTGCTTTTTAAAATTGCTGTGTTACTTGCTCTTTTTTGGGTGGGGTGCCTTTTCCTGGAATAGTTGCTCCTGATCCTTGGTGCCTTTTAGTGTCAGAAGAGCTGTAACTTCTCAGGTGGATCTAACTTGAACATAAACCATATCAGACTTTGAGATAGTAATTTAAAGAACATCAGTTAAAGCTGGTGGTGGGGGTGAGCACCTTTAATCACAGCACTCTGGAGGCAGAGGCAGGTGGGTTGGAGGCCTGCCTGGTCTACAGAGTGAGTCCCAGAGCAGCTAGGGCTACACAGTAAACATTGTCTTGATAATCTACTTTTTGTTTTGTTTTTTTGTTTTTGTTTGTTTTTGGTTTTTTGAGACAGTTCTCTGTTTTAGACTCGCTTTGTAGACCAGGCTAGCTTCGAACTCGCAGAGATCTGCATTCTTTTGCCTCCGTAAGTGCTGGGGTTACAGGCCCCATGCCCTTTTGAAACCTTGTCCTGAAAAACAACAAAACGTTAATTCAGATATGTGTAATATTCCATGTAGGCTAGTTTAAAAAAATGACAAGGGCAGAAATACTTGTAGGTTTTAAAACTTGTATATATATACTCATAAGGAAAAAACAAAATTTAGTCTGACCCTTTGAAAAAAAATTAAGCGATTTGTTCAGCTAAGTAAGAAAAAAGTATGTGCAAATAATGGGTGTAGTGACATATAGTGGTCATTATGAGGTAATTGGCTAGTGATACTAAGGGTTCTCATTACATCATTGTTTATAATAGTTGACAAAAGTTTTAATCTATATAATCCATTGGCAACCAGTTTTCCTTGCACTCTGTTGTTTGTATTAGACAAATGATAAGGAAAAATGTGGTAATGACAAAGTTCATTGGCCCAAAGATAACCTGATTCTTGAGTATACATTTTATTTGTTTTAGTCATCTTTTTAAAGGATTTGCTATTTTTACTTGGGTCTCTGTGTGTGTGTGTGTCTAAATACACATGAGTGCAGAGGAGTTTTACTGCTCCCCCAAACTAGAGTTAAAGGTGGTTGTGAGTCACTTGATGTAAGTGCTGGGGAATCAAACTTTGGTCGTGGAGGTTCAGCAAATGCTTTTATTGCTGAGCCCTAGCTTTAATCATTGCTTTACAAATACTGAGTGTAGGTGGATTAAAGCAAAATCACTCATTTTTCTAAATTGATAATACATTTCAGACAAAAATTTTTCAATTCTTTTTCCTCCTCTGCTATCTGAATTTATATACACTCAAGAATAAAAAGAAATTTGTTATATAAAGTAAACTACTCTAATTAACATTTTTTAGGTTTTTCTCATGTTCTTGTTAATTATCAAAATTTATATTTAGTCCATTTGGAAGAATTTCAGTTGAATAGTTTGAAGAGGTTTGGTCTTATGGGGAAAAAGCAGTACAGACACCATATAAAGTGAGGCCACATTAGGACTGAAAAGATAGTGGTCTTATATGTGCATAACATGATGAGTGCAATAACAAAATAACAGTAATGCCAAGGGCTGAGAGCATGGGACTGATACTTGGAAAAAAGATAAAGTTATTACTTATGAAAACAAGTGTCATTTGAAAAATAAGTGTATTGACTATATCTTTCTGAAATTTCAGAAGTAAATTACTAAAAATTAACATTTGAGAAATTTGCAAAGTTTTTAGATTCTTCTGAGCTTTTTCTTTAAAACAAATATGACTTTAAATAAATTTTACCCCGGTATGTTAGGTAAATGCAGAGATTATATGATATTTATCAAATTTCATAGTTGATTTCTATTCAATATCTAATTTACAATTTTGGCTTCAGACTGAAAATATTCCTGTGGTTAGAAGACCTGACCGGAAAGATCTACTTGGATATCTCAATGGGGAAGCATGTGAGTAGTTGTAAAATTGCTCCCACTCTTAAAACATTGTTTTTTAAAAATCTTTTATGAAAATAGATGTATTGGGAAATTTGTATCTCTACTAAATACCCTACTTGAAGCTGTGTCCTTGTGCTTCTCCCTGTAGTTGCACAAAGTTGCCCCATTTTTAGGCTGTCACTCCACCCTTGTGTGAGGGTTCTTTGCATACTATCAAAGACGTTGCCTATGTAAATTATTTTTGTCTTGCCTTACTGTTTTTTCCTTTTTTCTAAATCATTAACTATTAGAATAGATCTAGAAGAGATATATTCTTTAAAAACTATTTTTGATTCCATAGTTCTATTTATCAGTGTTTCCTTTTTGTTACTGTGAAAAGGAAGAGTTGACATAGCATCACTGTTTATTTTTTACCTGTTTCTTGAAGTCCTCCTGACTATCCTCACTATCCCATTAACGTCAGCAAGACTTGAGAATGGGCACATCCTTTGTTTCCTTTTTTCCCCGCTTTTCCTATGAACAATTGGTATTGTTGCACACTTTCTTCTTTAAGTCCTTCATTTGCCATTTGTGACACTAGACTTTGGGTTTTCTTTCTGTTTGTTCACCTTTCCATATATTTTGTCACTTCTATGCCACTGTTAGTTGTCTTAGGGTTTCTGTTGCTGTGATGAAACACTATGACCAAAATCAGTTTGGGAAGTTATCTTTCAGGGAAGTTAGAGCTGGAACTCAAGGCAGGAGCTGATGCAGAGGCCATGGAGGAGTGCTGCTCTCTGGCTTGTTCCTCACTGCTTGCTCAGCCGGCTTTCTTATGTCCTCTAGGACTACCATGGTGCTTGTAACCACCCACAGTAACCTGGGTCCTCCCACATTAGTCACTAACAAGAAAATGCATACATGCTTGCCAATAGATAATCTTACTGAGGCATTTTCTCAACTGAGATTTCCTCTTCCCAAATAACTTGTGCCAAGGTGACATAAAACTAGCCAGGACTCCTATTTTCTGTGGCTTGATTTATTTTTTTTCTCTTGTAACCTTAAAATCTCTAGATGACCTCGTCTAAGTTTTATTCTGTAAATGTCCACTCCTATTCATATTGTTGAATTCTAAATATAATTGGCCTTTGAATGACATGGGTTTGATAAGTACAGATCCACTTATATGTGGTGGGGATTTTTGTTTTTGTTTTAGATTTGTAACAATTTTGAAAAACATTAGCCATCAAAACATACCATAAAAAAGTGTGTCATGTTGTATACTAACTTAACAATAAAAATACAATGACAATAAGAAAGTATGTCATAAATGTGTTATTTTTATTCATTCATAATTCAAAAGCCTAATAGGCACAGTTAAAACTTATCAAAACTTAGGCATATAGATATCATATTTCTATACTATATGATACCATTCAGGGCTGAGAGAAATGTAAACAAACATAAGATGCAGAATTAAGTCATAAGTATAAAATCAAGGTTAATATGTTAGAGCTTTATAGTCATCTCCTTTTACAGTTGTAGTCAGCCGAGTCTGCGGAGTTATCTGCTTAAAATGCCACGAAATGTAATTAAAAAAAAATAAGTTGTAATCTTATAATGAGATCACCTTTAGAGTATGGTGTATTATTGTAAGAACTGATTTCTGGCAGTTCTTAGATATTTTTTCACCACACATCATGTGTACAGTATATGAAAATAAAGGTTATTAACTATGTTATGATTAAGTACCTTCTGGTAAATATCAGTTATTAATTTTTTTAGCAGTTTTTGACAAGTCAAAATGTATGCATGAATTTTCAACTTAATGAAAACGTGAGTGTCCCAACTCCCATGATGAAGTCTCAGCTGCAGTTTTCTCCCACTGACTCATAAATTTACTGTTGTCTTCTTCCTTTGAATGTTTTGCAAGCATCTGAAATATAACATGTCTAAAATACAGTGCCCAATTTTCTTCTTCCTGTCTCAACCCACACAACCAAAACTGAGCCTGTTCTCATCTTAGGAGTAATGGTACCTTATGTAACTTAATGCAATGAGTTAGACCTTAAACCCTAGTAGGAAATGCTTTTCTGTCATATCTACACAATTTGTAAGTACTTTTCTCTGCCTTGAAAACCATGACAGTTTTTCCTCTACTCCAACCTTGTCCCATTTGTTGTCTTTATTCTAAAACCTGATTACATGTTCCTACTCATTATTTGCTATAGTTTATTTTGTATCAAACAAGATTTTTGTTTGTTTGTTTGTTTTTTCGAGAGAGTCTCTCTGTGTAGCCTTGGCTGTCCTGGACTCGCTTTGTAGACCAGGCTAGCCTCAAATTCACAGCGATCTGCCTGCCTCTGCCTCCCTAGTGCTGGGATTAAAGGTGTGCGCCACCACGCCCGGCTCAAATGCCTGTCTCTTTACTCCCCCATCCCCCAAGTGTATGTGTGTATGAGGTCGCATGAGCCACGGCTTGAAGGTTGAGGTCAGACAGTAACTTGGTGGAGTCATTTCTCTTCTTCCACCTTTATATAGCTTCCAGTAATCAAACTCCCGATTGCTAAGTTTGTGTGTCAAGTGCTTTACCACTATCCCTCCTTGCTTATTCTTAAATTACGTTTGGGTACTGTGCACAAAGCAAAATCTTGTTCCTTTTATACAAAGTAAACAAGAAGTGAGGAGGAATCATTTCTGCAAAGGCAATTAAAATGGCAAGAATTTTAAAAAGGCTTCCTATTTTTGTCTGTTTTTAATAAGGCCAAGTTTAGTTATTTGGAGCATGAGAATCATGGTATACCTGTTAAAATTGGGTTTTTTGTTTTTTGTTTTTCCTTCTGAGGCTCACTCTAATTCTCCCATTAAAAAAGTGTATTGAAGGGATTGTAGGATTTGTCAGTTTTACTAAGTGTCTCAGATGCTCCTGTTAAATAGGTTCACTTTGGGAGAGTCTCAGTGAGTTGTTACTCACATCATTTCTTATGTTTTCTATAGGATAAAGTTAGTTCTCAGATGATGATGATGATGATGATGATGATTATTATTATTTTTGAGGCAGGGTTTCTCTGTGTAGTCCTAGCTGTCCTGGAACTCACTCTGTAGACCAGGCTGGCATCAAACACAAGAGATCTGCCTGCCTCTGCTTCCTGAGCACTGGGACTAAAGGCGTGTGCTGCCACCATAGCCCTGCTCTTTTGTTAGTTTGTAAAAGATGTTACTAGTTCAATGAAAAAAGTTGAACTGCTTTTAAGATCATGTTTGTAGGTCTATTATAATTAATAACTTAAAGATATTAGCTGTTAATGTGAGTTAAAATGATCTCCATAAAAACCTAGACTTTTCTTGAGCAGTAGAACTACATGGATAATTTTAAATTTTATTTGGTAAAATTGAGTGTCTTAACAATATGAGGAAAAGCAATGAGAAGATACTCATCATTCTCGATTGTAAAACTTAAAGACCTAATAATTTAAGAGCTGAGAGTGAGTTGACATATTAATAAAACTAGTTTTCATATATTAGATTAGAAATACAAAGATGAGGCTGGCCAGCCTCATAGTAGGATGGTAGTGCATCTGGTTCTAGAAATACACATCAATTTAGTATTGAAACAAAGGCATGTCACATCAGCGGGAGAAGGTGGGACTGTCAGTTAATATTTTGATAAAGATAAAACAAGTTCTATATCATAAAAAAAAGCCCTGATAAACTGGGAAAATGTTCCAACTCCTGTATAAGAGAAAAAGTCAGTTGTATGCATGAAGTGTGACCTTGGAAGTAGATGCACAAAAGACCAACTACTTGAATAGTTATAATCAGTATAATTATCAGAAAAGGAGATAAATCAAGTATAGATATGATTTATTTCATTATAAATTACAAATTCAAAAGAGTAAGATAAGACTTTAAAATTTGCTGTTAATGAATTCTGATGAGGCTGTGATAAAGCGCTTGTGTTGTTGGTTGTGCCACTTTATACCTTTCCTTCGATTGCTGACCGCTCATTACAAATAACACAGAAACCTTACATTTGGAAGTGTCCTAGAGCTATACTTGAAATTATAAAAAGTCATATGCATGTGAAGTTTCTTCATGCTGTTGTTTATAACAGAAGACTTAGAATTGAATGCTGTGCTCACTGGAAACCAGTCAAATGCATTATAATGATTCTGTACAGTAAGATACCCATAGATGTAAAAACTAAAAGCAGTTAGGGAGCTAGGGCACCTACTGGTGGTGGAAGGGTGTCTGAGCTGATATTCTTTGATGAGTGGCAAATAAGTTCCACAACATTTGTGTATTATGTTGTCTTTGTATAGAAAGGTACAAGTACAGTATAATTGTGTTCCTTAAATCTGAAGAAGGACATACAGGACAGTAACTGGTTACCTAGGTGAGTAAGAACTTGGTGGAAAGGACACCAGGTGCTCTTTTTTTTTTTAAAAATAGTTTTATTATGATCCATTCAACAATAAAATACTTTGTAGGGTAGTTGAAAGTTTCCTACCAATGGTGAGTAACTAAACTTTGTATGTTAATATGATGTGTGCATATGTAAGTATTTCTAGTAAGCATACTTTTTAAATGTGTTTGTTATAAAGGAGTATAATCTGAAGTGAACAGTTAACTTCAGTAAGTAGAATCTCAGCAGTTTTTAAGCTAAATTTAAAAAAATCCTTTGTTCTTTCACATACTTTCTAACATTGAGTCATCTTGTTAATAAAATACTTATAGAGCTGCGTTTTGAAACCATTTTATCTGGGAAATCCTTCTATGATACAAGAAATGAAACAAAGCTTGAGCATTTCCCATGGAATAACATCCAGGATATATTGATCTGCTTATATGATTTTTCTTTTCCTTTTCCAGCAACATCAGCAAGCATAGACAGGAGTGCCCCATTGGAAATAGGTCTTCAGCGGTCCACTCAAGGTACACCATGTCACATCCATATCTTGAACTTTAAATAAAAACCCTGTTCCTAAAGTACACACTTAACCTTTATTTTTCTTATAGTCAAAAGAGCTGCAGATGAAGTTTTAGCAGAAGCAAAGAAACCACGAATTGAGGTAATAGAACTCTATTTTTAAAGTAATTTGTTTTGTTACTGAAAGTGGAATTCTATGTCAGGTGGTGGTGGTGCACACCTTTAATCCCAGCACTTGGAGAGGCAGGGGCAGGCAGATGTCTGTGAGTTTTGAGGCCAGCCTGGTCTACAGAGTGAGTTCTAGGACAGCTGAGCCCACACAGAGAAATCCTGTTCTAAAAGAACAAAACAAACAAACAAAGAAAAATAATTCTTTATAGTAATTCTAGCAGCTTTTTTTAAAACTGAAAAGTAGATCAATAGGTAGCTTGCTTGTGTTACTGTGACATCTAAGCTCTGTGATTAATATGCCATTTTATTTATTTTTGCTATCTTTTGCTATATTCATGGAAACTGGGTGAGAAGCTGATATCTGATTGTGTTAAAGGTCATGTGCTAAGTAGCATAGGTTTTCGGGCTCCTGCAGTCTTGATAGCTGCACCTCCATCTTGCTGCTCTCTGATACTGCTATGGGGAAGCATTCATAATCACACATAAATGGATAGATGGTGGGGCCAGAACTGGTCTTCAGGCTGCTTTGCTGACCAGGAGGATAAGGTAGTATGGGGATATGTTTTCCTGTTCAGGCTGTGAATATGAAGTGCTTATTGTTATTTCATTAAAACACTGACACAGGTTCTAGATTTCTAGTGTGTTAGTGAACACAAATGTGTTGGCAACTCTTTGTCACTGTGACAAAATACCTGAGAAAACAGCTTAAAGAAAGGTTTGCTTTGGCTCATCATTTCAGCCCAGGGTTACCTGGCCACACTGTGTTTGGGCAGAGTATGGAAAAGGGAGTAGTGGATAGAAATTGCCCACCCTCCTGCAGAGAGAAACAGAAGGAAGATGTAGAGCAAGATAAACCTTTCAGAGCACAGCCTGTGCTTCTTTACTCAGGCCCTATAGGTCCATGGAGTGGTGGGTTCATCAGCTCACTAGAGCCATAGGTAGAGAACCCTTAGAGTCCAGCTGCCTCTCATAAGCCCATTAGGTGGCAGCCATTTCCTTAATACCTGAGTCTTTTGAAGTTATTTTTAGGTTCTAACTATACCATTTACTTGAAATAGAGGACAGGTAAGAATGTAATTGACATTAGAGTATCTGTTGTATAATTGTGGTAACTACTTAATTAACCATGTATTGTATTTTGAAAATTGTTAAGCAAAAAGTGTTCTCAGTAGAAAAAAGTGGCAATATGTAAAGTAATGACAATGTTAATTAACTAGATTGAGCCATGTCATAGAGTATGCAATTTTCAGAAGATAGTATTATTTATAATATGTACTTTTGGACAAGTCAAAAATTGCTGTTATCATTAGTTGACCAGTTAGTGTTATGGTAAATTATCCTTTGGAATTTTAATTACATATAGAACTATTAATGATTTATTAACAAGCGCCATATTATTTGTATGCATAGGAAAATACTGGATGTAGAGAATAATTTATTAGGAACTTAAAATCTGGCAGTTTTATAAATCTGTATTATTTATAGTCAAGATCTTCACAAGTGTTAACAATACTAGAAACCATATATATTTTTATTTTAGAATATACATATATACTGTAAATTTTAGACATATATATGTATATATATATATATATGCTTCTTTTTTGCTATATAAACAACAAAGTTTCTACAAGTAAGGATGAGGAAGGTAGCTAGGTATAATGTTGTTTAGCAAGTATATAATAGTGGAGTCAGTAAGAATGTGATTAAAATAATGTAATTTTAGTTAAGTATATTTTGAGGAACCAGGAAGCTTGTGCTTTTTAAGCAGTGATAACTAGTTCATTGTTATTAGTCTATACAAGATGGTATTTTAAGTGCTTCAGTCATACTGAGTCATGTTCTCTTTAGTTCTTCTACCCTTTGCCTTTACTCAGCATCTCTGATTAAACAGGATCCACACATAAGTGACTTGTTGAGGTTTGTATAACCAGAACTAGCACCAAGACAGGGTGGCTACTGAGCCATTCTGCCCTGTTTACTGAATATGCATTTTGTGACAGTAAATCTAAGTTTCTCCATTTCCTCTTACAAAAGAAGACTGACCACTGTTAAAACAGTGAGTGCATTTAGGGTCATCAATTAGTTGGAAATAGGAAAAAATCACAATATAATCATTTGAAAAGAAATTCAACACCCAAGAAAAGTTAATACCAACGCTACCAGTTACTTGAAGCATCAGCAGGAAGTAGTACTATCTTTTCTGTCATTTATAAAGTTGTAACATTTGTATTAGTATTTAGTTCAGCAATTTGAATGCTTAGGACACTGTGGGAAGAAAAAGAAAACTTGAGGTCAGGATTTCTGATGTGATTAAAATTTAGGTTGTAATTTTAAAATTTCTAGTTTCTTGAGGACCTTGACCTTCATGGATTATAACGTCCTTACAAATGGTAAAAATTAAATGCATTTATTTCAGCTGATGTGTCTTTTTTTCTTTTTTTTTAAACATTTTTACATGCTAGAAAACTAATAGGGCATGAATTGAAGACCAATATTTTTTTCTCTTTTGATGCCTTAAAGTTGTGATAATGTATAGTTTCATACACTCTTTTACTCCTTGGCCCTGACTTTACTCCTTGTTTTTTTATTTGTTGAATATAGACTTTGATCTAAATAGTTGTCACTGAATTTTTTTTCTTAATCAGCCACTTGTCTTTCAAATTAAATTTCGCTTGGTTTTCAAATATAAGTTATAAATCGTATTTCCCAAGTTGACCTCAAGCTCACAATTGTAGCCAAAATTGTCTTTAAACTCTTGATGCTTGACGGTTGGGATTATAGGCATGAGCCACAAACATTTTGAAATAGTCTATTAGGAACTTAGTAGCAAGATTTTAATGTTCCAAGGAACTTGTTTTGAAAGCTATTGACTTTTTGTTTCTAATGTATCTGGAAGATTTTGGGACCTGTAGTACCAGATTGGAAAACAAACAAAACAAAACAAAGCAAAACAAAACTCAGCATCTAAAATGAACAATTTTACTTTGATGAAGACTTTCTTTAAAAGTTAAGATGTTTTTTCATCAAGAGTGGATCCATAGGGCTAGAGAGATGGCTCTGCCGCTAAAGGCTAGTTTCACAACCAAAATACAAAACAGATCTATAGGGGCTGGAGAGATGACTCAGCTGTTATGAATATTTGTTCTACCAGAAGACCTAGGCTCAATTCACAGAACCTGCTAGTGATTCACAACCACTTATAACTCCAGCTCCTCTGCAGCACCAGGCATGTATGTGGTGCATGTACATACATAACAAATAAATTTACACATAATAAATCTAAAGAACATTTTGAACAGGGTGAATTATACATATGCATGTGTGTGTATGTCTACACACACACACAAAAACATACACACACGTATGTATTAGTGAAAGTAGTGATAATTAGGAGAGCACATAGAGATGTCTGGACACCACTCTGTAAATGCTTACAAATGGTTTTCAATGATATTTTTTCTAAGTTTTTTGATGATACAAAAGCAATAAATATATGTTTAGAAGAGTTTATTTTACTTTTCAGCACAGTTTTCAATAAAATATAAGATGCCCAATACTTTATAATACAACAGGGTTTGTATTATTTGGAGGCTAGTCTATATGTTCAAGTAAACACTGAACTATGAGATTTAGTAGGTAGATGTGCAAAAACACATTTTGGCTTATGTTTTAATTTTACCAGGATATTTTAATTTGAGTTACTATTGCTATGATGAAACACCATAACCAAATGCAACTGGGGAGGAGCGGGTTTCTTTGCTTTGTGCTTCCACACCAATAGTCCATCACTGAGGAAAGTCAGGACAGAAACTCAAACAGGACAGTGACCTGGAGTCAGGAGCTGATGGAGAGGTCATAGAAGGCTGTTCTTTGCTTGCTTGCTTCTCATGGCTTGTTCAGCCTGTGTTCCCATAGAACCCATAAGCACCAGTACAGGATGACATCACCCCCATTGGGGTAAGCCTGGCTCTCCCCTGTCAATCAGTAATTAAGAAAATGCTCCTCAGGCTTGCTTACAGCCCAGTCTTATTAGAGGCATTTTCTCAGTTGGAGTTCCCTCCTCTCAGATGATTAAAGCCTGTGTCAAGTTGACATAAGAGTAGCCAGCACAAGTAACACATGTAAGTAAGGAACATCAGAAGTCAATTCCAGACTTAAATGATCCAAAATCCACTTCTTGTCATTGTGTAAGTAAAAGCAGTTGACTTAAGTACAATATTGCATTGAACTGTACTGCGCTAATTTTGGTAAATTTTGTGTAGTGATTTTTTTCCTCGTAGAATTTAAAGAAAACTTAAGATGTTACTAAGTGGTGATTATTTTTAGGATGAAGAGTGTGTGCGTCTTGATAAAGAGAGATTGGCAGCTCGTTTGGAAGGCCATAAAGAAGGGATTGTGCAGACTGAACAGATTAGGTAAGAGTTTCTTAAGTACAGATTTTATGTAACGGTATGTGGAAAATGGGATGATTCGATGTTACTCACACTTTAATTGGCATCTTCATTCATGGTATACCCCTGTTCCCTAAGTTTAGAAAAATGCAGTTGTCCTTCAGAATCTATTGGAATTGGTTCTAGGATCTCTCCACAGATATTAATATCCAGAGGTGCTCTGTACTGGGCTTTAAAAAAAAAAGTTACGGCCCTAGTTGCTTCAGTAGCCATGCTTTACTGTGTCATAATGTGAACTTATTTCCTGGCACACTGCACTTTCAAGACCTTCCCTGGTTTTGTTTTGCTTACATTTATTACAATAAATTGGCTAAAATCAGCTAGCAGTATCCATGTTGAGCTGCCTTGACATTTCCTCTGCCTTACTGTTTAGTTTATTACTTTTAAATTTAGCACGACTCAAAGCCTGGGAGCATGGACAAATGATCACAGTTTCTTAGGAATGGTTTCTGTGCAAATCCTAGTAGAGTCCTTGCTCTCATACTAAACTTCATACTTAGCCAGCCTCAGTCTTTCTGAGTTCCCACAAGAATTAAGCTCTACATAGCATTCCAGGGCTTGTCTAGTCCATCTCTTCAAACTTAACAGATTCTGTCCACAAAACAGTTCCTAACGCTTATGAACAGAATAGGCAAGTAATCGCACCAGTGACCCTACTCTTTGTACCAATTTTCTTTGTTAGACTGTAGTGATAAATACTTGAGACAAGAAAAAGATTTGTTTTGTCTCATGGTGTCAGGGGTTGTAGTTGGTTGTTACATAACTGTTGCTTCTGGGCTTATGTGTCTGTAGCATCTAGTGAGGAAAGAAGAAAGTGACTTACCTCGTGGCAGGTAAGTACACATACATGAGCACAGACCAGCCCACACAGCTGTTTCCTGTTTTTCTTTCTCTTGGCCCTTTAGAGTCACCCTCTTTCCTGTTCCACAATTTCTTTTTGGATTTTTGAGATAGGGTTTCTCTGTATAACAGCCTTGACTGTCCTAAAACTCACTTTGTAAGCCAGCCTGTCCTGGAATTCACAGAGATCCACCTGCCCCTGCCTTCTGAGTGCTGGGATTAAAGGCGTGCTCCACCACTGCCTGTCCTGTCCCATAATTTGACTATGGACTCATGTCATTCTTTTTTCCCTCCTGTTTGTTCATTCGTTTGTTTGTTCACTTACTTACTTTACAGCCTGATTCCAGTCCTCCCTCTCCTCTTCTCTCAGACTTGTGACATTCTAACTCTCCAGGAATTTCTAATTACTCAACCAGCCATCTTTGTAGGATTTTTACCAAAGGCATGACTTTCTTTTTTTCTGGGACTTTATATTGAACAAAGATTGATTAATTAATTCTGATTTTACATGCAGTAGTGTTTTAGTAGACTTCCTAACATCTCATAGATATTTTTCATTTTCTGGTGGGAAAACCTTGTATTAACAACGTAAACTTACTGGGTGGTAGTTGTTTCCAGGTTTAGTAGTTTCTTCGTTAAGCCCATGTGTTAGCATTCTACTGCAGTAACTTATGCAGCTCTTTCTTAAATACTCTGTACCATACAAACATTTTACTCTTACTATATTCCAATTTGGCTCACCTTATGACCTATTTTGGAAAAATTTAAGACAGTAAGCCAGGGAAGTTATAGGAGTTACATTGATTCTCATTTGTCAGAGAATCACTGTGTTCAGTGTTTAATACCTAATACCTGGTAAACCATTATGTTGTGTATTTTAGCTGGTCATTTTCTGGTATGTGAGCTAATCTAATCACTAGCACTTCATCTTGGCTGGAAGTAGAAGTCTGATAATTGAAAGCCCAGTGCCAGCTTGAGAGCCAGCCAGACTGCTCACTGGATAAATGCCATTCTGCCAAACTCAACCAGTGACCTGAGTTTGATATCCATGCCCACTTGGTAGAAATATAGAACTGATTCCTGCAATTTGTCCTCTGGTTTCCACACATGGGCTATGGCATATGTTGTGCTGCATGTGTGTGCATGCACACAAACATATAATAAAAACAAAGTGAATTTGTCTAAAATCACTCTTAGGGGATTGTTGTAAGGTATATTCAGATGAATTGTCAGGTGCATATTGAGTATCTGCTATAAGATGCTTTCATACTCACTCAAGCAAAAATCAGAATACTGCATTCATTCATTCGTTCATTCATTCATTCATATTTATTTATTTATTTATTTTTCTGAGACAGGGTTTCTCTGTGTAGCTTTGGCTGTCCTGGACTCGCTTTGTAGACCAGGCTGGCTCCGAACTCACAGTGATCCCCCTGCTTCTGCGTCCCGAGTGCTGAGACTAAAGGCATGACCACCATGCCCAGCTGCATACTGTTTTTCAATATCCAGTGATCGATCTAGTGATTCTTTTTTTCAGATTGTATGAAAAAGAGTGTCAAAGTTTGCATTTTGTAACTGAACTAATACTTTTTCCTATAGGTTTTAAGGTACTCTGTCACTTTAAGAATAGCCAAAATGTTTAATTGTTAAAATACATTGACAAAGCAAATAATTTATATTGTAGCAATAAATATGTATGGATCTTAGGAGAAATTGAAGAGTTTTGTAGATATTTCACTAATTATGATTACAAGTCCTTGAAAACACAAAGTAACATTCTGGAATACAAAGATTACATCCAGGTAAAATAAGACTGAGTGGCTATAAAGCATTTGTAATTATAGATTTGATTAAAGAAAATAGGAATTTAATCAACATGTTCATGTGGCATATACATTTAGCTTATTTTTAAATATTGTGATACATCTTTCTTAAAAAGCAATTCTTGGACATCAAGTAAAGTTAGGGAAACAATAATAAAAGAGGGTGAGATAGAAGCATTCACTTAATTTTATAGCTAGAAACCAATGCAAAGTAGAATGAGAAAAAAGATAGCAAAAATATTACAGCATTTATTCTGCACCTATAGTTTTCACTGTATACCAATTTAAATTTGAGCAAGAGAGCAGAGTGTAGGAGGGATCATGTTCAGAATTTCTTTTGAAATATTTGTTCCTGTTACAAATCTACTGGAGACACATCCCCTCCAAATTGATGAGCAAGTGCATACTTATTGAGTTGGTATGTTATTTTTCTTTAATGTTTTGTACTGTCTTTGTTTGGACACCATATTGACATTTCAGATGGCATAGACTAGCATAGCCTTGCACAGTTGCCTCTTGTCACTCTCTGTTAGTGGTTCTTATATGTTTAGCTGTTGCTGCAAGGCTTTGACTCTTGCTTGTGCTGGTTGAGTTTCCATGACCCACTGTATTGCTGGCGTGGGTTCTGTTTGTTATGGGTCTTTGCTAAACACACAGCCTCATGCTTGCTAGGCAAAGGCTGTACCACCAGTCCTCAACAACTGTGGAATTAGTTTTCTCATTTCATGTTATAAAAAACCCCAGCACATTATCAGTGCAGACTAAATCCTCAAATGTCTGGTTTCCACATGTGGTTCCATAAGAGGTGTCTTTATTGGAGATCAGAATTTTAAGTTATATTTTTCACTGAATCTGCCCCCCCCCCCTTTTTTGGGATGTGTGTGTACTTTGTAGTTCTTTGTATGTACTATTCAACTTAATATATTTTATTCTTTAGATAATAAATTGTTAGAGAGTTATTATAAATACATACACACACATACACACATACATACATAAATACATACACACACATATATGTATATACACACACATACATACATACATATATAATTCAAAACAGGTTTCCTGGGCTGATGATTTTTTTTTTTTTGATTTGGTTTATTTTATTTTGTGTACATGTATGTCTGTGTACCTTGTGCCTGGCACACACAGAGGTCAGAAAAAGGCATAATGTTTCCCTGGAATTTGAGGTAATGGATGATTGTGAGCCCAGGTCCTCTGTAAGAGCAGCCAATGCTTTGAACCTCTGAACCAACTCTCCAGCCCCTGGAATACTGATTTATTGTCCCTGAATCTTAAAGAGGAACATGCTAGGAAATTTAAAGCACTGAGAAATTTACTTCATTTCATTGCATACTACAGTATTTAGTTGTGTCACTGTTGATGAGTAAAAATAATTTTTAAATAAGACTAAACCTAAGATGATTGTTTTATGAAGTCTTAATGTTAAAAGTCTTTCATTGTTGTGAAGGCATAGGTTCTCTGCTTTTTGCTTATTTGAGGATCAAGTAAGTTGAAGGCATAAAAGCTATTCAAATACATTTATTTCAGTATGTGATTTTTTTTTTTAACTTGCAAGTTTCTTATATTGAAGTTTTAATCAAATTAAGTATGGCTTTTTTCCCTAGAAATTAAAAGGATGATTGTGACACAAAGTTTCTTTTGATTCTGAAGTCTGCTGTTTATTTGGCTTGTAGTTGTAAAACCTTGAAATACATTTCATGGAAAAACCCAAGCTTTGGGCTTTTTGGTTTTTAGGGACAGTGTTTCCTTGTGTAGCCTTGCCTGTCCTGGACTCACTTGGTCTTGAACTCACATCGATCCACCTGCCTCTGCCTCCTGAGTGCTGGGATTAAAGAAAGGTGTGCACTACCACGCCAGGCAGCTTTTTAATAGAATGAATTTTTCACCCCATTACTGTGACCTCCCTGCTTATGTATAATTTCCTTATGTAGGCGTATAGAGACAGTGGTGAAACTTCAGGGAATATTAGCAGAAAAACACTTATTTATTAGTTTTGCTTTTTGGGGAGGATTTTAAAACAAGCAAAGAATTTTATTACGGTTACTTTTTTTTAAAAGAAATTACTAATTCAAGGTTGGAGAGATGACTCAGTAGTTATGAGCACTGCCCATTCTTTAGAGGACCCTGGTTTTGACTCTCAGCACAAATGTAGTGGCCCTCAACTGCCTGTAGTTTCAGTTTCAGGGTTGATGCCACCTTTTGACTTTACTGGGCAACAGGGATACAAATGATGCACAGACGTACATGTAGGCAAAGCATTCAAACTCAAAATAAAAATTAAAATGAAATTACAATCTTGCTTTTAGAGGATTATATCTATGAATTGTTACCTGTAAAAGTTCTGTATGACTATAAAGTAACAAATATTTAATTTTATAGAAAAATGTATTGCCAGTTGCAGTGCTTCTTCCCCAAGTCCCATCAATTTAAGTGCAACAATGTACATGTTGTACTGAAGAAATCTTTGCTGTGAAATTTATAAAGTCAATTCCTTTTAGGTCTTTGTCTGAAGCCATGTCAGTGGAAAAAATTGCTGCAATCAAAGCCAAAATTATGGCCAAGAAAAGATCTACTATCAAGACTGATTTAGATGATGATATAACTGCTCTTAAACAGAGGAGTTTTGTGGATGCTGAGGTAGATGTGACCAGAGATATTGTTAGCAGAGAGAGAGTGTGGAGGACAAGGACAACTATCTTACAGAGCACAGGAAAGGTAATGAAAATATTTTACTCATTCTTTGGAATGCTATAGGATTGTTTAAAATTTATTAATAGGTTTCAAATTTATTTATTCATGTTTACACAGCCAAGGGCTGATTATTTAAAAATTCTGTTCAGAGTAAAATGCATGCACTTTAAAATTTGAAATATAAGAATTTGAATACAGATCTGGTAATCTGAAGGTTATTCAAACCCATGTAAAAATGGAATGGAGGAGAGCATCCACTCAACAAAATTTTCCTCGAATCTTCATGCACATTCTGTATCCCCGCATAGTGTATGTATAACGCACGCGCATACACACACACACACACACACACACACACACACACGCACACACACACACACACACTCACGCACTCACTCTTTGATAATAGATGCTCTGGTACGTCAGTTGATCTCTTAAAAAGATGCATCAGTTCTCTTAGGTGAACATATCTTTCTCGGTGTTGTGGGCTTTCCTCTTAGCTTTCGTAGACATTGATTTTTCTTTGATGCATGGTTGCTAACAATAGTGGTTTTTAGAGACATTTGAAGAAGAGTGTGAAATTATTGGGGAACTGACCTTAACGTTTACATAGACTTTGTTTAGAGAGACTGTTTTTGAGATAGGGTCTTTCTTACTGCCTTGGGCCTACCTTTGCTCAATAAGTACACTATGGGTATGTGCCACCTGGCCCAGCTGGTTTTGATTGTAGCATAATATTGGGACTTGAGTTTTTAATGTACTGTCCTGTTTTGCCAGGAATAAAGTTACTAGAAAAGGAACTAGTAAGGAAAATAGGTATTTGTATTTATTTTGTATTTTGTCTTGTCCTATATTAATAAGCCACATAGATGACTCAGTTGATGAAGGCCCTTGTTGTATAAATCTGGCAACCTGAATTAAGTCTCCAGAGCCATGTAAAGGTGAAAGAAGCAATTCCACCAAGTTGCTCTCTGGCCTCTGCACATGGTGTTTCATGTGTGCCCTCATATACATATCGTGAATGTGTGTGTGCACACACAATAATAGTAATAACTTTAATTTAGACAAGAAGGAAATTATCCAGAACCAGTGAGATAGCTCAGGAGTAAAAGTGCTAGCAACGCAAGCCTGGTAACATGCATTTTGTTCCTGGAACCGCTATGATGATGAAAGGAGAAATTGGACTGCACAATGTTTTTCTCTTACTTCTGCATTTATGCTGTAGTGCATATATCCTCATATACATATTTTAAAAATAAAAAAGGAACCTTTTCTAGGGCTTAGAATTACAAAAATATGTGAGGTTATGAATACACTTTCATTTACTTCATTTTTGTTATTTACAGTTAATTGTTATTATTCTCATTTTCATTGTATGATTTGGCTAATACTTGAGTAACACTGTGACTTTTTAGTTCCTTTTTTGTTTTACTTTGTTCTGAGACTGGGTTGTAGTGTAAAGACCTGGCTAACTTGGAACTCAATATGTAGACTAGCTGACCTCTATCTCAGAAGGATCTGCTTGCCTCTGCATCTTGAGTGCTGGGATTAAAGGCATGTGTCACTGTAGCTGGCTGTTTTTAGTGCATTTTAACTTTGTCTTAAACTTAGAGTTTTCTTTTGTCTCAAACGTTACAATTTTAAATTGTTGAGATGAGCTTTTTTTCTATCAACTCTAGGTGGCAGGATTGTACCAGTTTAAAAGTGTTGTAAGTTAATGTTGGTACCACTGTATCCTTTTAAGGAAGAAATCATTTAACAATTGCTTAGAATCGAGGTTTGCTTTTATGAGTATTAACTTTTAACAGTTTTATTTCTAAATGTTAATATTTTAAAAGATCAAAAGTAAACATTTTGACTGCTGATCTCTAGGCATTATACCTTTTTTTATCTGCTAAACTCTAAAAATAGTAGGCACTTAGAGTAGTGTGGACTTCACACTTGTGTGCACATGTGTGTATGTGCGCACATGTGTGTGTGTGCATGTGTGTGCGCATGCTCGTGTGTGTGTGTGTGTGTGTGTGTGTGTGTGTGTGTGTGTGTACTTTTTGTCACAGTGCATGTGGAGGTCAGAGGACAATTTGTGAGAGTCAGTTTTTTCCTTTCACCATGTAGATCCCTGGGATTGAGTTGAGCTTGTCAGGCTTGGCAGCACCAGCTCAATGTAGATTAATTTTCCGAATTTTAAGGAGCAAGAAAGTTCAAGTTCTCATTCTTCTTACTCACTTAATATACCCTAGTTGTAGCAACCTGATTTTATAGAATCATTAAATTATATTGTCTTATTCTGTTTCATGCTGCTATAACAATATCACAAACTAATTTGTAACAAACAAATTTCTCTGCCACTAAATTATTATGTCTTATTCTGTTTTGTGCTGCTGTAACAGATGTCACAGACTGAGTAATTTATAATGAATAGATATTTCTGTGGTTCACCAGCACTTGGGAGGCAGAGGCAGGTGGATTGCTGAGGGTTCAAAGCCAGATTGGTCTACACAGCAAGTCCAGGACAGCCAAGGCTAAACAGAGAAACATATAAACAATCAAAAAAGACGTATGTGTATGAGTATACTATGCACATGCCTTGTGTCCATGGTGGTCAGAAGAGGGCATCATAGTCCCTGGAATTAGTGTTATGGATGGTTGTAAGCTGCCATGTGGGTATTGGCAGCTGAACTTGGGTTGGTTGGAAGAGCCAACCCAGGCTCTTTATTTATTTTTTTTAATTACTCTTATCTGAGCCATCTCTCCAGCCCTCAGACTTATTTTTCTTTTTCCTTAAGATTGTGTGTGTGCGCATGTACGTATGTGTGTGTATGTGTTCGTGTGTGCTTGCTATGGTAAAAATAGGAATGTCAAAGGATAATATTGTGGAGTTGGTTCTCTTCTACCTTTACATAGGTTCTGAGGATTGAACTTGGGGAGACAGGCTATGTCACAAGTGTTTTACCTCTTGAGTTACCTTGCTGGCCTGAGAATGCTTCATTCATAGAGAAGAGAATTTTATTATATTTGAAGTACATGAGGACAGGAACCACATGTTTGTTGATCATCATTCAATTTTAGTGTCACTTCAGGTAGAGAGTTTACAGTAGATGCTCACATAGTTCTTAAACTATTTAATGATTGGTAGCAGGGAAGGAGTGGAAGCATCCCAAAGCGTTTTTAGTCATCGGGCATACTGTTTAGTCATTAGGCAAACATTCAGCGGAGAATAATGTGTCAGGGACCAAAGAAGGTTATTTCATGAAGGGATGAAATCGCCTAGTTGGCAGTGTTGAATATTCATGGAAAAGTTTATTTGTGATTACTTTCTATATTTTCATATTTGAAAAATGAACAGTGACTCCTATAGGTATCCTTTGAGCATCTGACAAGTCTGTGGCAATCTAAATGTAGCACAGAGTTTTACTGCACTTTGAGGATTTAGTAGCTCCCTTTGATACAAATCTGTTACATTTACATACTTACTTTTTTCTTTGTTATATATTTGAGTAAATGCAGAGTAGTACAAATTGTATTTAATTTTTCTAAGTATGATTTGTAATAGTCAGACTCAAAATAGTTGGCTTTTATTTTTATGTGTAATTGTTTTATCTTGTTTTCTTTTGTCTCAATGAAATACCCAAGGTAGGAGGGTGACAGATAGTTAGGGCTGGCTACATAGGCTAGTGTAAAACACGTGCCTGACAATGTGAGGGCCTAGGGTCAGGGGTGAGGTGGAAAGATACTTATTTAGCTCAAGCTGTGAAGACTGAAAGGTGGGCAGCTCCACCTGTTGGCCTGTAGTGTGGAAACAACACAGAGAACTAACTAAACTACTCAAGTTTAGCATCAGTCCCTTCTGACAACAGGGCCCAGGTAACACAATTGCTCCTTATTGGGCCCTGCCTTTCAAAGGCTCCTCTATCTCCACATCGCCATGCTTAGGAGCACCTAATTAGCAAAGGAATGTTTGGGAGACAGACCACATCCAGTCCATAGCAACAATACCTTATGAATTAGGAAAAATTAGTTGGAAGAAAGTTTTGATATAAATTGCTTAATGGATAAACTACTGCCTTTGCACATGTACTCTGGGTTTAATTAGAATCTATTTGTATTTTAGAATTTTTCCAAGAATATTTTTGCAATTCTTCAATCGGTAAAAGCCAGAGAAGAAGGGCGTGCCCCTGAACAACGGCCTGCTCCAAATGCAGCCCCTGTGGTAAGAATCTTTTCTGCTTATGTTGTTGTTTTTTAAAAAGTGCTGTCTGTTTTATAATTTTTACATCTTAACATCTTAAACATCTTAAACATTTTATATCAGTAGGGAATAAAGTTTTGTTACTTAAGCATACTTGAAGGATATAAAAACCCTTCCCAGTTTTAAAAGTTATATCAACAGTAATTATGGGTCATTCTTGAGATATACCTGGGTGAGAGTCTGAAAAGGGGTTAACTAGGAAGTGCCTTCTAAGTAATTATTTTGGATTAACTAAATAAATAATAAGTAGCTGGCCTATTTTATCCTTGAGAAAATTGTTAGCTTTTCTTAAAAATAAAAATTATTGTTACTTTCCAGTTTGGACTTCTTGTTTTTTTCTTTTTTTTTTTTTTTGAGTTTTTGTTGTTATTGTTTTTGAGACAGTGTTTCTTTGTATAGCCTTCGCTGTCCTGGACTCACTTTTGTAGACCAGGCAGCCCTCAAACTCATAGGAATCCACGTGCCTCGGCCTCCCGAGTGCTGAGATTAAAGGCGTGCGCCACCATGCCCTGCTTTATTTATTTATTTATTTTGTTTTTTCAAGACAGGGTTTCTCTATATAGACTTGACTATCTTGAACTCGCTTTGTAGAAAAACCTGGCCTCGAACTCACAGCAATCCACCTGCCTCTGCCTCCAGAGTGTTGGGATTAAAGGCTTGTGCCACCACTGCCCGCAGTTTGGACTTCTTATTTGATATCTGTGCCATTTTATTTTGGTATGTTTGTTTTCCCTTGGTACCCACCATATGGCTCTTTGATTGTACTTTGCCTATAGCTCCTCTGATGGCTGACTTGCCTCACTGTTGAGGTATCACTTAGAACCCTCCAGACCCTAAATTCATGTATGATATGTTTAGTCTCCATTGAAATTCAGAAATATCCTCTAGTTTGCTTTAAATCCTTCTGCCTGTTCTCAAAACTCAAGAAAGGTAGAAAGTACAATTCACGTTGATTCACTTTTATGTAGCATTTCGAAAGAAATTGAGAGTACTAAACATAGCCTTGGACATTTATAGTAATTATACATATGCATGAAATCATTCATGTTTAACATTTACTGAATTATTGGTAATATTTAGACATAGTTGACTTAGCACACTTTCTTTTTTTCTTTTTCTTTTTTTAATATTTTATTTACTTTCTTTTCTTTTCTTTTTTTGGAGACAGAGTTTCTCTGTGTAGCCCTGGCTATCCTGGAACTCACTCTGTTCATATTACCATTGGAGAGAACATTATTTCACAAAGTCATTTAAATAATTAGAATGCATCTGCTTACCATATTCTTTCTGTAGTTTTGATACAAGTATACTTGAAAATATCTTTATTCTTTGTGTAGGGATGTCATTTTCTAGCAGTAAATAATACTGAATCCTAGTCATCAAATGCCAAGTAGTCTACTTACCACATTGTCTTCTGTGCCATTTTGGGAATAACACGTGTTTTGTAACTGCCCCTATCAGGTTTTAATTATGAGAGTTAAATAAGTAATACTTAAAAATATTAACTTGTAATCTTACTTTTCTCTAGGATCCCACATTGCGTACAAAGCAGCCTATTCCAGCTGCCTACAACAGATATGACCAGGAAAGATTCAAAGGCAAAGAAGGTAAGTTGCTTATCCTGTGTCTTCTTCTAATCATGGTCAAGCTGAGCCTGAGTGGTAGTGTAATGTGATATCTAAGAATAAGGGTTGTCCTGCTCAGATGTAATCAATAGGCAGTTCAGTCTCCATTGAGTCCCGTAACATGGGGAGTAGGGACTGCCTCTGACATGGGCTCTGTTGTCCACTTATTGATCACTCCCCTCTAGTGGAGCGGCCTACCCAGGCCACAGAGGAAGAGGATGCAGGCAGTGCAGATGAGACTTGATACCCTGGGGTCAGATGGTAGGGAGGAGAGCTCCCCCTTTCTGCCGACTACGGAATGGAGGGGGAGGGGATGAGGGAGAGAGGGTGGGATGAGGAGGCAACAGGGAGGGGCTACAGTCGGGGTGTAAAGTGAATAAATTAAAAATAAATTTAATAATAAAAAGAAGAGAGTAAGGGTTGTCAAGTAACTTCTGTGGTCCAGATCCAGTTCAGTCACCTGCTTTTGTGATGTTGTCCTGTTGTTTAAACCCAGCCATATTCACTCATTTATGTGTTACCTATAGCTGTTTAACTCTGCCAGCTCTGTTGAGTAATTTTGACAGAAGTCATATAGCCTACAACACCTAAAAGTAGTAATTGGACTTTACAGAACAAAATTGGTTTATCTCTTGTGGGTAGCTTTGATTCTGGATCCAGATAGCTTGTGTTTCAGTTAATTTTTGTGTGAATTTTACTGTGATTTCAATTGTATTCTGTCTGTTACCTCATATCTCTAAGTATTAGTAATACTGATAACTTATTTCATAGAGTTACTTTGGAAATAAACCTGATGCTGAAGATTAAGTTTCTAGAATAATGTCTGATAATGTAATAAACTAACCACAAATATATTATTTATGCTAGTTCTGGATATAAGAATTTTGGGATGGAGAATGTCCCGTGGGGCAAGTGTGAACTTATTTTGTGATAGCCCGATTGACAGTCTAGCTAATACATTTGTGAGCCATTTCTTAATTAGTGAACTGAGACTTCACTAGTTTCTCTTGAGATTTTTATTCATCTTGACTGCTCTTATGAAGATAGGAGATAGAAACAACTGAAAACTTACCTTTTACTATTTTTTTGGTATAGAAGTCTTAGGGCAACTTTTAAAGTAGATTGTATTGCTTTGATGCAGTATTTTTGTGTGCTGATTTCATTTACCAGATAAGCACATGGTGCATGGGTGCCACAGAAAGAAAGTGATCCATTCTTTTATTCACTGTGGTGTTTTCTTATAGAAGGAATTGCATAAAGCTTTTCATAACAAATCCAGTCCTATAAGAACCAACTTCAGCTTTTTCATAAATGCATGTATATTCATCTTGATTTTGCAACACAGCTGCAAAATCTTATAGTTGAGGAAAAGGTATATGGTCTGTAGTTTGCAAAATATATCTTATTTGATTTTTCACAAGATTAGAATATACTCTCTGAAAACATTTCACTTAAAATATTTAACTGATAGTCACATAACCTAGATGAAATTTAAGCAATGAATGTTTTATTTCAATAAAGTATGGTATGTTTATATACTTTCACTGGTAAAATATTGTCAAAGTCCCAAATTGATAGGCATTAATTGATTGACCATAATAAGAGCCAAAACAGGAGTGAAAAGTAAATTGCCCTGAATGTATAGAATTAGGCATTTGTTTTTAAAGGGAAAAAGAGAAGAGTATGTTGCACTTGTATTCTGAAACTCATTATTGTTAAAAGCACCGTTTTCTAACTCTGGTACAAAAGCTTTTATAATTTAGGAACTTCCTATTTTACATGGTGTAATCATTTAGTAGCTAATAGGAAAAATAATGGGGTTACAGTTTTTTATTTATTTTGATTTCAATTTTATTTAAAAGTCTTATTTTATGTGTATGGGTGTTTTCCCTATTTGTATGTCTGTGCACCACATATGTAGCCAGTGTTCATGGAACAGGAACAGGGCATCAGATCCTTTGAAACTGAAGTTAAAAGCAGTTGTAGGCTGATTGTTTGGGTCTTTTGGAAGAGAAGCTACTGCTTATAACTGCTGAGCCTTCTCTCTAGCTCTTTAGTGTGGTTTTAAAACAAAATTTGAAAGATCTTAACCAGATACTATGCAATAAGTGCACTTACTGAATATGTTTTTGTAACTAGTATCTTAAAGTTTTTGTTTGTTTGTTTGTTTTCCCAAGACAGGGTTCCTCTGTGTAGCCTTCCTTGACTGTCCTGGACTCACTTTGTAGACCAGGCTGGCTTCAGACTCAGAGATCCACCTGTCTCTGCCTCTCCCAAGTGCTGGGAAGTTCTTAATCTTTAGAAATATGTGATAAAACTGTGTATAGTATATTCAAGGCTTCATGACACTGTAGAATTGTTAGGTGTAATTAAATTCTGGTAGGAATTTTTATCTGTCACGAAATAAATAAATTATAATAGACTCTTTTTCTTTGTAGAAACGGAAGGCTTTAAGATCGATACTATGGGCACCTACCATGGCATGACCCTGAAATCTGTAACGGTAAGTTACAATGACTGTAGATGTTATTTGTTCCAGGTGTCTTATGTGAGTAGCAGATGATATATATTTATTCTCTAGCATTTTCTAATCGAATCATTTATTTTTTAGTGGCCATTGTAGTGCTAATAAATCTCTGATGTTGATTCATATGTTTTCTTTCTAATCTGAGTTTGAATTTCTAAATGTTTTGACTACTTTGCAACTATGATGATGCAGTGTCATTGAGACATTTAAAGCCACTGAGGAGTTAAAGATCACATAGGCCATTAAAAAAACTAATATCTTATGTTCTTTAAAGTGTAATTCTCTTTGTAAAAGTCAGAGAGGGACTGGACACATAGTTCAGTGGTAGACCCCTTGCTTAGACTGCTCAGTGACATGGGATCAGTCTACAGATCAGCTAAACAAGTAAATGGAGTATAGTACTTGGGAGTGCTTGTAAAAACTTGATAGAATCAAATATTTATACATTCATGAAAGTAAGTCTTTGATTCAAAGACTTTCAGCTAGCTCATTTGTTTTTTCCTTTTCCTTCCTTTCTCTTCTCTTTCTTCCCAACCCTTTCATTTCTTTCCCTCTTTGCTCTTTCCCTCTCTTTTCTTGCTCTTGTGTCCTACTTGTCCCACACACTGTCTTTTTCACTCTTGCTTTGTTGTTTTTAGCTTAGACTTAGAACTTTTGGCCTCCAGGAACCTTCCTTTTTCAAATTCTTTAGTAGCTGAGAATATAGCGCTCTACAAAATTTTATTTTAGCAATAGCTTGGCCAACATCTCTTTAACACTTCTAATTATTGCGTAGTAGCTGATGGTATTTGATGATATAGGTCAGGTATACTTTTAATTTCAGTTTGCATTTTTATATTCCAATGCATACCTCTTATACTTTAAAATCTATATGTATGCGTTAAGTGTCTACGTATTTCAGAACTAAGAATGTTACTTTTTTCTTTGTGAATCACCAGTTTTACAGACCTCACATGATACTGGAATCATAATATATTTGTTGTGGTTTCTGAGTTAAGATTTAGCCTTTATCCTTAAAATTTGCCGTAAAAATTAGTTTGAATTTTGTTCTTAATTTTTAATGGAACTCTATATCAAGTATTTTGCTAATTTTGTATTTAAATTAACAGATTTGATTTTGCATTATATTATTGAAATTGTATGTAGGCTTATAAGTTAACTCAATAATTATTTATCAAGTACTTGTATTAGGCTATTGAATACTACAGGTGAAACTGCTTCAGAGAATAGATCAAAAGGCCTCTCTCTGAGGTCAGAGTTAAGAAAGTCCTGCCAGAAGACCATTCTGTGAAGGAGCCACAGAGTTAAAAACCAACTCAGTAGATAGTAATGTGGCCAGTGTTTGCAGTTTACTGAGCAAGAGCAAAAGTGGTGAAAGATTAAGCCATTTGTTTGGTCATTTCTGATTTCAGAATGTAATTAATGGTGGTAAAGGTTAACCAATTATTTGTTTGCCTGTCTGTCTGTCTGTCTGTCTGTCTATCTATCTATCTATCTATCTATCTATCTATCTATCTATCCATCCATCCATCTATCTATGTTTTTAAAAGAGAGGGACCCACTATATACTTTGGCTGGCCTGGAATTCACTGTGTAGACCAGCCTGGCTTTGAACTCAAAGAGATCTACCTGGCTCTGCCTCCCAAGTGTTAGTACTAAAGGCATGTACCATTGTGCCTGGCTTGAATTAAATTTTTATGTGATTCAGTTAGTTGGTGCTTTCTTGGAGACAGAATTTGTCTGTTGCTGATTCCCAAAGTGAATTGCTAGGGAACTGAAATTACTCTTAGGTAACCATTAAAAGTTAAGTTTTTCTTTTTAAATGTGCATTGGTCTAAGGGTGTCGGATCTCTTGGAACTGGAGTTACAGTCAGTTGTAAGCTGCCATATTGGTGCTGGAAATTGAACCTGCGTCCTTTGAAAGAGCAGGACAGTGTTCTTAACCATTGAGCCATCTCAGTGATTGAGTGCTGTATGAATTTAAAGAATTATTACACACATACAAAAAAGACTAATCATAAAAAGAGATTGCTTAAAAATTTAACAAAAGGCCAGGCGTGGTGGTGCATGCCTTTAATCCCAGCACTCTGGAGGCAGAGATAGGTGGATGTCTGTGAGTTCAAGGCCAGCCTGGTCTACAAAGAAAGCCCAAACCAACCAAGGCTAGATAGAGAAACCCTGTTGAGGCGGTGGGGGGCATGGGGGATAAGGGGAACATGTGGCAAAAGACTAAAAGTGGTCCAAAGGGTTAGTTTTATTATTTTAGTAATTATTTTGAACTTTTATGTGCTGACTTAGTGTTTACTAGAAAGAGAATACACAGACAAATAATGTTTAGATAAGTGTTTATTTTTAGTTACTCCTCAAAGTTTCCCTTTGTTTAGTATATTTACCTTCTCTTTTCTGTTGAAATTATCATTTGTGAGCTGCAGCAACTTACCTTATACTGTTGTTCTGAAAATCTCTCTTATCCTATTAAGACAGAAATGTATGTTAAATGTAAAAGGTTTTATTGCCCACATGTGAATTCTTTCTTTTATATGTATGATTTATATTTGCTAATGTTATTCTTAAAAGTTTTGATGTGCTTAGTGTAATTCCTGAGACTAGCATTGACCTACATCAAGATTAATCTTTGTAACTTTTAACTTAAGTAAGAGTTCTCTTGACAAACAACTAAATCAGTACATTAATAATTTTTATAGTATCTTTTTTTCCTGGATGTGTTTGTTAGACAAGGCTTGTGTTTTAGTAGTCATATTTCATAACTCTAAATTATTAAAACTTTTTGTATGAATCAAACTACTGGCAAATGTTTTGATAATAAAGCTATAAAGTATTGAGGAGCTAGAGATGTTCATTGGTTTAAGAACACTTGCTGCCTTTCCTGAGGACCCCAGTTTGGTTGTTCTTGGCACCCAGGTTAGGCAGTTCACAACAGCTTATGCCTACAGCTTCAGGAGATCCAAGGCTTCTGTGCACACCTACACTCAGGTGCACATGCATGCATACCTTTAAGGTACAAATTTGTGTTGTGAATTTTGGTTAACTATTTCTTTTCTCACTTTAAAAAAACTGTTTTTGGTATTGCATTTTTAAAGACAGTGTTTCACTATGTAGCCTTGGTTGGCTACTGTTTAATATATCTTGAGACAAGAATTGCCTCAAAATCTTAAATTATTCATCTGCTTCTACCTCCTGACTGAGAGTAAAAGCATGGCCACCATATCCTGAAGGAAAAACTCACTAGTTAGATCACATTAGTATTTCTTTGTCAGGGGTATCTCCTTCTATCTTGGCCTCCCACATGCTAGAGTTCAGGTACATGTTGCTTGGCCTAGATTCTGGTTAACCTTTGACTTAGATAGTCAAGGCATAGTTTTGGTTTGACATCAATGGTTCTAGAGGACCAAGGTACAAAAATGTCCTCAGAGCTTTTCTTAGATGGGCCTTTCCCCCCAGATACGTTCCTGGGGATTCTTTAATGTTTTAAGAAAACCTTGATCAAATAGCTTCTTGTAGCAGAGAAATGTGAATGTTTTAAACATGTGGTTATTGGAAGAAAAGAGTATTCATTGGTGGCATTCTCTTCACTTACTTTTGAATGGAATACTCTTAGAACTAATATTACAGAGAATTTAGTTAAAGCTAGCCTAAAGTTATGGGTTGGAAGTAGAAACATACTGAGGAAAATTCTTCATATAGTTCATATGCTAGTGTTTTACTTTAGTAGTATAGTGAGAATCTATAAAATTTACATTTGAAAACTTTTTAGTTAATATGTTTATATATTTTATAGTATGTATAACTTGTGCATGGACCTTCATAGATTAAAAAATATGTCATTAGAGTTTATAGTACTATATGTCTATATTACTTATGCTTGGGATGCAGAAGCAGGAGGATCGCTGTAAATTCGAGATCAGCCTAGTCTATCTAGCAGTTTCCCGACCAGCTGGAACTGTGTAGTGAAAATCTGCCTCAGGACCGCTACTACCCCACACAAGGGGGAAAATGTTACTTGCTAATGTTTTTTTTATTATATGGTAAAGATCTTAAAAAAAAAAAATTTTAGTAAAGATCCTTAAAAAAAAATTAGAATACATTCTTGTTGGTCATAGGGATATGGTAATTTCATTATGAATCACTTAATTTTCTCTGGTTTAGCCTATTAAAAATCATGTGGAAAGATTAAAAACTCTAGCAACTATTTTTTTCGGGACAAGATCTCTCTACATAGCTCTGGCTGTCTTGGAACTTGATAATGTAGATCAGTTGTTCTCAAAGTCACAGAAACCCTGCCTCTGCCTCCCTAGTGCTAGAATTAGAGGCATCTGCCACCATGCCCAGCAGGTACTGTCTTCGTATTTGAGGAAGCATTTTGCACCATGAAATTGTACAAATTTGAAAGCTTTTCTTTAATATAATCATTTGGATTAACTCAACAGGTATAGTAAGTAGTTCTTAAATCTTTTATGGTGGACCATTTTTCAGATAGTAAATATCAAATGAGATAGAATAATATCACCATTACTTTTATTTTTCAGGGTAATATAAAATCTCTCTATGTCATTCAGGTTATAATTCTTAAAAGCAGATATACATACATAACTTCTCTATGTTTTTATAAAATCCCCCTAGTTGTTCTCTGCTGACTGTGTTTTCTGAATACAGTGTTCTGGTAGTGCTACAGTAGGAGTAATGTTCTTGATTTGAGTCTAGTTCTCAGACCCATCAAGGCAGAGAAGCCGCTCAAACATTTCCTTTTGGGCAGTCTGACCTAGGCAGGCAAGCTAGGCTGGCTGACTTCCTTCCTTCCTTCCTTCCTCCTTCCTCAAATAACCTTTTGCATACTTCTATACTGAGATAAAAGAGATAATCTTGGGCGAAAGGTTAATGGATGACTTGAATATGAAATTATAACTGAAGCAAGTATGTAAAGGTACGTTGAGGTGGTAACATTTGAAGACAGAGCTGAGGTTTACGTACATGTGAAGAAAGCCAGAAAACACAAATTGAGAATAGTAATCAAAAATTAACATTAAAAGCTCTGCGATAAGAGGAAGAACATAGAAAACAGAAAGATTTAGGCAGGTGTGGGGTGCACACCTGTTATCCCAGCACTTGGGGAGGCAGAGGCAGGCAGATTGCTGTGAGTTCAAGTCCAGCCCGGTCTATGATTTGAGTCCAGGGCAGTCAAGGAAGGCTACATAGAGAAACCGAGTCTGAGGGGGGGGGGGGCGCAGTGAAAGCAGAATGATTTAAAAGATTGAGGTAATTTTTTAGTGATTATGTCCATAGCAGAGTTTCAGAGTTAGATGCGGCCTGTTGTTCTCAAATGCCAGTGCATCTTTCCACATATTGTTGATTATATGGCTAGCATCATTTTTTTGTTGGTCTAAAATTTGTCCCAAATATATGTTATTAGGAATCTGTTATAACCTCAGCTTCTCATTTTAAAAGTGTCATGAGCAATCTATATAAACTTTCTTTTATGTTATTAGGTATACAATCTCATGAGAAAATAGCTACAATGGCCTGGGCTATCGCTGTGTTTCTTTTAGATTGCCAGAGGACTCTCTCATCGGTCTTTTATCTAACATTATCTATAAGTTACCACCATAGCCCCAACTAGTTTTACATCCCTGATCTAAATAAAGCAAGTGCCAGGTTGCTAAGGAGAAGTACTTGGGAGCACTAAAAATGTAAGGCTTTGCAGACCTAGCTTTGAGTACTAAATTCTGTTTTTATTTGGTAGTAAAAGTAATAGAATTTACATTATAGCTCTGTTAAGGATTTAAGAAACTGTTGAGTCCTAGTTGTGCTAAGGAGCAAATGTTGAGCACAAAGAGGAATCAATAAGGGATAACTTATTGGGTTGTGAGAATATGTATGTATTCCTAGTTTGACTTACATATAATGTTGGTTATAGCTTTGTTGATGTAGTTAATACTGTTTTTATTCAGTGTTACCAAGAGTAATTCATTTAAGTAAGATGCCATTTTTTTCAAATATACTAGGTATTTTTTGTTATAGCTACAAATGCTTATGCTGTAACAGAAATATTTAGCTCTTGAGAGAAGGTAATTGCCAAGAAGTTTTCATGTAAACTGATAACTTAGGGTACCTTTTACTATTTACTTGTTAGGACCCAGATGTATAGGAAGAAATGTTACTTATATTGGTTTTCTTCTTTTGAAAAAAAAATCTTAGTATTTATGATTTCAACATGTTGTAGAAATAGTACTTCTACATAACAAGATTTCATGTGCTATATTTTTAGACTGGTCTGTATTATATTGCATGTGAATATTGCACTCGAAATAACTTTTACAATTTGATTATATATTTCAAGATGGTTATGAACCACCATATGGGTGCTAGGAAGTGAATCCAGGTCCTTTGTAAGAACAGTACAGGATCTTAACTGCTGAACAATCCCTCCAGCTCCCAGCACACACACGTGCGTGCACACACACACACACACACACACACACACACACACACACTAAGGTTTTTAAAGTTAATTTTATAAATTTCCTGGCTTTACATGACTATTAACATTAACACACCAATATTAAATATTAACATATGAATTTTAAAGTTAGACTTACATTTTCACAGATTTTTTAAAGAAGCCATCATTAATTTAATGGATTTTTTTTTCTTTGAGGAGTGGGATATTCAAAACATGCCTGTGCATAGCAGTTTCTCTTGTTTTTCTACCGTCCTTCGTTTCCTTAAACTTGTTTTGTCCTTGCTTTATTTTGCCCCCACTTCCCCCTTTTTAAAAATATTGTGGGACAGGCTATAGATTTGGTTCATATCTTGCTAAGAAGAACTTTATATTATATTCTGGCCTATTTGTTGTAGCATATTAAACATTAGCTTTTATTTGTTTTTAATATGAAAAGGGATATGACTTCTTAGGTTTTTGTTTTGAGGTTCAAATATATACATGAATACCTTGAATTGTATTTTATCCCTAGGGCTGTTTGATTTTAGAATGGAATTTAATTTTACTTATTGCAGAATTTGTTTTATCATGCATGTATAATACTGTAAGTTTTCTATTCTAGTCATATAGCTTGCTCTTTTTCTATTTGGGTGGTATTTAGAGTGAGCACATATTTGGTAAATAAGTATTAATCTCATTATAGGAATACCTTGTTTATAGTAGAGGTTTTAGGATCAGATATATCATTATTTTTCAACATAATCAGCATTTCGGTTATAATGTGCTTAAAGGAAATGAACTAGAGCAAAGAATAGTACCAGATATCAGGGAATTTCAACACATATAAAAGTTTTGTCTTTTAGTTTATGTATCTTACTAGGATTTTCACTGAAAATTCATTTGTTTTTTTAGGAATAAGATTGCATAATCAAATGCAATAGTCAATATTTCTTTACTTAAAACCACCTCTAAATTTTAGAGATGTTACTAACATGTATAGCAAGTCCTTAAAATTAATGTAGAAGGGAGCTAGGGAGATGGCTCAGAGGTTAAGAGCACCATTTATTATTTCAGAGGTACTGAGTTCAATTCTCAGCAACCACCTGGTGGCTCTCAACAATATGTAATGGGATCTGATGCCCTCTTCTGGCATACAGGTGAACATGCAGATAGAAAACGCATATACATAAAATAAATAAGTAAAATCTTAAAAAAACTTAACAGGCCTAAAAGTTAAAAAAAGAATTAATCTAGGGGAAAGAGAGATGGTTCAGCAGTTAAGAACACTTGATGCTCTAACAGAGGACCTGAGCACATTTCTGAGCCTTCACATGATGGCTTGCAACTATCTATAACTATAATTGCAGGATATACAATGCCTGCTTTTGGCCTCTGCAGCCAGTAAGCATATACATGCTATAACTATGTATGGTTCCAAGAATTGCACAAAAATAGACCTTAGTTTTCTTTTAATATTTTCTTTTCCACATATTAGAATAGATCTTTGATTTTTCGCACAACTATAATAATTTTATTTGAGTAAATTTGATATTAATATTAAGATATTTTCATTGTTAAATTTTAACCTATCAGCCTACATTTAGGCTACTATTTTAAATTACATGGATCTCCTTTACTCTTTAGAAGAGTAGATATTAATGTTTAGAATTTCATGATTGAAGATCTGAACCATTTTGTTCAAGTAACAAAATTTAGTATATTTAGTGACATGCTATATAAGGGTGTTGGTTAAGCTTTAGTATACTTCATCAGTTTCTTAATGTTTATAAATAATTTAAGTCTTTTATGTAATTCTTGAATTCAAATTATTATTCTCTTATTAATATTTTGTCATGGCATTCATTGGGTTATCTGCTTAATTCATCTCTTCCCTCTCCCCTTCCCCATCCTGCCCAACTTCATTTGATCTTTAATTCTAAGTTTTGGTTTCTTTTCCAGGTCTTTTTCTTGATGGATGTTTCTTTTAGTGTTGTTCTTCTTGTCTTTCCTGCTTCTCATGTTCCTCTGTGAGTGACTGATCTCGTGTTTATTTTAAGTATCTGATTTAAAATTCTTATTGCTTCTGTTCTGGACAGATCTTATAGTTAGAAGCCTAGTTCTTGGAATTTTGGAATACTGCTTTTTTGTGAACAAGTTGAAGACAAATGTCTTGAAATGGTTGGAAAAAGATCCTACTTTTGCTTTAGTTGCAGAAAGCATTGTCATAGAACTGGATTGTTTTTACAGTCGATCTTGTATTATAGTGACAATGAGATAACTTGATTTTTGCATTTAGGTGAAATAAAGACAGAGTTTGAAATAGGACATTTTAGCCTCTTACAGATTATGATGAATTAATCATATCTTTTGTTATCATCTACAAATAGTAAATTCTTGAGATTATTGATCCTGTATCATTTACCTTCACAGATTTGGTATTTTTAGATAGATAGTTCTATTCTCTTATGTTTCTGTTAGTATGGTCTGATGTTTGTCGTTGTGAGTATTCTAGAATTAATTTCTTGATCTATTAATCAACTAATAGAACTAAACCAACTCCTTGATCTTAGAAGTCACTGATTTTTATCTTCTATTATTGTTATACAGCAAAACCTCTCCAGTTTAGATTTTTATATAATCATATGATTTCAACAATACATCCTATAAAGCTACACAACAAAATATTATATAGTGCCTTTAGGTGTTAGATGGAGTAGCACAGTGTCCTGTCATTCAGATACTAAATCTGTGGGTATATTATAATGTATTTTAAATTGTAACATATATTTTTCATGTAAATGTAAAAGTGACTGTAGCATTAGCAGGAGAAGAAACTTTAAGAACTTGGGCTGAGTGTGGTAGTACCTGCTTGTAATCTTAACACATAGACAATTGGGGCAGGAGGGGAATGGGTTTGAGGCTGTTTTCAGCCACATAATGAGATCTTTTTTTTTTTAATCTCTTAAATATAAAAGGAAAAATCATAAAATGAGGATTAAATGTTCTTTAAAATGCTTGCCTAGCATGTGTGACATCCTGGGTTCAAACCTCAGCACCACATAGGCAAAACAACCTCAGAAATACTTTTTCTTTTAGCTCCATTACACTTTAAAAGTTGAGCTTCAAATAGCTTATCTCAAATTTGGAATATCTATGATATATAAAATTACTCAATTTTTAAGTTACTAGTATTTTATGGTGCCATTTCCTTTGTTCACTACTTGAATGGGCTTCCTCAGTGTTTGCTGTTGTTACTTTTTCTTGTCAGCTCTAATTTCTTTCCAGATCTATAGATTAATAGAATGTATTACTTTAGAACATAGATAATTTAATTTAAGCCTAATACCTTATCCTAGTCTGTTTGCTTTGTTTAGGAAATGCTCCTGAGATAACTAAAGTTTATAATGTAGATATGCCAACACAAGAGAAAGGATAGAAATTGTAGAATGCTTCCCCCACCCCCTCCCAGACAGGGGTTCTCTGTGTAGCCTTGGCTGTCTTGGGTGTACTTTGTAGACCAGGTTGGTCTTTAACTCACAGAGATCTGCCTGTCTCTTCAGTGTTGGTATTAAAGGCATGAGCCACCACCCCAGCTTAGAATGTTTTTGCTTTAACTTTAGACTTTGTGTTAATCACATTAAATTGTGTAAATTTTTAAGTACAGAGAGAAGCAAGGATTTTTAAAAACTGGATTTCATATTTTTATCTTTCATGCACCCTGTCTTGATAAATTAATGGGAATGCCTTCTTCCTTAACTCAATTTCATTGTTAAAAAGCACTACAGCTTTGTTTTTAAAAATTTTTATTCATGGTGTAAAAATATTATAATATACTCAGAGTGAATACAAAAGCCAAATATAAATTATAAACAGAATATTATTACAAGTAGCACTGTAGGAAACTATGAATAAGAACATATGAACTTGGGGGCTGGAGAGGTGGCTTAGAGGTTAAGAGTACTGGGAGTTCAATTCCCAGCAACCACATGGTGGCTCACACCATCTATAATGCGATCTGGTGCCCTCTTCTGGTATGCACCTGGTACATACGGGCAGAGCACTGTATACATAATCATAAATAAATCTTTAAAAAACATATGTAGCTATATTGTGTTGGCATGCACCTACTACACAGCTGTACGATAGCAGCATTAAAGATATTTTGATTTGAAGTATTTATTTAAAAGATGTAAAGATATATAATAGAATAATGATACTGTGAGAAAGAGTTCTTCCTAAAAATAATTGGATTGAATAGAAAGTTTTGTTCACATTTTATTCAGTTGATAGCACTCCACAAATAAAATTTATTTAATGAACTATTTTTTAGTAATAGAAGTAAACACATCTTCTTTTTTCTCTCTCCTCCTTTCTATCTCACATACATAGAAATAATGTTGATATAAATATGCTAGAGGTTGTCTCATACCTAAATGAAATAAATGTGTATTTGCTGTACAAGTAGTGAGCACTGGGGGAAAAAAGAGAGAAAAGAAGCATGCATTGTAACAGGCACCGAGAAGCTGCCTTGCTGAGACGCTTTGACTCCTTCCCTGGCCCAGCATGAGAACTAAAACAAGATAAAAACCTGAAATTTCTGTCTCCAATTTTCGTTTGTGTCACCTGTTTACAGGGCAAGTAGGCGCATTAATTATTCAAGAAGTGTCTATAAGTGAGTGATACCTCAGGCACAAGGACGAATCATTTCATAAACCTTCAGTTATCTTGAACAACAAGTGAAAAGGTGAAAGAGACTGTTCTCAAGATGAGAACAGGTGTCTGTTATGGCAGGACTGTACCCAGGGAAAGATAGGAGCCAGATTGGTCTCCTGGGGAGTGACAGTGATTGCTAACAGTTAAACAGTTTCTTGTGAGATAGGAGTTGCTACCACCCTTAGTAGGTCCATGCCTTCATGTGACTACATGATTATAAGTATATCTCTTTGGCCTCCCTGATTCTTCCTTTATATAAATATATAGTTATATCAGAACTCTGAAACCAAAGTTTGGGGTTGCACCTCTTTCTCTGTTAGTATTCTCAGTACTCATTAAGTTTATTGGAACAGAGAGTTAGGTGTGGCATGTTGTGGCTGCATTAGCTAGGGTTTCTGTTCTAAAACTCTGGTCACACCACTGTACTGGCGTCTTATTTATGTTATATTGATTCTTGTCCTCAGAAATACACAAGGTATCTTTTGCATAGTGTACATTTTACACACAGGCTTTGTGTCCCTGTAACAGTTATGAATTCTGTAGGATTTACTAAACCATTTATTGTCTAAGCTGCTCTTTCAGAAATATCATCATGGAGTTGTTTTAGTGAGATGTGTACTTAGATGGGTAAGATGAACAAAAGTGGATGGTTGTTAGCATATGACCATAACAACAGAAGGTATTAGTAATGGTAATTTTTGGTATTTTCTTGTAGTCAGTAGCTATGCACTGAGGGTGCGGAAAATACATTCATGGTTATAAGTGGCACATGACTTTAGCTGCAGCACTCAAGAAGCAGCCTGAACTACATGACAATTTAGAGGATGAAAGACTAGAAACAGGGGTTAAATATATGCTAAGTGCTCAGATAGTCAGACATTCATATAGACACTTGATTAACTAAGATTTTACTTTTAACTTCAAGAATTGTATTTTTGTGGAAAGTAAGTTTACTGGTCCCCCTTTCCCTTTTAAGTGTATGGTAAGTGTTGTCTGTACTGTTACATAAGTCTTTTAGTTTTTCTTTTTCTTTTTTTCTAGATGTTGTCTAGAGATGAACAGATCTCTGATAATGGAAAGGTGTTTTAAACAAAAACTTAAAAACCAAACTTTAAGAAAAATAGGAGTAAAATGCTAGATCATTTCTCTCTGTTCATTAATTTTTAACCTGAGACATCATTGTACATTGTATCATTAGAGTAATGTTGGCTTCTTACTGCAACAGTCTTAACTCTGTTAATTGTAAGGAGTAACAAAGCTTGGTTATTCTTTGGAGATTTGGCTAAAGATGAAAATGCTAGACAGTGTTCAGCTTTGTATTTTATTCTTCCTCCGTCCGTCCATCCGTCCATCCCTCCCTCCTTCCCTTCTTCCCTTTCTCTGCCTCTGCTTCTCTGCTTGCTTTCAGCTTCTATTCTTTAACAGGTAAATTACTCTTTGGATTCTTCTTTATTCCAATTTGTTCATGTAGCACAGCATTGTGATCATGGTCTTACATTTTGTGGAATCCTCATAGACATTAGAAATGGTTTTATTACTGCAAGGTCTGCTAGTACTGTATCTTCCATCAGCTAGGAGTTTCTGGATGCAACCAAAAACTAAGCAAACAAACCAAAAATTTGGAGAAATTTATACGATTAAAGACATTCATGGCTGAAAGGACAGAAACCACAACAACTCAGAGGATTTGTTTGCAGGAACTGAATACACACACACACACACACACACACACACACACACACACACACACACAAAGTAGTAACTATTTCATTCTTGTTTTTCTTTGTTTTTTGAATACAGAATTGATTTCTTTATATCTTATGGACAGAATTCCCTTTAATAATTATCAAAGTTTTTCATCTATCTGTGTTTTGTTAATTTGTAACTGAAATTCATTTTATTTTAAAATAATTTTATTGTTTGTGTTTAACATAATGTTATAAGATACATATATAGTTTATTTGTTACGGTAATGAGATAAATTAACATACCAGTCATTTCAAGTAGCTGTCCAGATACCTCTCTTAGGTCAGTAGGGTGCCTCTTGAAGTGGAGACTGAAATATTTTTACTTTACTCCTTAATTTTTCTTCCCTTGATACCTGGCATACTTAAATTTTCTACTTCAGATCTGGAATTCACCATTTCTGCAAAGATAAGTGGTTGCTTTTTAAGACAGTGGTATCTCGAAACCGTAACCTAAGCATTGGATGTGTTCAGTGGGCCGGGGAATTGGTTCAGTGCTTGTTGTCAAGCCTAATGGCCTGAGCTCCAGTTTTGAAGGAAGAACCAACTTGTACAAGCTGTCCTCTACTTGCTTTGGCATTTGGGAACTCAAACACATGCAAACACATATAGAATAAATAATCAAACTTTTTTGAGATGGGTCTTTCTGTTATATAGCTCTGGCTCTCTGGCACTTCCTATGTTGAGAACAGCCTGGCTGTGAACTCCTGGAGATATGCCTGCCTTTTTCTCCAAAGTGACATAATTAAAAGTAATTAAAAATGTTCTCTACCACTGAGACTCCCATTGACCTTTATAATATTGTAGTAGACAGAGATAGAAATTTCTTTTGAAATGTTAGATAATTTTTATATTGCTATTTCTAATGTAATCCTAAAAATCAAAAGTTTTACTTAAATTCTTTGTATTGTAAAGGAAAGAGCTCCTGTGATGCTAGCAAGGAGGGATTGTGCACCTAAGCTCGTTCCTTACACTCTACCTACTTACAAGAACATTTACTCCATAAGGGCTGCACCTTTATGGGTCCCAGGTTCAAATCCCTGCACCTACATGGCAGCTCACAACTGTCCGTAACTCCAGTTCCAGGGGCCCATGGTACCAAGAATGCATGTGATGCACATGCATACATACATAAAAAAAATACAGTGTAAGCGTAAGTGATACTAATTGACTTGAAGTAGACAAAAACATTGAAAAATAGCCAACTTCCATTTCCCCACGATTATGATTCTTATGTGTGGTTGTAGAATGTGAGCCATATACCATTTAAAAATATTTTTGAAGCCGGGCGTGGTGGCGCACGCCTTTAATCCCAGCACTCGGGAGGCAGAGGCAGGCAGATCGCTGTGAGTTTGAGGCCAGCCTGGTCTACAAAGTGAGTCCAGGACGGCCAAGGCTACACAGAGAAACCCGGTCTCAAAAAAACAAAAAAACAAAAAAAAATTTTTTTTTTGAATCCTGATTTATTGATAGGAGAGTTTAGTAAGGATATGTTTCACGTATTTCTAAAATTTGCCTTTAATCTTTATTTTGTTTTGTTTTTGAATGAACATTTGCTGTTGCTTTGGCTGATCTGGAACTGCTGGGCTCAGGTAATTGACCTGTGCCTCATTTTGGGGAGTAGCTGAAAGGCAGGCTTGACCATACCCTGCTTGTATTTCATTTTATTTTTGATAGAAATTAGTTTTGCTTAGATATAAATAACTCTCCTGTTCATTTTTATTTTTATTTCTTTTTTCTGACTCTACAGTGTTATGAATTAAAAAGTTGTCATTAAAAAGCTTAGTAGAGTAGGCATTTGAGTAATTAATACTGTAGTTATATTACTTGGGATCTATTTTAAATTAAAAAAATTTTTTAATCTATGTTTTGTGTGTAGATTCAAGTAGCTTGTGCACACTTGTAGTGGCCAGAGGACAACTTGTGGGAGTCAGTTCTCTTTTTCACTATGTGGGTACCTTGGAAAAGGGCACGTTATAACAGTCTTTGGTTTGGTTGTTCTTGAGATGTGGTCTCTGTAGCTCTGGCTCTTCTGGAACTTGCTGTGTAGACCAGACTGGCTTTGTACTCACTGAGATCTACCTGCCTCTGCTTGGCAGTAAAGGTGTGTACCACCACACCTGGCTAAACTTAATCTTAATTAGATGAGTTGGCTTTGACCCTATGACAGATAAGTAGCTGATCTATAGTGGTACAGTGAGTAAGTATATACATAGAAGTATATAGATATTTGTCTGCTAGAATTATCAGTTGTGAAATTTCTATTACTTACTATTACAGATATAACTCTGGGGCCAAAACAGCAGTGTGCACATTTTAAAATTAAAGTTACCATTTACTAATATTTGCAAAGGGGAAGAGAAAACATCCAGGAACCAAGTGTCTTTTCCTTTTCCTTTTCTTATTTGTACCTACCACCTGATGTCATATGCTAGTCAGAGCAGTGAAATCTGTGGGCCCAGCCTGTGACTATAAGCAGAGAATGGCAAATAGTGGGATAAGCCAATTTCTTTGATTTTTTTTTTGTAGACCTGTTAGCTTCTGTCATAAGTGAAATACATAGCAGAACAGCATAATAAGTAAAAGCTCTATCTCTGAGGTAGAAGCCTTTTACTAGCTTTGTGATTTTATGTATTTAACCTCTTGCAGGAATCTTTTCTATCTTTAGTGTTACAAGTACTGTATGAAGTAATAAATGAACATTACTTTAGAACAGTGCCAGGTGTACTGCTTCCACAGTCAGTAAATATGTGTGGTGTTACTGGTATTATTATTGTAGACTTTTCTGGAATTAGGTATTAATAAAGCTCCAATTAGAATGTATGTGCTTATGCATATTATATGCATGGAAGAGATTAGGGAAAATGTGAATTATTTAGTCATTGTAGAATTTCATTACTTGTAATTTTATTCCAGAGAAACTACTGTTGTGAATATTGAAATTTGCATTTTCCTTCCAAAATGTCTATTAACCCTTTTGTGTTACAAAGTTGACTCTGTAATTTTGCCTTTGAACAAATCCATATAGTCATTTCCAAACATTTCTTTCTTATATAGTACTGAGGTAAAGAAGATGCAGCTAACTACTGGTGAGACATTTAAATAGCTTATAAAGTTAACATTTATATTGTTGAAAATGAAATGTGAAATAAATTCATAGTAGAATTTTTATTGTAAAGTAACGTTTGGTTGTTTTCTTAGTTAGGAGTTTGCGGTTTAACCTAAATTTGACTTGAAACTCTCATTCCTCTTAACATCATTTTCCAGGTGCTGAGGCTATGTAAGTAGGTGCTACCCTAAAGACAAAAACACAAACATTAAGAACTTGATGGCTTAGTCCCCTCTGGGACACAGAACCTCATCAGATTATCAGTATTTTTTAGGAGTAATAATAGAAAAGATTTCAAATTTATGCCTCAGAATAAATTTCACTGAAGTATTTTTAAGAATTCTGTTCTTCATAAGTCCGTGTATAAACCCAACAATCTATTATATACTATTATAGTTCAAAAATATCACTTGAAGGTTCTGTTTTTGTTTACATACCTGTGCGTGAATGCTCACAAACATACATGCTCCTCCTTTTCTTTGTAAATCAGAGGGAATTAGTAGACACTGACAGGGTCCCTGTCTTTCATTACTGAAGTGGTTTGGGGTTATCCTCTTGCTCATATAATTTTCTTTTTTCTTTTTGTGGCAATCCTGGTCATATAATTACATAACTTAAGTGAAAATAATCATTAGACAAAAACTGGTGGATGTTTAATAGCTGATCATTCAGAATCATTTGATGTGGAATAGATTCTTAGGCTTCTGATTTTAAAAAATGGAGGATAGATTTAATATAAGTAGAACTCAGTTTATTACTGACATAAAGCCTTTTGTGCTTCTGGCAATTTATCCTTTTATAATAGAATCAGTGATAAAAATGATTATTAGAATTCTGGTAAGGAGACATTCTGACTTCATTAAAATTGATTAGTTTACCTAGAATAAAAACACTTTTAAAGTTAGTGGGCTTATATTTATTGATGTTAAAATTCATGATAAGGGCCAAACAGAATATGAGAATATTTGTATAGCATTCAGTTCAGGGGTTTGTTGTTTATTAATAGTACTTTGGTAAAAGTGCATTCAGTATATTGCCCATTTAAAAAGCAAACGGTTATCAAACATTTATTGCTTTCCTCCCCATCCCTCCCTAAATGTTTTTTAATTGGCGGTGCAGAATATTTGTCATCTACAAAATTAAAAACTGTAGGCCTGTAAACTTGGCATTGAAAGAAAGAAGTAAGTACCATAAATGATTAAGTGTTGGCTTATATACACCTGCTCTCAGGAAATAAACTTTTCCCATATGTTGCTGTTTGGCAGACATGCATCTTAAAAATACATTGAATGAAATTACTGCCTGTATTTCTTTTTTCTTTGTTTCAGCAACACATTATCATTGTGCTTTTATGTTACTAATTTTGCATTAGTTAGAGGAACATGATTCTGTTTTACAGACATATTTGAAGTCTGGTATAGTTGAGGTTAAATAGTCCCACTCTCTGAGAGTATAATATTTTTTCTAAATGCAAATTCAGTGAAATATTGGCTTGGTTCTTAATACCAATGAAGAAACAAAATTGATCTATTTTGATACCTTTAATAGTTCCTTTTATAAAATCTTGAGCCTGAGACACATTAATTTTTTACATCACATCATGTCAAAATAATTTCCCCAGTGTAGATGAGTATTTATAAAAGAAATTAAAATAATTATCAATTATTTTTAAAAGTAAGTTCTTGAATGAGAATTGCATTGCTCAAACACCTGAATGTTATAAGTTTATGGAATAATTTAACTAAATCTTATTGCATGTAGTATAAAATTTTAGAACTCTAGAGTTAGGTCGGGAAATGTGTTCTTTGCACAATTACAAAGTTCTCTTAAAATCAATAGTACTGTTTTATTTACATTTAATTATATGGTGAAAAGAAAAGTAAAGCTGGGGTCTTTTGACTGCCTTCATTTCTTAAATCAGATATATGTAGAAAATGTATGTGGATACATTGTATTGGTCCTTAATGTAAGACTCAAACCATTTATGTATGCATGCTTATTATTGCATGTTAATACAGAGAATCCCCTTACACAATTATTTAAATAGACTCCTTTGGGATACCTTTTGTCATAATTTGTAATTTTATGAATTATCTTATTCAGAAAATAAAAAAATAGTTTCAAATTCCTTTATGTGATGAATTGAACTAAAACTTGTCCTGTGTATATAATCAAAATTTTAACTATACATGCTTTAAACAATATTTACAGATTGTACATTTGAACAAAAATAGTCTTTTAGTGTAGTTTGCGGTGCCGATACCTGCCTGCCTTTTCCTTTGCTGCGTTGGCACAGGCGTTGTGCTTATTTTGTTGTAAATGGTTCCAGTATTTTATCAGTTCACTAGGCTGGAACTGATGAGAGGTAATTAGATGGCTGTATTTACAGCTTGAATAAGAAACTCGCCAGTGATTGAACACGAATTCATTGGGAGGGGGCACAGGATCAATTCTCAACTTGGCAAGACAGATCCCTACATACACATCTTCCAAGTGCAAACGACGGATACCTAAAGAAACCTTAAATATCTTTTCTGCCAGATCCCCAGAAAAAACATAACCAGTTCCTGAGCAGAAGACAGGGTAGCGCTCACTTGGGTAAAGGTCTGGTGGCATGTACCACTTGCTGTCTTTGTTTCTGTTAGGTGCATATCCTCTCATTAGATACCCAGTAAAATAGTTGTGCCTAGGAGGCAGGTCTGGCTTTAGTAACTTGTGTATTAAATATTCAGTATTGACAAACATGTCACTGTCTGTTTTCATAACATATGGAATATGTGGACAGTATGTTGCAACCCAGTTCATACCCATTAGTGTTTTAATGGTCAGATTATAGTATGTGTCTAAATATTCCTGTTGAATTATATCATGATATTGTCTGCTTTCTTCTAGAATTGCATGTTGAAGATAGCCGTTTAGTTTGATACTTATGCCCAACAAAAAAATCCGTGTGATTTGGATGCCAGGTGCTAGAGTTTCATTGCCCCATGTTTGCCGGATAGCTCTTCTTGCTTCTATTTGTCCAGGTTCTGCAGCTATTAATAGTATTAAAAATGGACTTTTCTCTTGGCATTTTTCAGGCTCATTTATAATATATTTGAAATGGTAAGAGTTTGGATGTCCAGTACCTTTTTCATTGTAAATACTTCCATTGGCACTGAGTGTGTTCTCCAGTCCTGTAACTCCTTGTGATGATAGGTCTGTGTTATTGGAGTTAGTTGCTGTCTGAGGCCTCAAAGTCTGAGGAACTGTTTCTTTCCAAATGTTTCGAAGGGAGCTGTGATTTGTCTCACTTTTCGTAGAACGAAATCCTCGGAAAGTGTATGTCACAGGGTTTTCTTTGAATCCAGGTCTACCTGGTAGCCAGTCATGATGATTGAAAAATAAAAACATAGCAAAAAGAAACACTAGAGAAAGTATACCCATAAGGTGGGTCCGGAACAGAGACCTTTTAGCATTCCATGTCATTTTTGCAAAGCAGCAGTGTCTTCTCCTCCACTGAAGCATGTTGTAAATATCCAGTGATAGTAAAGGATGTATGTGGCCAAAAATGCTCCTCTTTTTTCCTGGATCAGTACTGATTTTTGGTCATCATTTTCTGGTTCAGTTACGTGTCCCTCGAAGTCATTCTATAAACATGAAGCAAAATGGTTTACAAGATGTAAAATCTTACAAACTGCTTTAAAAGGGCTCTAGGTGCTAATAAAAGGACCTTTTTTAAACTGAGAAAAATAGGGAAATCTAGATGTAGGGGGAGGGAAAGGAGAGGAAAGACAATATAAGGATATAATGTTTCCTTATGCCAACATAAGATTACTGACAAGATTAAAAAATATTATTGAGTGCAATGAACACGTAAAAGATAAGTAATTTATTTTATTCACTTGATCTTAGTAGCGCTGGTCATCTGTTCTTTTGACATAGGTGAAGATTTTTACAGTGTGTCAGGTAGAAAGGAAGGCTCTGCAAGAAGGCCTTCAGAGCAGATGGAACATTTATTGGCATTAATTAAAATTGATTTGATATACTATGGCAGTATGGTGCACAGTCAGTGGCCTTTTTTGGAAAATGGTCATGTATCGGCTATGGGACAGACGGTGCAGGTTTGATTGTGGCAGAGTTCATTCAGTTAGTCACAGTACACTGCTTGGCATGTTTCCACTGGCCCCCACTGTGTTGAGAAAGTCAGTGAGAAGATACACCTGTCAAAATTAATTTTCAGGGTCGAGTAATTTCAGTGTGAGATTTTAGGCAGTAATAAATGATTAACATTTAAAAGTACTTTGCTAATTTTAACCATCCACCTCAAATAGGATGTATTCAGCTCAGTCTTATCGACGGGTCAGTCTTACTTATCAATGGTTTTGGCAAAGGACATGCATTTTGCAGTTTTTCTGGACTTCTTGAAAAATACAGGCAACATCCCCTACTATTTTGGGTTTCTTTAAACCCCATTTTCCACAAAATAAATTTTAAAATATTCCTGAATTATATATTGTTGTATAATCTGCAACAAACAGATATCAGTTTAGTTTTTAAGTCTTTATAGTAGCATAGCACTTAACAGTCCTAGTTCTTCCGAAAGTTACAAGCTGGTCAAAAGAAATTAATGAGGCCACTTAGTGAAAACTGGTTGTTTTGCAGGAGGCTTTTCGGCACAGCACAGATTTATTTGTATTTATTAATTTGTTTCTATTCTTAGATGACTCTAGATGAAGAAATGAGGTATTAGATGTAGTTTGAATTATGACAAAATGTGTTTGGAGAAGCAAATAACTAGTTTTGATTTTTTTCAGCTTAAAAAAAAAACCAAACCAAAAGTACAAGTCACTTATTTAATCATTAATCCTGATTTTTTAATTTCTTCTGAATCATAAGTTCTTGTGCTCAGGAAGTAAATTTTTTCAGTTATTCAGTGAAATAATTTTTAAACAAAGGAAATAAAATTTTAACATAGCCACTTATTGCAAATTATTTATGTAAATGAATGTGCTTATCTTATGATTTTCCTATGCTTGATGATCCTTTTGTTTAACATTGACACAAATGATTTTTATCAAGAAATATACTTTACATGTAGGTTAAAAAAGAAAACCTGAGTAATTGTAGCATAAAATTTACACATAGTCCTTTCTATTACTGCTTGAAAGCATTAGGTGGTTATGAATGAAGTACTATTCTACTGGCAACCACTAGGAGGAGCAAGTAGGTGGGAATTTGAACAAATTTCTAAAAGAGTTGATCTTGTTTCTGAAATTGAATGGTGCTTTCAGTGATTAGAATATTTGTCAAACCTGAAAAATATTCAGTCACACACACACACATACAGTGACTTTAAAAAATCTAATTTAGTTTTATCTACATACATTTAAATATTACAGCACTATATAAAGAACCAAAGCTATTCTCATTCTATGAAACATGGTTCCTTCAATGACAGATGAAAATTACAGAGCTTGATAATGTGAAATAAGGCCTGATTTAGAAACTATTTTTCCTTCCTATACTTATAAATAGTTTCTATTTAAAGTAGAAAACTATTCTTAAAGAGCTTATTGGAAAATTACATTATGTGGTAGATACTAATGCTATACCCTAACCTCATAATGAAACTAGAAGGTATTTAGGGCTTATGTACATACATTTAAAAAAGAATTTACTTTTGAAAGTCCATTTGATCCGTATCAATTATTATAAATACTATCATGTCACCCTTCTGTTGAAGTCACAGGGAGTAGAACATGACTGAGATCCAGTCATTCAGATGCTTTAAAATTGCAACTTAAAGTTCAAAAAGAATTAAATTCAAGGTCACATATTTAAAGGAATGAGTAAAAGAAGTTAAGGGAATGAAATACTGTAGTAAGTTACATTGTTTTCATGAAAACATGGTCCTTGAAGTGATAATCCAGAGTGTTTTAATGTTACAGAAAGCAGCTAATTTCTAAAATTTATAACAATGTACATTCATAACTGGTTCTAGTATGATTTTATAAGATGGAGGTACACTTAAATTTAAGTTTAATGAGAATTGTCTGTTTGCAAGTATTAATCTAGGAGGGCTTGGAATTCCTGTACAAATATACCTATATGATAAACCCCCATTGATAAATGAAACTCATGCATCTATCATTAAATTCTTTGCTAAAGTTTCTCAGGTTGGAGTGTTCTCTCTCTCTCTCTCTCTCTCTCTCTCTCTCTCTCTCTCTCTCTCTCTCTCTTTCTCTCTCTCTCTCTCTCTCCTCCTGAAAACAAAAAAACCATAAAATTGCCATAACTATTCCACCTTTTGTTACATGATGCAATTATTCTCAAGTTAATGCCTGTTGTAATTTAGTTCTTGAAAATAAGAATAAGACTAAGAGTTTAGTGTTTTGCCATGCTTTTTAAAATAGCTTTAAAAAATAGATCTTTTCTGTTTTGAATATAAATACTTTGTGTGTTTTTTAATCTTATAGATTGAAATTTGTAAAGATGTTACTATTATGTATCCTTCACATAGAGTTCTTACCTTTTGACTTAAAAGTTGATATAAATATATTGATTTTTGAAACAGCTTTTGATTTAAATCATGCTTTGATAATGTATACTTTTGAAATATTTAGTTTATAAATTGTCTTAATTTCTAATAAAGATACTAAGAGAGGCTGGATTTTAAAACCATGTTTTACTTAATAGTTCCTGATTTTACTCTTTATCAGAGTACAGATAGCTGTTATTGATAATTGATGTTGATACACAACAAGGTTTCTTACACTCACTCAATCATAACTTTACAATACAATGCTTCCATAGATTTATTATTTTTTTGTGATTGTTAACAGGCCAATAAGTTTTAATAAAAGTGAGAGGAAAAATCAAAATACTTAATAGGTTTGTAAAATTTTAGGAACACCTTTAAATTCTTGAGCCCTGGGTTGCTCTTCTACCATTGATTGTCCCCAGGATAGTTTATTTCTGACCTATAGACACATGTAGAGGCAGAAGGTAGTAAATAAAGCATAGAAACCCATTATTGATATTTTGTTGACCTCATTATTATTATTATTAATGGATATTTTCATGTTAATCTATTTATGCTAGATTTTTAATTTCACTTTTAAAATTATCTCCATGGACCGGTGTTAACACTTTATTATTTAGAAACAGTTACTTAAAAGCTTCCTTCCTGTTTCACTAATGTACTTATTGCAACTATTGATAGCTCTTTGTTTAAAGTTGTATTCATTGATACTGTAATAACATGTGACTGACTACTGTGCTGGTGTTGTGCTTTGCATAAACTCACTACCGTTTTAATCTGATGCTAATGTTTTGACTTGTAGTGTCTTGTAGCTCAATAATACTTAAAATTTTCTGATATACTCTTGAATTGTGTTTGTTATCTCTCTCTGAGGAGATACATATTAAGAGAAGATATTACTATGAACTGTTAAGATTTTGTTTTGAAAGGATTTTTCTGAAAAGTCCTCATGATATTAAGATCATATTTGATGCTATTTAATAGAATTTTACTGCACTGTTTCTTGATAGCCATTTTAAAGAAGGTGCTTTAATTTATTAGATAAGGAATCAATTTGACCTAATTTGCCAGAGGATTGCTGGTTTTCTTTAAAAGATTTTTAAAAAGGATTTTCTTTTCTTCTTAGTTTAATTTCTTAGAATCGTTTCAGAACATCTTGTTACTATTTGATTTTTCTCTTAATGTTTACAATCCTGCGGAACTACTCCCAGCTGCATATTTAGTTGAATAAAGCAATAACAGCGCGTATCTACTAGAGAAGGCAAATTTTAAAATCGTGTATTTAGAGACCCCTTTCATAGTTTCAAGGGCAGTGAACTGAATGAACTTGTTTATCAAGTGTATTAGTGTCTCTAGGGCTATAAAATCCTAACACATTTAATGAACATTGTACACAAGACAGCGACATACCTTTCTTTCTTGGTCAGGCCATTTAGATGGAGAGGATTATGCCCACTGAAAACACTTTTGGCACGCCATCACTTCAGCAAAAAACGGTGCTATCGAACATGCGCACATCCCCCAACAGTCTGCCTCCTGCGATTGCTTTTCACAGTATCCAAAGTGTCCGTCTGTCGGGTTGTCTTCAAGTTACCCTTCTTGTCCATACGTGTCCTGATCTTCAGAGATTTTCCATTTCTTTTTTTCTTTCTCTCTTTTAAACAAAAGAGCTGTAGTTTTCTGTTCTGTTTGGTGCACTGTTGACTCTTCCCGACAGTTGATGCATTGAAGCCCTTTACATCTGCTGTATTCCCAGCTGGACAATGCAGTGCTGTATTCTCTTCTCAGTATCCATATTTCTAGGAGCGCTGAGCTGCAATGTAAAGCAGCAGAGCTGAGGCTTAGTGTTTCAGTTGCGTTGAAAAAAAAAAAAAAGGCTTTGCCTCTCCCTGTCGTTGTTGCCTGGCAGCTGCAGGAAGGATTTTTTTTTTAAAGCTGTTTTACTGGGGTTTTCGTCTGTAATGTGAAGTCCACGGTCTTCTGTGCTGCACAGGCAGGCAGCAGTTTAAATGTGGGCTTGACAGATGCTCTCTCTGACAGAGCAGAATTTAACGTCACTGCTTGGCTGAGTCCCACGTGATTGTTTGCATTCATTTTGACTAAAAACCTAAGGTAGGGAAAAGCTTAGAAATCTTGCTGCTATGTGATACATAATATTTATTTAGAACAAATACAAGAATGATTATGAAATGAATGTTACGGTTTTTTTTTTAGTCTTTATTTGAACTTACAGGCTTTCTAAATATTTTCTGTGTTTGATGGTGGCTTTTTTTTAATAAGCTTTTGTAGAGCAGAAGTAACAAAAGCTTTTACATGTAAGTTGGTGTAAATTAACTCTTTAGTATATTCTTGCTCTTAAAGTTTCTTTTGTCTAAGTTGTTCTGATTTTCTAGTCTAGTTAAAACTCATTATCTATTATCTGTAACGTAGACTACCTCCCTATTTTTTACAGCTTACCTTGGATTACTTTAATGATGTGATACAGCCTAGTTTTTTGCTCTGTGCACTTTTCAGTGTTCTTGAACGTAGTAAATTTAATTTTAAATCAGTTTCTTGTTATCAACATTAAAAATTTTCATTTAAAGTTACATGTATCATAGAATTAAAAATGATATAGTAGATACAACATGTATAGCTTTTCTTGATTGCTGAGTTCTAGTCTACATGATTGGTTGTACTTTAAAAACTTTAGGTAGAGAAAAGCTTAGAACTTTCGCTTCTTGTAAGTAGTAAGTATATTTATATATATTGCACATGTGTGTGTAGACCAAATATAGTGATGAGCTAAAGTACATTGCTTCTCATAATGTTTAATACTTTTAAAAATGGTTTTGTAAAATGCTGTCAAACAGGTATTGTAAACATTAGAGAAATTGAATTCTTTCTCTGATATATTTATCTAGGATCCTGGGTACTTGGAAATCTTTTTTTTTTTTTTCCCCTTACAGTAGCAATGGGGTAGGTATTTTTGTCACATGTTTTTAATGGCCATAATTAACATTTTCTCTGATAGCCTAGAAACATTAACTACTAGCAATTTATAGTTTTAGGGCTTATATTATATATTTTAGGGGTACAGACTCCATTTCCTCTGTTTCTCACATAGCATCATATGTCATTTCAGGTGAATAGAAAGTATATTTCCTCTAATAGTTTTAAATTATTTCTTTTCATGTTTTATTGACAGTGTGCTTTCTTGGTTTAGGTGTACCCTATAACTTTCTTAGTTTGTGTCTTATATCCTTTAGAAGTGTTAGAACAGTAAAAGAGAAAGAAGAGCGAAAACTAGGGGAGAAACTTAAAGCCTGGAAATTTGTCTTTGTTTAGTTATATTGTATGAAGAGGATGGAAACTCTGGTTTCTTAGCATTTGGTTCTTAAAACTCCATATTCTAGTCCTCACTGCTGTTGTCAGCTCTTCTTCCTCCTCCTCTTCCTCCTCTCCCTTCCCCCCTACCTTGCCTTAGTTGTTAGACAAACTGTAATAGGTAAAGGAATAATGTTTATTGACTCTGCTTAAATTATTTCTCCAAAGTAGATTCCTAATAGTAGGGCTTAACTTAAGTTAGGACTGTACAATTATTTATTCCAAATTAGATTGAGTGATAAGTACCTGAGCTGGTATGTAAACAACCTTCCTTTATGATAGTGTTATTATTGTAGTATCTACTTTAAAGATGAGGAACTGCTACCTATAGTTGTGCAATAATTAACCTAAACACCGGCTAATTACTGATGGGAATGAAGGCTAGCTGAGAATTTTGAAACTGGACTATTTGAAAATTTAAAATCTGATTTCCTATAATCTATTGTTAAACATTATACTACGTGACTGCTAGAAAATTGTGAAAGTTTCCCCCAATATTGACATAGTACCCTAATAATCACTCATGGAATACTGGATGTATTTTTACTTTTTTATTAAATGTTTCTCAACAAACTACTATATGCTGACATATAATTTAAGGCATGGCTTATTAATTTTTTGGGATTATGAGGATGACTGAATAAATTTCCCACCTTCTTTTTAGAGAAGGACAAAAATATCTTTTACCAATTATTGTTAATATATTTTAAATCCATCTTTTGGTGATAACTGAGAGCAAGACAGTGCTAGATACGTTCTCTACTTCTGACCTATGCCCCCAGCAACATGTTTCTTTTAGTTTTAATTTACAGTCGTTATACATATTCATGAGGCCCAGTGAGATGTATAGTGATCGTCTCAGAAATGGCATATTCGTTAACCCAGAGATGGCTCTTTTTGATTGAACTGGATTTATTATGGATCTCAATTGCTGAAGGCTTCATGGACAACTCAATAATGGTTTCCTTTTATGTTGGGTGGAAGCCTGAATTACCCATTAGGGACATGTTTTTTCCTACTGTTTGCTATAGAGCAAATGTTTATATGACAAGAAGATTCCTAAGATTGGTAACCAAAGGTTCCTGTGTGTCAGACATAATACACAGTAAGCAAGAATTTATTTTGAGCTGTAACTAATAACTGTACCTTTTTTCTTAAAATTTAATTTTGTCAACAGCTTAAGGTTTCCAGACAATAGAAATGGTAAAAATCCATGATTAAGGCAACCTTGTACAAATTCTTCCTTTAGTCTAGTTTTTTTTTTTATTCTGAAATCTGTGGGTAAAGTAACTCAATAAAGGTGGCAAATTTCTTCATTAAATTCAGCAAACTGACAGTTGCCTTGCTATGTTTTATAGATTCATGAAAGTACTGCTTACATAAGTCTGTTCTTATTTTTTTAACATAGGCCTTATTTTTGACAGGTGGGGGCGTCTATTACTTTGGGCATCATGGCCCAAACTATCTAGCTGTTTATTTTTTATTTGCTTATTTTTAGCTGTTTATTTTTTATTGTAGAGATTTCCTGGACAAATCTATAATAACCCTTAAGGAATGAAATTTAAAGAAGGGTTTTGTAATGCTTCCTGATTTCTCCTTCCTAGCAAATACACAAAATTATTTCTTTATTCATAGAATTACTGGTTCTGAGTGGCTTACATGATATAAACTAGCAATAACTTTGGGAATTACACATTATTTGGTATGTGTAAGTTCAGTCATGTATCTTTGATTTTAAAAAAGATTGACAAGAAATGGGGGTAGAACACTTGAAACACTGAGCTATTATTGAATAACAGAAGAAGGGAGGCATAAGTCCAGACTTGTCTACATTGGTCTCCTTTCTGTTTGTGCTCATGACAAGAACTAAATATTTTTTACTTTTAGTGCTAGATTTTTGTAACAACTTTCACCACTTTTATTTGAAAATTACTGTTTGATATAGGTATCCAGGGACCAGGTTTAATTTTATTGATATTCCTTAATGTGTATAAAAATATTTATTTGGAGTTTATATTCATTGGCATTTAAAAAAATACAGATTTTTTTCCATTGGATTCGTTTGGTTATTTGATTTTAGTAAATAGCTTTACCCCTTTAAAAATTGCTAATTAAAATAAGTTTTTTGTCAAATCCATTAGTTGTGTATGAACTGTTTTATTGTTCTTTGAACTTAGCATGTATTAGCCCAATTGTAAAGTAGTAGTCTCAGAGTGACCACAAGTGTCAGTGTTTGCCTTATTTTTCTTGCTCAGTTTTCCTTAAGTTGGACAGCAGATAGTCATGTCAAGAGTTTTTCTTCACTTGAAAGCAAAGTTAAATATACATGTCTTTTTCAGAACTCGTTATCAACACCTTTATTTCATTGCATATAATTAAACTATAAATATGATTCATAAAAAATTAATCTAAAAGAATATAATCATTTAAAATTGTCAGTGATTTGATCGATAAATCATTATGCTTGCTTGCATGCTCTTTGTGAGTTAGCAGTTTTAGTTGGGTATATTTTTTAGTTAAAATTAGGGTTGTTGGCTTTGGAGATGGCTCAAGGAATAAAGCACTTGCTGTTCAATCATGATGACCAGGTTCATATCCTCAGTACGAACTTTTTTTTTTTTTTAAGAAAGGTTGTACAAAATGTCATCTATATTTTATACTTTAAACTTAAGTATTTGATGTTTATATCACTTAATGTTAGTCATGAATTGTGATTAATACTAGTATAAAATGTGTGTCCTTGCAAGAAAGGGATTGGGTGACATTTCAGTTCCTTGGTAATTTGAGGGAAGGACTCCATTGTATGGAGAGCCATAGTAGTTAATAAGTTTTGCTTGTTTTTGAGAATAAGGTCTTTATTTGTAGCTCCAGCTATCCTGGAACTCCTTGTGTAGATGTTCCAGCCTGGTCTCCAACTCACAGAGATATGGCTGCCTCTGCCACTCCAGTGCTGGCATTAAAGGTGTGCATCACCATGCATGGCTTGTTAATAACGTTTTATGGGTCAGTTGGTATCTAAGGTAAGCACATCCGTAGGTAGGCTCAAAAAGCAGCTGTGCATGTATCTTAGATCTGATCAAGGGTTGCTTCCTGATTCTATTTAATGTACTAAGTCAGTACTACTACATTTTGATGTTTTTTCACTCATAATTTTATCTGTAATTGCTTATAAAAATATACCTGAAGAGTGCTCAGACTTTGCAATAGTTGATGAGCATAATGTGATTTTCTGGGAATAGTACTCAGTCCTAAACATGAAGCTTATTTATTTTTCATACATGCTTTATATGCATCTGCTGGGCATAGTTTCATGTTTTTATGTAGTTTTCACTGACTCTTAACATGAAGTCAGGCTAGAAGTTTTATAAATAAGGTTTTCAGTTAGAGATGCTAAACTGGATCTGTGTGTGTGTGTGTGTGGGGGGGAGATATCAATCTAACTATTCTGTTGATCCATGAATGTGGGAAGTCTTTTCATTTTCTAATGTTTTTAGTTTCTTTAGAGGTGTAAAAATTTTTAATATTAAGACTTTTCACCTTCTTGGTTAGGTACATCCCTTTCTTGCCCCACCTATATTACAACACACACACACACACACACACACACACACACACACACACACACACACAATCACACAAGAGATAGAGGGAGAGACCAGAAATTGGCGTACATATTCATGGAACTTCAAGAGTCCAACATTGTACAGTAACACACTGGAGACTGAGAAAGTAATTAGTATTGTTCAAATTTGAATCCAAAGGCCTAAGATTCACAAGAACCCATGATATATAACTTACAGTAGGATGTTAATGCAGACAGGGAATTTCTCAGTTTGAAGACACAATTCATTCTCTGTCCTTTTGTTCTGTTTGGGTCTTTAATGGGTAGATGACTGCCACTTATTTTGGGAGATACAGTGCAGTCGGCTTTACTCAGTCTAAAACCCTTATACACATGTAAAATAATAATGACCCTTTCAAAATGGCACACACAACTTCCCATTGACATTGTCCTTATCTTGCTCTCAACTAGAGAAGTCTGTCAGTGACACACAAACTATTTTGCATCAGCAGACATTTTAGGATAAATTTAATGTTGAATCGGTGGAGATTATTTTTGTGGTTCTCCTGTCCCTCTTAAATAATTGTTTTTAAATTTTTTATAAGTGTATATATATATATATATATCTATATCCTTCTTTTTATGATGCATTCATTGTTCAGACCAGTTTAATATTTAGGCATCAAAACAGTACAGATGATAAAGTGAAGTGGTATACATTTTTAATGTTACTGACTAGCATTGTGTTTTTCAATTTTGTATTACTTATAATGAATATTATATTCCTTCTAATTATGAATAGATTTTGATCGGAATTGATTTAGTATTTCTTTTGTTAAGATTAAAATGCTAAAGGCATTTTGTAGTTAAGGTGGCAGAAACCCTCTCAAGTCAGCATGTGTAAAAAAGACAAATACATTATAATAATAGAGTGGTGTAATATATGAAATTTAGGTTTTTCCTTCCTGTTTTGTCTCATTTTTATTTTTATTCGGATTCTGTATATGGGATAAAATATGCTTTGTTTTTCTGAGTTTGCCTTATTTTGTTTAATGTAGTAATTTTTAGTTCCATACATTTCTTTTCTTTCCTTTTTTTGATCAGCGACATTTTTATTTAAATGATTTCCTTTGGTATGAATTTTATATTTTGATTCAATGTTTGCCAATGTGGTGTGTTTCTTGCAGACAGTGAATTGTTGAGTTGCATTTTCTTGATCCATTTAGCTAATCTTTTGAGAGTTTGAAGCCCTTTACATTTAGGATTATTATTGAGATAAACTTACTTATTCCTATAATTTTGTAGTTTTTTTTTTTAGTTGTTTGGGTTGGGTGGTGTTTCTTTTTCTTGATTCTATTATGGTTTTCTAGTTTGTGGAATTGGACATAATTGATTCACTTTTCGTCTTCCTTGTTCATCTGTTGTTCCCATGGCTTAAAAAAAAATATATTCTCATGATTCTTTTTCTTTCCTCCTCTTGTTTATAATTCCCTCATATATCTAAAAAGTGCCAGCTTGACTGTCATACAGTACATTGATTTGGGTTTGTTTTGAAACAAGTTATTTTATCCATCACTTAAAAAAAACAAACAGGTAACTACCGAAGGTGATGCAGAGATGGTTCAGTGGTAAGCACTTGCTGCCCCTGCAGAAGCCTTTTATACAATTCCAACGCTCCCATGACAGCTGACAACCTGAACATTTAAAGCAGAGAACTCCCTGAGTTTGCTGTGGTGTAGGAGAGGCAGTTCTGTTACTGGAGGACATTTTCAGTGCTTTCTAATCTTGAAGTACCCTTTGAGAGGAGTGAGGTTTTGAGAAGTATCCTGTGAACTGACTTTTTCTCCTCTCCTTTTCTTTTTTATTCTTCTCTAATATTTTACATCCTAAGTTTCCCCTCCTGCTCCTTTCCCCAATCTCTTCTCCCACCTTCCCTCTCCCTTAAGTCCATCCACCTCTCCCTGAGGCCTGGCTCTGCCTCCCCTCAGAGAAGAGCAGGGTTCCCAGGGCCATCAACCAAACACTGCATAACAGGCTGTGCTAAGACCATGCACATGAAGACTGGGCTAGACATCAAAGAGACCAGAGAGACTTCATCCAGCAACTGAAGAATATCTCAACCAAGCATTAGGTGGAGCTTGGGGAATCCTATGGAGGAGGTGGGAGGAAGGATCAGAGGAACTAGAGGGTTCAGGTACATCACAAAAATACAGGTCACAGAATCAACTGACTGGGACTCATGGGGCCTCCCAGAGATCAGGAAGCCTGTGGGGGTCTGACTTAGGTAGGTCCTCTTTGTGTATGTAGTGGCTGAGTAGCTTGGTATTCTTGTGGGACTCCTAACAGTTGGAGTGGGGGTTGTCCCTAACTCTTTTGCCTACTTGTGGGACCCTTTCAATGAACCTAAATTTTTTGAGCCTCAGTCCTATGGGTTGCCTCCTTGAGCTGCCTCCTGACTTGTGTTCAGGGTTCTCTGTCTTTATTGCTATTTAGTTTTTGTTGTCACTGTTCATATCCACAGGCTCTTTGCCACCTGAGGCTCCTGCTATTCTATGTCTCAGTGTGTTGGGATGTAGCTTCCTCAGGGACTGTGATTGGATATGCCCAGGTTCTTCTGTTTGTGTTTGTTACCCCAAGAGCAGCATCTTCTTAAGGAAGTAAATGGTCGTAGCTCTCTGAAGTGTGGAGAGTGTCAGGGTGAATTTCTTTTTCAATGGTGACCAGGAATCACTTTCACACCAAACCTGTTAAGTGCATTTAAAGCTTGTAAGAACCATCTGCTGTACCACCTGCATACAAGAATCTTCTCCTTTCATACTCCAAACCTCTCATTTTTGTTGATTGACTTTGTCCAGAGTTTTCAGCTTTGCTGCAGTCTCCTTTATAGTTACAAAGCCTTCAGTATTGTTTCTCTGACTTTTCCCATTGGAATGCTATGTGGGATCCTTGAATTCTGATATCATGGCATGTTTCTAGGAGCTTAAACATATTTTGTGCTTATTCTTTCTTTAATCATAAAATAACTGTAACATATGCCATTTTGTCCACTTCTGAATTCAAAATTCAGTGACACTACATCATTTAAAATGTCCAGCTATTCTTGACATCTCATGTGAAATCATAAAATGTTCCCGTCTTTTCCTTCCCATTTACTAGCATGGCATATGTGTGCTAACATACCTGGAAATACTTTGCCTACTTGTTTAAGCAGCAGGTACTCTATTTCCTAGCACCAGAAAGATCTTAGACTATCTCATTCACTAAAATAAGAGCTACTTATAAAGAATACACCTTGTTTTTTGTCTTCTTCAATATTTCCTGGAAATACAGGTCTGTCATTCTATTCTCCTTCCATATACATTGAGTTGCTTTAACTTTCCCAAAATATTTCATGTCCAAATGTAGCTGTAATGCTTGATTCTTCCCACTCTTCCCCCCAAGAACAAGCAAGTTTCCTTTCCCGGTAGCACAGCTTGTCAACACCTTTGGTGGTTTTCTGTTGATAACTTTCTTTCTTTCCTTTTGTACCTCCTCCCCCATCCCCCTCCCTCGAGACAGGGTTTCTCTTTTTAGCCTTGGCTGTCCTGGACTCACTTTGTAGGCCAGGCTGGCCTGGAACTCACAAGAGATCCACCTGCCTCTGCCTCCCTGAGTGTTGGGATTAAAATTATGCACCGCCGCAGCTGGCTGATAACTATTTTTTATGGTTGGGTTTCCAGCAGTCCAAATAGCTTTTAAAAACAATAGTATTCCCAGTCTATTTAGTATTACTGCTAAATTACTATTGTTAATTCATGCCCAACACAGCTATATACCTTTGAAAATATTTCACCTTTCACTCTTTATCTTTGTAGTAAAGAGTTGTAGAATTGTTACGTTGTTTCTTAGATCTCTTATGCAATGACTTATCTAATTTTATTTCAGAGCAACAGAGATCCAAGTATAATGTGCTTTTTACACTGAGCGTTGGCTAGGGAACCCTGGAAATGGCTATAAATTAATGACATGACACAATAAGGATATTCCTAGTTTTGTCTTATTCATAAAGTACTTGTTCAACAAGTACAGTGTTGTGTCACACTGTATAACTGTGTATGGAGTCACACTAAGGGAAACTACTGTAGTGATTTAGACAACTCAGATAACTGAAGAAGATAACATAGATAAGTTTTTCTTTGTCAACTCACAGGAATTTGGTTCAGTAAATTGAGGTTAAAAGGTATGTAATCAGTGTACAGAGTGATTAAGATGAGGGATTTTAATGATTCATGCTATGAAGAATTGTTAGAGGAAACGTAGAACTTGAATGCCAGTGGGACAAGGCAATGGGTGTTAACAAAGGGAATTAATTGTGTTGTTTTATATGTGTTTATTTATGCCAATTATGCCTTTCCTGCCCGTAAGTTGTCAAAGGATATTATCAGTGATTCTAGGCTTAACCACGTAGTTCAACTTTATGGTTAGAATTCTTATTTATTTATTTTTATTTTGAAAGCAGTTTAATTATACAACTATTTAACAATGGTTAGAATTCTTATCATCTGACTCTTATTTATAAGAAGTAACCTCAGAAAAGGATCTTTGACCTAGTTAGATTATGTGCCTTTTCTTGTGACGAGGGAGTGTTTGCTTCATTGAGAAGGACTGCTTATTGTACAAACTGAAAACGTTATTAATATTTAAAAGGATCAAGGTTTGAGTTTATTCAAAAGTAGACAAATTCTTAAAGTTTATTTGTAATGGAAAAAAGTTTGTATGTGTGTTGCTTCCATGCTCCAGTCTTTTGCCTGGTCTATTTTGACTTGAAGAAGAAGAAGAAGAAGAAGAAGAAGAAGAAGAAGAAGGGAAAAAAAAAAACCCCACCATTACAATGAGTCAACAAATAGTTGGTGCCTACTGTGTTCTAGGCAGTGGTATTACAAAGAATGAAACGAGTCTCTGAAGCTGACCTTAGAGATAAATATAATCAGAAAGTTTCCTAACTTATATTAAGCTCTCAGTTTTCACTTTAGGGATAGCTTATATTATTCTACATTTAATTTTTTTACTTGCATTAATTTATTTAGAAGATAGTGATCTTATTGTAAATAAGCATTATGGGTTTTCAGAAAATGAATACATGCATGAAGTTGGCACTCAGAATAACTGGTAGATACAATGTGCCTACTAACTGCATAGAAGAAAGTGCATTTGAAAAAGATACTTCACTGTCTTTAAGTGCTTTGGACCCCAAAAGTGTTTGCTAGTAAATATTGTAGCTATTGTTTTTCTGAAAAAATGAATGGTTTCTATGACATTGTAACTGAAGGCTAGGAGTATCATTATACTAACAGTGAAGGTATTCCCTCTTATCTTTTAAAAGTGGTGTGGGATATTGTCCAATTCTAGATTATTTTTCATGTAAAATCTCATTTTAATAATTATTTAGTAATTTTAAGTGTTCCTTGTAATGATAACTGATTTTGGTTACGGAACTATAACTCATCTTGATACTTGTCAAATTCTTTTCCATTGAGAATACAATGAGGATAAAATCTCCATACAGCAATGGTTTTGAAGCTTATTGTTTGAAGCTTTCTGTAAAGAAAAATGGGTTAAAATTATTGTGAATATAGTAGAAGCCATTGCACAAAAGGCAGATGCCTTACTAACTGAAGTATTTCAGAAGTATCTTCCTGAGTATACTTCAACACTTAGTATATTTTCTTATACATATTACATCCCAGTAATTAACATTTATTATTATTTTTTAAAATAAAGATTCTTATTTGGTTATAACTTAAGTATAGCAAAAATATTTTTTATAAATGAATTTACCTGGGCATTGAAATTTTTTACATTTATTTTATGTGTGTGTGTAGGTGGAGGAGCAATGCATATGGAGGTGAAAACACCACAGGGCTCTCGCCTTCCACCATGTGGGGAAAGGGGCTTGAACTCAGGTTCTCAAACTTAGTGGCAAGCCACCCATACCTGTCAAGCCATCATACTGGGTCTTTTTGTCCTGACTATTTTAAAGACCTTTACTTATTTGAAAGAGAGCCCCGCTTTAAAGATGTACCAGAAAGTACTATTATATCTATTTAACTTGAAATTGTGTGTCATTTATCCATTTTGGCACTTTTAGGGGAAATCGTTTGAGTTGATTTTAAAATAGGTAGACTACGAGATGTCTAACGTGTACATGGTCTTAAGCTTGATCCCCAACACTTCACTAAAAATAAGCTTCAAAAGTTAACCAGAAAAAGTCAAGCAGTACTGTTTTTGTATCATCATCATCATCATCATCATCATCATCATCATCATCATCCGTCCCCTCCTCCTCTTCCTCCTCCTCATCAGTTAAGCAAATCATTAAAAGTATTCCATGCTTTTAGTACTTGTTCATTAGTAACACTGTACTTTTTCAGTAAGTATCTTCATTAGTATACCTTCTTAAAAATAGAATAAAAGATAAGGAGGGCTTTTGTTTACTTGTTTATTTTGCCTCATGGTTTTAAGGCCTATTGCATCAAGGCAGACAAGGCATACCACCACCAGCCGCTCTGGCTGTGGCAGTGGTAAATTTTTTTAGGTTTAGGGGGTCTTTTTGAGACAGGGTCCATGTGTAGCTCAGAATGGCCTGGAGCTCACTGTATAGCACCAGCTGTTCTCAGACACACTTCTGTCAGCCTCTTAAGTAGTTTAATTTTTAAACTTACAGGTCTGGGCCAAATGACTGACTGACTGGGAGAGCTATATGAGATCTCTTTAAACTGTTTAATTGTTATGTAAATGAATTTTGATGTCACACATCAATTTTTATCTTTTAAAGGAAGGTGCATCTGCCCGTAAGACTCAAACTCCTGCCGCCCAGCCTGTACCTAGACCAGGTAAAAATATAAAACTGATTTTTTTTCTAGATGGTCATATAAATGAATGTTTTTTGATTGTAGTAATCTGAAGAAATCATTGTTTTGCTTAAATACACTGAAAGACCATTTTTCTTCAAAATAATCATCACCATTCCTTAAGCAGTTCTTAAACTGGTGATATACACAAAATATTTACTAGACCTTGGCCAACATCATTCATTAATCTTTATATTCTTAACAGAAAAACATAAAGAAGTTAAAATGAATAGTTTTCAGAATCTTTGAAGTTTTTATTTTTAATATTATTTACTGGGCTGTCTTTTCCTGAATTTGATTTAAAGGCTTGATTACTCACTTGTATATGTAACAAAATATCTGGCAAAAGCAATTTAAAGAATGGTTTATTTTTATTAAAAAATTAAGGGTACAGTTCATCATTGAGGGAAATTCCGGTGGCAGGAGCTGGAGGATGCTGGTAACGTTACATCTGGTCAGGAATCAGAGAGAGATGGACAGTTTGGCTCACTCCATTAGCTTTCTCCTTTTCATGCAGTATGGGACCCCAGCACCTGAAGTAGTGCCACCTCTGTTCAAGGTGACTCTTCTTATCTCAATTAGTATGATTTATATAATCCCTTACAGATGCTTCTGGAAGCTAACGTCATTTAGACAGTCTCTCTCAGATGCTTCTAGAGCTTGTTAGGTTGACAGTCAAGATTGACGTAGAGATCGACGTTACAGGAATCATCAACAGAACAAGTTATGTGATTGTGTAACAGTAGCATATAAATTACACTATGGGGTCTGTTTTTGTTGTTTTGTTTTGTTTTTGAGACAAGGTTTCTCTGTGTAGCCTTGGCTGTCCTGGACTTGCTTTGTAGAGGTCTGCCTACCTCTGCCTCCCAGAGAGCTGGAGTTACAGGTGTATGCCAGTGTGTGCGTTTCATGGGAACATTTGTTTTAACAATTTGATGTAGTTGAAGAGTTAAAGGACATTTTTAGATGATGCTTTTAATTTGGTTAATTTTTTTTGTATTCCTTTACTCAATAATTCTTTGTTTTAGATTCATGATATTCTATGCAAATTTGGATTGTTTTTTCTACAGAAGTTCAGCATATGTTGATGAGCACTTAGAAGTTCTACAATCACTTTTTAAGATAGTTGGTAAGCAAGGGTACTATCAAAGCTATTTTAGAGTCTGTCCCTTCTCTGTACCTAAAAAATGATTTTTGCTGATCCATGTAAGCACAAATAGTATATTCCTAATTATTTCTGTGTATTAGGATAAGCTAAAGAGCACTTTGTAGGAAGAAGGAAAAAATAACATATGCAGGGATGACAGATGACTCTGGGTACAAAGAATAATGTCCATGAACTATAGCTACATTATAGAAGCAGTTGTGTAACCTTTCTGGGGAGGGAAGGATATGAAGTTATGATTTGTCAGCCTAAAGAAGATCACATAAGAGATTCAGAAATTACCAAAAGAAAACAAAACAAAAAACGCTTTGAGTATTCTTATCCAGTTTTGTATTCGTGAATTAATATGAGCTTTTGTAGTTTCTAATAATGAATATAAAAAAGAGGTAGAAAGAAGTTATGGATGTAACAAGTCACTTGACTAAAGTGTTGTGTGTGTGTAGAAATGGAAGTTAAGGGGTGTTTGTGTTTGAGTGTGAAATATTCCCCTAGTCTCATGTGTCTCAATACTTGTTTCTCAGGTGGTGATGTTATTTGGGAAAGTTGTGGAAGCTTCATGAGTGGAGGAAAGGCCCTGGGGGTAGACCTGGAGGCTTTCTATCCTGGCCCTACTTCATGTTTACTATGTATTTACTGAGTGTCGATGCAGTGTGACCAACTGACCTGCTTCTTCCTCCATGCCTCCCTTGCCTGCTGCCATGTCTTCCCTGCAGTAATGGACTGTATCTCTTTGAAACTGTAAGCCAAAATAGACCCTTTCTCCTTTAGACCGCCTTTGCCAGTTTTTTTTCCTTTCTTTTTTAAGTATGTTTGTGAGATTGCATGTGTGCACACTGCATTCCACAGAGCATATATGTGAGTCAGAGGGCTGTTTAGGGCGTTGTTTCTGTTTGAATTCTGGGCATTGAGCTTAGGTTGTTAATGCTTGGCAGCAATCACCTTTATCTGCTGAGCCGTCTTATCAGTCCTTGTTCAGGGTATTTTGTCAGAGCAACAGATTAATTATGAAAAGAAGGAAGTTGGGTTCTATATAAGAAGACAATTATTTGTTAAGTATTGGGTTCTAAAAATTTCAACTCTTAATATCCTATGCTGCTTTTTTCATGTGTACTCAAGAACACAGTTTTAACTAATGGAAGGAATTTAATCTAAACTAAATGTTTAAAATATTTCAGATATGCCCTGCTTATACCTGTGAGCTTTCTTGTTTTATTTATACCTTTAGTTCGTTTTTTTTTTTTAGAATCAGTGTATTCTGCAGCTTAGACTAGCAAGCCTAGACCTTGATCTCTTAATCCTTCTGTCTGAAGTGCAGGTATTGCAGGCACACACCATCATGCCTTGCCATTTACTCTCTGGGTTATTTTTGTTTTGTTGTTGTTGTTGATAGAATCTTTTTCAAACTAGACCTTCCTGCTGCCTTTGCTTTCCGTACTGGTATTGTAGACATGCTTTATTACACTTGGCATCATTAATATTTGCTTCCATATACCCATAGCTCTTACCCAGCATTCTTTTTTTTTTTAAAGATTTATTTATTTATTTTTATTATGTATACAGATTTCGTTATAGATGGTTGTGAGCTACCATGTGGTTGCTGGGAATTGAACTCATGACCTTTGGAAGAGCAGTCAGTGCTCTTAACCTCTGTGCCATCTCTCCAGCTCCTTACCCACCATTCTTAAAGAAATTTAGACATTAGTACTAGATTGGCCTTAAAAACCACTTTAAATGGATGTTTATGGCTTGGAATCTTTATTTGTCCTAATTTTTTGTGAAATAAACTTGTTAAATTCAAGCCAGCTCCCCACCTCTCCAGCTTCAAGAATAGAGAAGGATTGGGGGCGGGGGCACAATCAAATTCAGGGTTGTGATGGCTGGCAGAGTTCTAGTAAAGTACAATTTTCAAAGTTGTCACAATTACAGAACATAGCAGTCACAAGCGGCAGCCCTCCAACCCCTCCCAGATTTCTACTCAGAAAAACAAATTCCTTACTGAAAGCTGTGTCTTAGGACTGTCAGTCCATCTGCCTTAGGGGAGCGGACTCATTTAACTTAACTCTGGCTTCAGAGACCGCAATCGAGAGTCTGAAAAGGGAGACTCCAGCAGGTACGGTTTTCCCACTGTGCTTCCTGGCTTGTCACATTCCCACCCCATGGTTGCCAGCGAGACCCACCTCCCAGCCAGGGACTGAAAGCAGGAGCGCTGGGTTGGGGTGTTTTGGTCCTGACCCAGTGTTTTCTCTTGACAGGGGAACCACTTGTGACTACAATTTCATGTACCACTACTAGTAAACTCATTTGAAATGAATTTAAGTAGATTATAAATTAGCATAGTGAAAGGATAAGATTATTTTATTTTTTGCTAGTTTATTACTTTATTATTTTGAGATAGGATCTTATAGTGTAAACCTACCTGTAAAACTCATTTTGTGGGCCAGGTTGTCCTTGAACTCAAAGAGCCCCATCTTTGGGTTTGAAGATATCTCATTGTGCCCAGCCTTCTTGCTTTAAATCGTTTGCTTATAATTTAGAATTCTTCTTAAATAATTGGCCTATAGCTCTTGCGTGCGTGCGTGTGTGTGTGTGTGTGTGTGTGTGTGTGTATGTGTGTGTGTGTGTGTGTTGTACACTCATGTGAGATTGAGACTTGTTTACTTCAATCAAATTTCTTATGGTATTAGTTATTCAGCTTATAAGTGATGTACTGGATGGATTACTTCTATAAACATCCTATAGCTTTAAATGTGTATGCTGAGCTGGGCAGTGGTGGTGCATGCCTTTAATCCCAGCACCTGGGAAGCGGAGGCCAATGGTTATCTGTGACTTCTAGGCCAGCCTGGCCTACACACTTAGTTCCAGGACAGCCAGGGCTAGGCTACACAGAGAAACCCCCAAAATATGTATGCTGATAATTTCCAAATTTTTATCTTTGTCTAGCTTTGTCACTTGATATTGAAAATATTGGTTTTCACTTCTATATGAAAATAAGTTATAGACATCTTAAAACAAATTAAACATTTTCCTTCCCCCATACACACTCCAAGATCTCTCTCTATATTTCAGTAAGTGGCACCACTATTAAGTCTGTTTTTTAACCCCCAAACTAGTTAGCATTCTTCATATCTCCTTATACCTTTCCTTTCTTCTGAGTTCTCTCAGATTTACTTTTTCTGCATACCCCCTTCACCTGTTTCACTTCTTAGTCTCTACCTTAAGACCCACCATTTCCTTAAATTAGAGCATCTTACATTGTAGACAACAGACCATATTGTATCAGTCTGCTAATTTTCTGCTCCTGCTCTGCCCTCCCAAAGATAAAAGGTAGAAACTGTCACAGGCATTTGGATATATAAAAATCTGTTTCATAATTCAATTAATTCAATCAATTTAATAGTAATTGTTACAACCTTTCCCCATTTAGCCTTAGAGAGGAGTAAAAAGCCTTCATTTAAATTGCACATAATTTGACAAGGACTTTTTTTTTTTTAACTAATTCTGCCCGAGCTTTCTTAAGCTCCTGCTGGCCAGAAGCTCAATGTTATATGCCAGAAAGACTGCAAAACCAAATATGCCTGCTTATGCTCCTACCTCCTGCTGGGGTTAAAGGCCTGTACCGTGACATCTCCTCCAAAAAGTTCTCTTTTTATTCTCTGTCTAAATCCCCTATTTTTCTTTTGTAGAAGATATAAGATGAAAATAGTATGGTGCCACTTTCTGGCTAAAAATTATTAGGCTTTTACTAGGGGGAGAGGCACACCAAACATTTTAATATCCCTTTCAAATTAAAAGTTAATTGAGATTCCATATCATATGTGCCAGATTAGTGTGTTGTCAGACTGGTTGGTAGCACATATCTATAGATGCTGTTAGTTAGAAGTGGGAAGATAAGGTGAGTCCAGAACTTAAATTCCTGTGGATTCAGCCCACTAACTGAAAAGTCTGTGAAGATAGATCCTGCTGCTGCTTGATGACTATATGAAATGTCTTGTGCAAAGGTTCTCCTTATGACGTTTAAAATAAGGAGTTCAATCATTTGTAACCAAGCAAAGGAACTATAATATTTCTTTTGGTTTTTATTGGTTGGCATATTGACAGTGGTTGTATTTGCTTTAGTAGTAGTGGTGCTGGTGCTGGTGCTGGTGCTGGTGGTGGTGGTAGTAGCAGCAGCAGTAGTAGCTGCAGCAGGGCTAAGTAAGTGACATAAATATATGCCAGGTCTGGCTAAGGATTTAGAATACACCATTATTTAATTTTTTTTTTTTTTTGTGGCATTTAGTAGGATGTAGAATTATTTCTATTCTGCAGTTGATGAAACTGGGTAAAGTGAGCCACCTTACCAGTTTAATTTATATAGACAATACCAAATGTGGGCATTGAGCATATTTTTTTTACCTGTTACTTTCTTCAGCTTCCTCTTAGCAAATTAGTCCCCTTTCTGTTTTTGTGGTGTGCATGGGCATATATTAATGTGTATGTTTATAAAAAATAATCTAGGCTCCATATATGAGAGAAAGTATCCTGCTTGTCTTCCTGAATCTGGCTTGTTTTTTATTTGGCGTTATATGTTTGGTTGTCATAAGTTTTAGCTGTCTTCCTCAGTGACTCTCTACTTTGCTTGGAAACAGTGATTTTAGCAAAGTTGGAATTCATGGATTAGGCTAGATTGGCTGGCCAATGAACTTCAATGACCTATCTTTAAACACCTCCCCCAACTCGAGGGTTGTCATGGGCCCACATCACTGTACCTGACAGTTGGTTAGGGTATCCAAGCATAGATCTTTGTGCTTGCATAACAGACACTTTACTTGCTGAACCTTCTTCCAGACCATACTTGTTTGTCATTACAGCCGAATCTAACTCCATTATGTATATATACTACATTTTTTTTTTTTTTTTTTTTTTGGTTCTTACTCATCTTCTAATGTACACTTAGCAGTGGTTTATAGCGGAATCTTGTGGTATTTGTTTTTGTTTTGTTTTTAAGGAACCCACCACGTGGAAATCCATAATGGCTACTGTAAATTTCGGTTTTGCCATTAGTATGTAAATGCCTCCCCTTTGAAATCCTTGCCAGTATTTGTTACAATTTTTTTTTTAAAGTTACACCAAGGAGGAGAGGGACAGAGGGAGGGAGGGAGGGAGAGAGAGGAGAGAGAGGAGAGAGAGAGAGAGAGAGAGAGAGAGAGAGAGAGAGAGAGAGAGAGGGAGGGAGGGAGAGGAGAGACACAGACACAGAGAGAGAGATCGGGAGCCCTTGTTTGCCAAGGCACATGTATGGAAATCAGAATGCAGTTGATCTCTTTCCACCATGTGTGGGGACTGAACACAGTTGTCATGTTTGTAAGCAAATGTTTTTGCCTACTGAGCAATTTCGCTGGCTTTTTCCCCCCCCATGTTACTTCTTACATAGGGGATAGAGAATCACAATCTAGTTTTTATTTGAATTTCCTTGATGGTTACGGATATTGAACTTTTTTCTTGTTATTTGTTCTAAGATCTTTAAGCAGTATCTTCATTTTATATACCCATTTATTGACAAGATTTTGTGTGTGTGTGTTTAGTTTCTCAAGCTCTTTCTAGATTCAAGATATTAATCCCTTCTATAGTGTGCACCTGACAAGTGCTTTCCCTCCTGTAGGCTGTTTACTCTGCTGTTCTTATTGCTCTGCAGAAGCCTTGGACCTTTAATTAGTTCATTTACCCATGCCGTGGGTGTTTTCTGAACCTGGAGTCCTTAGAAGTCCTTAACAAAGTGTCCTCCTTCTGACTTTGCACTTGGAGAGTCATGTCTTCCCTTAAGGTCTTGGAGTCAATTTGAGTTGACTTTGTACAGGAGGAAAGAAAGGGAACTGGTTTCTGCATGTGGGTATTTCCCGGCACTGGTTCTTTTTTTTTTTTTTTTTTAAAAGAGGCTTATATTCTACAATGTATGCTGTTCATACCTTTGTAAAAAATTAAATGGCTATAGGTATGTGGGTTCATTTCTGAATCCTACATTCTATTCCTTTTCTCTATATGTTTGTATTTATGTTGGTACAATACACTTGTTCTTTTTGGTCATAATTTGTGTGGCCAGTTGAGAGATTTTATGTTTCCTTGTGAAATTTAGTTTTTTTCTCCTTCTCTATTTCTGTAAAGAATGTCATAATTTTGATAAGAATCACATTGAAACTAGATCACTTTTGGTTGTGTAGCTATTTTTACAGTATTAATATTGCAAATTTATGAGCATACCATACAGAATTTTTATTGAGCCCACACAGTTGTTTTTCCCTTCTTAATCAAGCTCATCAACATGAGTTTCACTAGGCCTCTGCTTTGCTACTTAAACACTTAAACACAAGGAACCTACTACTTTTTTTTTTGAACTTTACATGTGTGAGCTCTTAAAATTTTAATTTTTCGTGTACTTGGTCTTTTGAGAGTTTATTTTAGCAATGTTGCTTTACTTCCTAAATCTACCTGTAGATTCCCATGATAGAAAACAAAGAAATCTGACATTGACATAGATTTTCTTTCTCATCTCCCTCTCATAGCATCTTTTCTATGTAGTGTGTCCATTTTTCTACTTAATATATCTCTAGCTTATCCTCCACCAAATGCTATTTCCCAAGACTGTATTATATACCAAATAATATGATCTAGCTACTCACATTTATTCATGGTCCTAAGAATCAGTTAATAAAGTTTGTATGTTTCCTTGGGACAAGAAAAAATGAAAATATTACAAATATGTGTATGTGTGAGCTAGTCTTTGTAATGATCATACTGTACATTCTATAGTCATAACAAAATAACTATGCAGAGTATGAAGAATTCATTAGGATGTAGCACTTTGCTCTCTAAAGAATGGAGTTTATTTAAAAAATGGTTGTACTCTGTATTCACTTACAGGTGGTAACTTTCTGAGAATTGACTATGAATTTGAATCTTTCCCACCATTCACTAGTTTAATTATGTTACATAAAAGCAGTGGTTTTGGAGTTGCTAAAACACATTTCCCGTGGAACAGCTGTTATCAGTTAGGTATACTGTTTTGCATCTAGTCTCAGAGACCTCATTCACAGTTTACTTGTTAGCATCTCTTTGTCCTACCCTCCTCTCCCCGCACCCACCCCCACCTTGTGCATGTACCTGCAGTACATTTAGGTCCTATTACCATAATCTACCACAGTCTGTTCTGAGAGCTTTCTACTCTCCCAAATGATTTGTTTCTTTTTTGGGGGGTGGTTTAAGGGGGGAGGGCTCAAGACAGAGTTTCTCTGTGTTGCCTTGGCCATCCTAGAACTCACGCTGTAGACCAGAACTCACAGAGATTCCCCTGCCTCTGCCTCCAGAGGCATGTGAAAGGCATGTGCTAACACCACCCAGCTTCTGAATTTTTTCCGCCTAATTTATTTCTTAAATATTAGTATTTACTCTTTTTTCTTCTATGTAGTTTAATGATCTGGATAAGTGCTCACGTTCTTGTGTATTTCATCACTGTATGTGACACATAAAAAGTATTTCAGAAGATGTTATATAGATAAATAATAAAACCAAACATACAACACTATTTATTCTTTTCTGTAGATCATTAATTAATGCCATATGCTAACAAATATTTCTATGCTGCTACAAATAGAATAATAAAACCAGAAATATTTGTGTTTTATAATGCAGCCATAATTACTACCATTGAAGTCATTTCCAGACAATATAGATTACATAGATAATCAGATATAGTTGACTCACTGCTTTTAATGGACTTTCTCTGATGAAAAATCATTTAAAAATCTTAAAGACAGAAAAGAATTTAAAAACTATTTCAAATCGTAATCACCAATAACTTTTTCTCTTTTCTCAGTTTCCTTGCCTTGAATATACTGCATTAGATGTTCTTTTAATACTCTTCTTTTACATTTATAACAGTTAATTTCTGTATTATAAAACTATTTTTTTTTCTTTACCAGATGCAGACATCCATCTAGCGACATACTATATAGCACTGTTAAATTATTCATTTCTTATGACACCAAGTTGTTGAGTAATGCTACAACATTTTAATATTTGTAAAAAGCAGAGGCATAAAGTATGGAATGTTTTTGTTTCACCACGAGTCCTATGAATATTGGCAATATTTAGGCTTCCTTTTGCAAGTTGGAAAATTTTTTAAAAATAAAAATTATAATATTGTGTTTTCTCTTTATAGTTTCACAAGCAAGACCTCCCCCAAATCAGAAGAAAGGTATGATTGTGCCTTTGATTTACTTGAGGAGGTAAATGTGCATGAACTAGGTTACAAAATCAGGGCTAATATGCTTATGTATGTATATTGAGTGTATCTACTTAGTATTTTTGCTTTGAAGGAAATAAGCCACATGTGCTATTAAATATTTTTGTCATTATTGCTACTTTAAAATCATTTAGTATAAAAGAATTAAGGTTATAAATGTAAAGGTTATTTTAATAAAGGAAGTAATTTCAGTAATAATAATAGTGATGATGATTATTTTTTACCTTAAATTTTTTTTACAGGGTCAAGAACACCCATTATTATTATTCCTGCAGCCACCACTTCTCTAATAACTATGCTTAATGCAAAAGACCTTCTACAGGACCTGAAGTATGTAATTTATAGATTTTTTTGTTTTTTGTTTTTTTTTCAGCACAGTGTTTCTTTGTGTAGCCTTGGATGTCCTGGAACATACTCTGTAGACCAGGTTGGCCTTGCCTCTGCCTCCTGAGGGTTGGGGTTAAAGCATGCCCCACTACCACTGCTAATTTATACTTTTTAAAAAACAGTTAAACTTGTTCTTTATAAGACACTGATGTTACTATGTGGTTTTTATTTTTTTTAATTTTACTAATTTATTCATATTACATCTCAGTGGTTATCCCATCCCTTGTATCCTCCCATTCTTCCCTCCCTCCCATTTTCCCCTTATTCCCCTCCCCTATGACTGTGACTGAGGGGGACTTCCTCCCCCTGTATATGTTCATAGGGTATCAAGTCTCTTCTTGGTAGCCTGCTGTCCTTCCTCTGAGTGCCACCAGGTCTCCCCATTTAAGGGACTTGGTCAAATATGAGGCACCAGAGTTCATGAGAAAGTCAGACCCCACTCTCCACTCAACTGTGGAGAATGTTCTGTCCATTGGCTAGATCTGGGTAGGGGTTTAAAATTTACGGCCTGTATTGTTTTTAATTTTTTGATATTATAATATAATTATATTTCTTTTTCCTTTCTTCCCTCTAACCCTATGGTCCTACATTTTCTTTATTTGGAAAAGAAATTGCTCCATACACTATATACTGAGCATTCTTTTCTCTCTCCAAACTCCTCCCAGGTCCCAGGTCCTGCTTCCTTCTCACTTAGCCAATTTCATTATTTCTCTCTCCTTCTCCCTCCCACCTACCCTCTTTCTGTCAAACAATGACACAAATAAACCCTTCACAAAAGTGAAAACCAGAATGTGCAAGCGAAGACTAATAAGACAAGAAATACCCAAATAAAGCAAAATGAGCCATAAAGTTTACAAAAATAGCATTATACTTCTGGGAAAGTGACATACCCTGATGTGTGTTTAATATACCCAGCAAGACTCCATTGGAGAAAATGAATTTTTCCTTTGCCAGCAGCTGTAATTTGCAGATAGTTTCTCGCTTAGGGATGGAAGCACATGTCCACTGCCCCCCCGCGGCACTGGGACCCCTTCTTTTTAGCTTAAACCTGCTCAAATCCTATGTTTGCTGCAGTGGTTTCTGTGATTTTTATATGTGTACCAGAAACATTGTGTATGGAAGACAAATTCCTTTGAGTCACCCATCACCCAAGCTCTCACAATCTTTCCACACCCTCTTCCACATGCGTCACTGGGCTCTAAGGGAATAGGTATGACTTAGTGTTCCAATGTCTCACTCTCTGAACATTGTCCAGCTGTGGGTCTCTGTGTTAGTTCTCATTTACTGGAAAAAGAAGTATCTCTAGTGATGGCTGAGTGAGGCACTGATCTATGGATAGAGCAGAATGTCATCAAGAGTCTGCCTTAGTTGCCTCTCTGTTGCTGTGATGACATACCGTGACCAAGGTTACCTTTAAGCAAGCATTTAATTAGTGGCTTGCTTCCAGTTTCAGAGGCTTAGTCTGTGACTGTCATGGCTGCCAGGATAGTGTCAGTTGGCAGATAAGCATGACTCTGGAGCTACACTGGCTAAGAGCTCACTTCTCACTCCATAAGTTTCAGGGAGAGAGAGTGAGACCTGGCTGTGTGTAGGCTTTTGAAACCTAGAAAAGTCTACCCTCACAGACACACCTCCTTCAACAAAGCCACACCTGCTCTAACAAGGCCAAACTTCTTCATCCTTCCCAGGTAGTTCTAAAAACTGGGGACTAAGCATTCAGACATAGGTACCTATGTGGACCTTTCTTGTTCAAATCACCACAGAGTCATTTTATTGCTCTATTCTTTTAGCAGAATAGTAGTTTTAGGTTTTCCCCATCTTTTCTAAGGTGCTTGACCACTCTAGCAGTTTGATCTTGATTTAACTTTGATAGATCCAGAAATTTAATCACTTCGAGTTTTTCTGGTTTGTTAGTTTGTTAGATTTTTAAAGTATGTATGATTCTGTGGATTTGTTTGGTATCTATTACAATGTACCCTCTTATCTCTCTCATTTTATTAATTTGCATCTTGTTCTTTCTGTGTCTTAATTAATTTGGTTAAGGGTTTATCCATCTTAATGGTTTTCTCAAAGAACCAACTCTGTCATTAAGTCTTTGTTTTTGTTTTTGTTTGTTTCTATTTTATTGATTTAAACTGAATTACATTATTTCTTGCTATCTATACTTTCTGTGTTATTTCTTCTTCTAGAGCTTTCAGATGTGCCATTTAGTTACAAACATGAAATCTCTCCTTTTTTTTTTTTTTTTTTAATGTAAGCATTTAGTGGTATGAACTTGCTCTTAGCACTGCCTTCATTGTGTCTCTTGAGTTTTCATTTTCATTCAATTCTTTAAAAAAAAAAAAAAAATTAGCCGGGCAGTGGTGGCGCACGCCTTTAATCCCAGCACTTGGGAGGCAGAGGCAGGCAGATCACTGTGAGTTCGAGGCCAGCCTGGTCTACAAAGCGAGTCTAGGACAGCCAAGGCTACACAGAGAGACCCTGTCTCAAAAAAACAAAAACAAACAAACAAACAAAATTAAATTTCCTTCTTCATTTCTGTCTTGACAGATTTTTTTTCTTTCAGTAGTAAGTTTAGTTTGTATGTGTTTGTATATATATGTTGTTGTTGTTGTTGTTGATATCCAGCTTTAATTAAGATGATGCTCAGACAGGTGTTCTTTCTGGTTTTTGTTTTTGTTTTATGGAGACTTCTGGCTTTCAAAGTCTTCATTGGAAAGTCTGGTGTCTGCCTTTATAGGATACTTGGTCTTTTTCCCTATTAGCTTTAATAGCTGTTCTATGTTCTCTACATTTAGTATTTGGTTTATTATGTGTTACGAGAAAATTTCTTGTCCTGTCTGTTTGGTGTTCTATATGCTTCTATAAATTATGTATGTTATAGTACTTTGATAGGCACTTTCTTCCTTAGTTTGGGGAAATATTTTGCTGAAAATATTTTCTGTGCATTTGATCTGGGTTTTTTCTTCCTCTTTCCACATTTTCATAGATTTGATTTTTTTTTATCGTGTCCTTAAATTTCGGGATGTTTTGTGCTCTTTCTTTCTTTTTTCTATTTCTTTCTTCCTTCCTTTTTATTTATTCATTCATTTATTTATTTTTTGATTTAACATTTTCTTTGAGGTAACCATTTTTGTTTAACATTCTAACTGTTCTGTTTGAATTTTTTTCATTTCATTCAATTTTTTAAAAACAGGCTTTATTAAAGGATTTATTCATATCCTCTTTAAGAACCTTGAGTGTATTATACTTGCTATTTTAAAATGCTTGCCTTTTGCTCCAGCTATATTACAAGTGTGGTGGCTGTGGAGTCCCTCGGTTAGAGTGTCTTGCATGTTGGTAGGTGGTAAAAAGGAATGGAAGTAGACTAGGAGCAAAGGATTACTGGCTTCTCGTAGAAGTATATTGTCTTGGTTGTTCATGTGTCTTTTTGTGTTTGTGTCTAGGCACCTAGAATTCTGATGTTTGAGGTGTTTCTTGGTACTGATATCTGGTATTGTCTTTGTTGGTGTGTGTTCTGTTCTCTGGCTAATGTTACCCTTCTTGGATCCTAGGCAAGTATGGTGGCTGTGGAGTCCCTTGGTTAGAGTGTCTTGCATGTTGGTAGGTGGCAGAAAGGAATGGAAATAGACTAGGAGCAAAGGCTGAGGGCACTGTGGGAAAGAGCTAGGAGTACTGAGTAGGCATCAACAAAGGGAGTCCCCAAGAGTTGGGGTGTGACAAGAGGAAGGGCTTCTACAGTCAGGATGCAGAAGGGATAAAGATAGGTTTGGAGAGAGAAATGAAAGGGCTAGGGGTACGTGGGTCTGTACTTAGAGGTGGAGTCTCCAGTGAGGTGAGTTGGGGTGGAGGAGTAGCTCTTGCAAGCAGCCTGAGTAAGTTTAGAGAGTGTAAAGGAGGACAGGAATGATAATGAGGCAATCCTACTACCTGAGTTTCAGCCCTGTTTGGTCACTGAGGTCCATGGTAGAAAGTGTTTGTGGGCATTGGTGGGCGATACAAACGGATAGACTAGCTAGAGTGGAAAGCTGAGAGGGTAGGTCGAAAAGAGCTAAGCTGAGTCTGCACCACAAAGAAGAGTCCCCGTGGGATGGCGGTGGGCTGGGAGCAGGCTCTTCTGCAAGCTGGCTGCCATATCACACTGAGAGTGAGACTGGAGAGACTGTAATGGAGGAGAAGAAAGATAGTGAAAATCACCTATCTGAGTCACAGCCAGGTCTGGCCACTGGCGGTGCTAGTAGAAAGTAGTTCTGAGGATTGGTGGGTGGTGACACAAAGAAAAATGGAGATGGGCTGGAAGGGAAGGCTCATTGTGTAGTTGTTATTGACCAAATATTACTTATTTGGTAGAAAAGAATTTTGTCTAGTAAAAGCTGAGGTAAAAGTGTACAAAGTTATATTCTTTATTGTCTGAATTCTTTAGAGCAGTGCTTCCCAACCTATGGGCCCTGACCCCTTCGGGGCCTAACAACCCTTTCACAGAAAGTCTTCACTAAGACCATTGGAAAATACAGGTATTTATATGACCATTCATAACAGTAGCAAAATTACAGTTATGAAGTAGCAACGAAAATAATTTTATGGTTGGGGTCACCACAATATAAGGAGCTGTATTAAAGGTCACAACGTTAGGAAGGTTGAGACAGTTTGAGGAGGATACTCTTCTATTAGCTATTTTATTTTTTGTTTGGTTTTTCAAGACAGGGTTTCCCTGTGTATCCTTGTCTGTCTTGGACCTGCTTTCTAGACCAGGCTGGCCTCAAATTGAGAAATCTGCCTCTCGAGTGCTGGGATTACAGGTGTGCACCACTGCACCCAGCCAATTAGCTTTTAAAAGGAATTTTTGTGTTTTCATTTTACCTGGAAACCTTGAGGAGTTTCTAAAACAAACTCAGGTCCTTTCTATAGAGCTCCCTACCAGGAGGATGCAACCCTATGGGGAGCATAGTCATCTGACATAGCAGAAATAGAAGTTTAAAAAGTACAAATGAAACATGTCCTATTTTATTTACAAGTGCTTAGCTTTTGAAGAACTTAGTAGCCTCTTTCCATTTCTTCTTGAGAGTGATTACATTCACATTTATGCTACATGTGTTTTAATAAACACATGCATTCATGTTAATGTATATTCAGTAAATATCACCCTTTCCAACCAACTTCATTCTTACATGTTAAGTATTTGGTAATATATTTTTATTAGTATTTTCCTGTATGTTAGTGAATATGAATAAGTGTCCTGCTGAATTACTGTGAGTTGCTTGTTTTGGGTTTTGAAAAGGTACAGGCCTGACCTTGACTTTCTGAGTAAGCAGGGCTGGCCTGGAACTCTCTGTTTCCCAACTGCTAGGATTACAGAGGGGGGAAATGGTTTAAATAGTTTTTATGATAACCCTCATTGACAAGGTTTAAGACTATTTCTGACTAAGTGATTTCAGAATGCTAATAAGTTAATGAGAATCAACCTCGCAAGGGGTAGATTTTTCTGAGTCCCCCCCCCCCTTTATTGTTAATATGGGTATATAGCTTACACATTCCACAAAACACAGCCAAGTTGTTAATTTAATGGTATGGTATAATAAATGCTTATTATTAGGCTTATAATTATTACAGCAGTATTAGTTAACTTGCTTTCACAATTAAAGTCACAAACACCTGCTATTTTTTAGAATAGCCTTATCACTTGGGCGCATGGCAGATATTAACTCCTAAGCTATCTTCCATTATATCCCAGCCTCCATCCTATGCATTCTGATTCTAATAATTTCTATTTGGGCTACCTCCCATTCATAATCCCCAAACGCTTGCTAAGGTTGTTCATCTGGGCCATCTCGTTCACGTGGGACTTAGAGTTCTTCCTCTTAACTCATGTAGCTCCTTTCTATCCCATGATGAAACTTTAGGATATTTTCTTCTCTTACAGAGTTTCATATATAAGAGAAAGAAAGTGGAAGAACTCAAAATACTGTATTTGAGAGGATAAGAGAAGTGCTGTAGTTAGTTACTGGATGGAAAACAGTGGAACTACAATGTATTCATAATGGTTTTTGTTTTGCTAGTAAATGGAAGTTACATATGATATAATTACATTGGGTACCTGGTGATTTAATCTTAATGGTTGCCGTAAGTTTGGACTGTAGTTTCTAGTTTTTAACTCCTTAAATAAAAATAAAATGTTTAATTTAGCATGCAGAATAGTAGATTTCATTATGACATTTTCATATGTATATGTCATATTCTGTTGTGTTATTGTTCCTCTCCCTTTCTCGCTGTACTACTTGCCCCTTCCTGCTCATCCTGTTCTTCCACTAGGCAGTCCACTCTCCTGCTTTCACGACACATGATTAGTCTCCTACATACTCACTCACAGCCGTCTGTACCTGGATGTCCAGGGATGTAGACAGTCTCTTCTCATCTCCACAGGCACCAACATGTAATGTGTATTAGTTATTCTATTACAGTGACAAATACCATGACCAGGGCAGAAAGTGTTGAATTGTGTTTATAGTTCGAGGAGGTTAGAATCCATGATAGTGGAGCAAATAAATATATGATAGCAGGAAAGCTAAGAGCTCATATCTTGATCCGCATGTAGGAGGGAGAAAGAACACACTGTGAATGGCAGGAATCTTTTGAAACCTCAAAGCCTGTCTCCAGTTACACACCTTCTGCTACAACACCACACTTCCTAATTCTTCCCAACTAGTTCCACCCCTGGGGGACCAGGTATGGTTAACTATTAAACCACTACATGTGAGGTGAGCGCACGCGCGCGTGCACACACATACACTTTTCATTTTTTCTTTAAAAAGAGATTATGTAAAACAAAACCCAAAATGAAGGAGAATACTGAATAAAACCATGAGTTTGAAAATTATGGTAGGAAATTAAAATGGAAAAACCACCTTCCTTTGAGCTTTGCTGTTGTAAAACCTGTATTGCTCATGTGTACAGTATCTGCTAAATCTATCTTTACTTGAATAGCTTCCCCTCTTTGTGTAACAGGATCCTGTGCTAGCCATATAGCTTTGTTATTTATGGGCTGAGCCAGTTGTTTCATCCTCCAGCGACTCCCCAGATGCTCTGGGTTTGCTGGTATTCTATATGGAGGTTGCCTCCTAAATCAGTTGGAAGTGGGAAGTAAATGCAACACTGAGCTTTGTCTATATAGCGGAGCATCTGACTCTGCACTTTATAGTTTCCTAAGTATTAATCAGCCAATAGCGGGTGTACTTCAGAGATGCTGAACTATGCAGCAGTGAGGGCAGGTAGGTGAGTGACTCCAGAGGTTCGTCCACCTGCTGGTCTCAAGGCGGGTCGAGACCGGAGGAAAGGCCCAATCTGTGATTCTCAGTTGATAAACTTGGCTTCCAGCCTCTAAGGGCAGAGGTAGGCCTTTAGCTGCCTGGGCTCACTCTTTTCTTCCTGCACTTTTTAGCTTATGAGATTCTATCCCTCCCTTTTCAGATGGTTTGTAGGGCTGGATAGCAGTCTTGTCATAGCATGTTATATTTGGATTCCCTGACTCCTGGTTGTTCCTAGTCCTCAGTGCTGCTTACTCACAGTGTTGGCTTGGTTTTAAGTAATAGGGTTCCTCTTAAACTGGTGCCCAGCTACTACTCTGAATCATGTGGAATGGCAAAATGGGATTCCTTCTCAGTGCTGATGTGCCCTGACGAGGGATCACTGTCTCACAACTGGATTTGAAGCCTGTGAGTACTTGGGCGTCTCTTTTGGGTCATACTGCCAGGGTATTTGGTCTCCCTCCACTCAACTTCCCTTTTAGATGGGGTTTCTGTTTCCCCACTCCCTCCTATAGCTATTTGGCTTAGTTTCTTTTCAGCATGCTGGTTTTTTGTTTTGTTTTGTTTTTGTTTGTTTGTTTGTTTGTTTTTTAAGGCACCTTTAAGCTGGACTATAGTCTGTTCTTTTCTTGTACTGACTTTTCTTAAGGGGTCACATGAAGGCAAAGGTTCTAGTTTGCTGTCTTACTGAGAAGTCCCTGTCTTCAAAACAAACAAACAAAAGCCTCACAAATCTGAACATGGCTTTAAGAAATTCTGGATTGAAGGCATGTTCTTCTAGAGTGTGTATCTGCCTGTCTGTCCATGTTGGCTTTTTACATATTCTGAGACTACTTAAAGTGATCAGTTGATTATTGAGTTTAATTCTCCTCTTAAGGATTTCTGGTACATTAGGGTAATATAAGTTTAAATTCATATTGATGTTAGGGTTAGCCGTTGGCTGACAAATTATCTGTAAGCCTTCTTTCCACCCCAGCTGTCTAGTCACATCAAGGTAGATAAAATTTCCTTGCCATTTGAATGAAAACACTTTTTCCCCCAAGTCCATCTGCTGATTATTGTTTATTTCTTCTGAGATTCTGGTTGCATTCCTTTGGGTAAGTGGTAAAATGTAACCCATAGAAGTATGTACCTTTCTCTGGCAACATCCATGCCCTTAATTGGCTGTCATTTTTTGTTTATTTATATTTTATCTAGTTGTTCTAGCTACTGACAGTAAGAGGACTGTATACTGCAAGATACATTGCATCATTGCAGCTGGAAGTTTATAGCACATACTTTATACTTAATGTGTTCTATGCATACTACGGTTGATTCCTCTTCCGGAGGCACCTTACCTGATTAGGAGACAGTATATTTCTTACATAAGTGTGAACTCTGCCTGAAGAGAAAGTGCAGGATATGTCTTTCCAGTTTAGCTATCAATGGATTCTTTGTTTTACAGTATATCAACAATAGAAAGTATTCATCCTTATTTAACCAACATTGTTTGGTGCCTAAGTTAAGAGGTTAAAATTTAATGAAAGGCTGCTGTGTATATTGAGTTTGTTCATTCAAGAAACAGCTAACATACCAACTTTTATATAGATAAAAGTCCAACCTTCTCTGATAGTAATTTGTCAGGAGTCATTATTTGCAACTGTTTAAATTCTTCTAGCAATTAATATAAAAAGTCAGCTTCAGCTTCTATTATACTACCTGTTAGTATAGTGAAAATACAATGTCTTGTTTTATTTTACAAACATGAATGACATCTTGATAGAATCAAATCAAATTAAACCCATTAGTTATCAACCACTAAACACTTTGCCTACCACTTCTCATATGTTATGTTGTATAAATGAGGGTGTAATTTTTCTTTTTTTTTTTTAAATTTTTTATTATTAATTTATTCTTCTTACATCTCAGTGGTTATCCCATCCTTTGTATCCTCCCATTCTTCCCTCCCTCCCATTTTCCCCTTTCTCCCCTCCCCTATGACTGTTCCTGAGGGGGATTACCTCCCCCTGTATATGCTCATAGGGTATTAAGTCTCTTCTCGGTAACCTTCTGTCCTTCCTCTGAGTGCCGCCAGGTCTCCCCCTCCAGGGGACATGGTCAAAGGTGAGGCACCAGGGTACGTGAGAAAGTCATATCCCACTCTCCACTCAAGTGTGGAGACTGTTCTGACCATTGGCTAAGACAGGATTTCTCTGTGTAGACATGACTTTGCAGACCAGCTGGCCTCATACTCACATGGATCTGCCTGCCTCTGCCTCCTGAGTACTGGGATTAAAGGGGTGTGCCATCAAGTCCAGCGTGTTTAATGTTTTTTAAATGAAAAGCAATAGTTGAAATTTACTGTTTTCTACAACTTTGTGATCTAGAAAGGATATAGACTGCCTAGTTTGACCCACTCAGGAGAACATCATTAATTAATAAGCAAATATAGTTTTTCCATCATTGACAGTCTGTGAAGTAGAACATACTTCTGTTGTCTTTAGTTCTATTTTTCTATTTTTACAATTTTCAAGTAAATTTTGGATTCTTCGGTAGCCTGGGCTTGTTATATTCTATAGCTAATACTATAGATATGCTGTTTAAAGCTAAACTTTAGGTATTAAGTAAATGAAGAAAAGAGAAGGATAAATATAATGGAAAAATTGGGAAAATAGAGACTTGACCTAAAATTCAGCATTTGAAAGTGTGTGTGTGTGTGTGTGTGTGTGTGTGTGTGTGTGTGTGTGTGTGTGTATGAGTCTAAGAGTAGCATGTATATTGATCTCAACTTCTTTTAAAAATATATTTTATTAATTTATTCATATTACATCTCAATTGTTATCCCATCCCTTGTATCCTCCCATTCCTCCCTCCCTCCCATTTTCCCTTTACTCCCTTCCCCTATGACTGTGACTGAGGGGGACCTCCTCCCCCTGTATATGCTCATAGGGTATCAAGTCTCTTCTTGGTAGTCTGCTATCCTTCCTCTGAGTGCCACCAGGCCTTCCCATCCAGGGGATGTAGTCAAATATGAGGCACCAGAGTTCGTGTGAAAGTCTTAAGGTCATTGTTTAAGGTGTAGATTGTAGTTTCCATGAGGCTGCCATGTACTTGATCTGAGGATTGTTTTACTCTTTGTAATTCTGGATTTGGTGACTCTTAAAGCTCCTTCTAACTAATTTTTATGCGGTATTCATCTTAATATGGCTTAAGTCTAGTATTTATAGTTTGAAGAAATAGCAAAATATTAAATTTTCTTATTAGCCTTACTACAGAAGAGATTAATGGACCACACTTTTAGGATATATGTGCCCATTGTTTTTTTTTTTTTTTTCTTTCTTTCTTCCATATTTAAATCATTTCCCTCATTGTTTAATGACTCATTGTAGTTGATGTCTCTCCTACCAATTGAGTCAGCTGGAGACTTCACCACACAATTAATGCATAATTGAAACCTCCGTGACACAGTTACAATATTGGCTGTAGCTCATAGTTCAAATTGGCATAGATTCTGTTTGGCTTTATATGAAACTAAGGATTCTTCTGTCTGTAACCCTTCAGTGATAAATGAAACAGAAACTAGAACTCAGTAACCTAACTTTTAACACTCCTAACAAAATGAAGCTAATATTATAGACGTGTCCAGACTGTGTGTTATCTGTCAACATGCTTGAGAGAGGGATTGTGGGACTCAGGGTTATATAGAGTGCTTAGATGCAAATGTTGCTCTGACCAAGGAAATGCTCAAAAGAGATATATGTAGAGAATACTCCTTGCAGTCACTAAATGTTCTTCCATGTATACCTGTAAGGAGACTGCTTGGGCCTGTGCAGTAACTGCTGGAAATGAAAACAGGCTTTTAACTGACCAAGGGTGGTTCTTATTCTGAACAACCGCAGTCAGTGAAAACAGTATACACTTCTTTTCCTTCTTCCTTCATTAAAGATGGAGTCATGATGGCACTTACTACCCTTTGTTGATGAAACCTACTGTGATTATTTTAATGATCATTTATAACTTGCTCTATTTGTATGTGGAAATCCTTTTTTGCTCCATCCTATCTAGATTAAGCCTATTGATTGTTATTTTTAATTTCTGAAAAGGTTATTTTCCTGTGAAACTTTGAGTTTCTTGTGAACATGGGAATACTTCAGAAAACAATTAGCTAAATAAGCACCTGGAAGCATTACCAATCTATTAACAAATTTAAATTCAGTTCTAGGTTTTGAACATGCATGTAATGTTCTAGGTGTCAATACTGTTTTGAGTTATTTTGGTTACTAGGGTAGGGGTAACAAGCCTAGGGTAGGGAAATTAGAATGGGTTTGTTGGTAACTTGACATTCCAGTGAACTTAATCCTAGAGTTCCAGAGTCTGAGGAAGGAAGTTATTAGATCCCCTCCTTTGAGCAGGATTTGAGCTTTGCTTGCAATTGTGGGAACTCAGTGAAATGTGAAAACTAAGCTCAGACTTCAGTGGTTTGCCAGTTTCTTCTACGACTACAGCCTACTTTTTGAGTTTTTTCCTACCTTTGAGTTCCCTGCTTAATCCTTGCCCAGACATTCTTTATCTTTTGCTCTCTAAGACAGAGATGTCTTCATGATTTTTTTTTTGTAGACTTCATTAATACTTTTTAGGGCTTATTTTTTATTTTGTTTTGAATCATTGTTCTATTTACCTGTATCATACTGTCATGTCATACTAGAAACAGGAAAAAAATCTTAAAAGTCATAATTTATTAGTTAACTCATGTCATTGTTCCTTATACTTTTAAAAATGCCTATAAAGTATAATTGTCATTATGTTTGAGTGGAAATGAGAGCACACAGGAATGCTGTGTTAGTTACTTATGGCAAGGACGAAATACCTGAGCAAAGTAACTTAAGGTAAGAAGGGTTCATTTTATCTCACAAGTTTGAGGATATAGTCTCTCATAATGGGGAAGGGTTTCCTAGTTTGCTTTCTGTTGCTGGTGATAAAACACTGTTTAAAAGTAGCTTACAGAAAGAAAGGGTTTATTTGATTTGAATGTCTCAATCAAAGTCCACCAGGAAGGGAGATGAGGGCAGGAACTCAGATGGGACTGAGACACAGAACTGAAGCACAGTCCTTGGGGGGCTGCTGCTCAACGGCTTGTTCTCTGTGGATCTTTCAGCCTGCTTTTTATGCCAGCCAGGACCCTCTGCTCAGTGTGGCACCATCCCCATTGAGCTGGACCCTCCTCTTCAGTCGTCATTATTCAAGAAAATGTCCCCACAGGCCATCTGGATGGAGGACATGAGGTGTGGGGAAGGGGGAGACAGAGAGAGACAAAGACAGGCTAACTACTTGCGTTTTCTTTTTCTTTCACTTGGGACCCAGCCCATGAATGGTTACTACCCACAGCTAGTGTGGACCTTCCCACCTCAAATAACCTGTCCTTATTTATTTTCTATTGCTCTATTAAACACCATAATCAAAGTCAGCTTGGAGATAGAAAGGTTTATTGTATCTTACAGGTTATAGTCCATCACTGAGAAAACGCAGGGTAGAAACTCGAGCAGGGCAGGAACTTGAAGCAGATGCTATGGAATAATGGTGTTAGTGGCTTACTCTCTGGCTTCTGCTTGCCAGCTTTATTGTACAACACATGGCCCTTTGCTTAAGTATTGAATGACCCACACTGCACTGCATCCTCTGAGTTCAGTTAGCAGTTAGACATGCTGACAGGCCGGTCTGATCAGGCAGTACCTCAGTTAAGACTCCCTCATATAACTCAGGGCTGTGTCAGATTGAAAGCTAACCTAATCTGGCAGGCTTGCTGGGCTTGTTTTTGAGGCCATTCTCCATCCTGTTCAGTTGACAATCATCAACATTCAGCATCACAATCTGGAATAACATGGTTCTATCTAAATAAATCTTTCAGACTGGTTTTTCAATTTATCCAGTGTTGGCATATATGCTGTAGAACAGCAAACTAGTTGATGTAAACATGTCTGGAGTGAAAGTTGAAAGATGGTAAATTAGATGAATTGCTCTTTCTTTAGAAAAAAAGAAAGAAAGAAAGAAAGAAAGATCAGTTGTAAAATTATAAATGTAGTACCACTTTGAATAAAGAAAATAAACTCTTAATGAAATATACATGGTTTATATTTAGAATTAAATACTTTAATCAATCTCTAGGAACAAATTTAAAAATTGGTAGACTAGGAGATCAAAGCTAGGTATAAACTGAAGCAAAGAAAAGCATTTTAGTCTTGCTGGAAAGAACTCTGTTTTGTGTATCTGAAACATGAGGTCAAGAGCACAGAGACTCACCTGTGTGTATATGTTGTAACTTTTAAGCTAGTGTGTTGCACTTTCACATGCAACTTGCTTAGATGCCTTTGTTAGTTGCTCCTTTTGGTTTAGAATTGTTTCCAGCAGCATATAAATACAATATTTTAAATAGTAAGCAAAGGACCAAGTGACTAGTGAATATGAAGTCAAGTCAGTTAAGACAGCTTTATAAAGTATTTCAAGGCCCCCTAACCAAGTATTGACTTCCACATTCTCTTTTACACTGTTAATCTTTTTTACCCTTTAGAAGCGCATACTCTGAGGTCAGTGATTACATTTCCTAATGTAATTGGAGAGGCTAAGTCATGACTAATAGACCATGGGTTTGGATTGTTATTTTATTTTAAAATCAGAGTGTTTGTAAATTCTCACACATTAGCATTTGCAGTGCTATGACAGACTACTAGGCAAAAGCATCCTGGGTTCCTTTTGGCTCACAGAGGGGATAGTCTGTCATGGTAGAGAGCCATGGCAGCAGGAGAGTGACAAAGTTGTATCTGAAGACAGGAAGCAGAAGCAAATGCTGGTGTTCTGCTTGCTTTTTCCCTTTTATTTAATCCCATGCCCCAACATTTGAGATAGTGGTGTCCATATTCCAGCTTGATCTTCCTTCAGTTAAACCTTTCTAAATTGCTTTCATAGACACATCTACAGGAGTGTTTTCATATAGTTCTAAGTTTAGTCAAGTTGACAGTAACATGCTAACCATTATAGCTTGCAAAATACTATCAGGTTCTAGAATGGTAGTATCTCTTCAAAATGTTATTTTTATAGTATATCTTTTGAGGGGAGGATACAGTAGAAAATTGCCCACCTAGAGTTTTTAAGTACTACTGTACTTAAGTGTGTGTGTGTGTGTGTGTGTGTAGTGGTGTTTATTAGAACAGACTTGGTATATGTTGATTTTTCTATTTTAAAATCATAAAAGTATCACAGAAGTTTGATGTTATTTTCTAATTTTTCTGAAACATAAAAGTGTAAATGTATTCTTTTAAAAGTGTCTCATGGAATTTCAGGATGAATTGAATCACCCAGTGAATAATCCTGTCTAACCACACAAGTGTCTTCCTTTTAAAGACCTTTGGATTTATGATCATGTTTTCGTCCAATTAATAGCATTTTAGAAATCAAATTAGTGTTACAACTACTGAGTGTTCACTAATGTCTACAGATTGTTTATACACATACATAGGGCACACCTGAAATACTGCTTCTTTTTGGTATACTCTCCAACTGTTAGGGTCTACACATAAAGGCAAACATTTTAGCATAGAATACTAACATTTCAAAAATTATTTGAAAATATATTTTCCTCGTTTATCATACTGTGTACTTTTTCTCTACTTTTCCAAAGATTTGTCCCATCAGATGAAAAGAAGAAACAGGGTTGTCAACGGGAAAATGAAACACTAATACAGAGAAGAAAAGACCAGATGCAACCAGGGGGCACAGCAATTAGTGTCACAGTACCTTACAGAGTAGTAGACCAGCCCTTGAAACTTATGCCTCAAGACTGGTAAGATAATCCTTCTTTCCTCATGTTCCTCCCTGTCCTTTCCCCATTCTCTCTGCATTAATGTTTTGTTTCTAAATGTTGTTTGAATATTTATTTTATATTTATGAGTATGCTATTGTATGATTCCAAGGGTCAAAAGACAACTTGCAGAAGTTCCTTTGTTCCCTTTACTATAAATGTCTTGGATCAGACTTAGGTTATCAGGTTTAGTAGCAAGCACCTTTATGTGCTGATCCATCTTAACTGTCCATTTTTTTAAATGACGTAAGTATACAGACTTTATCATGGATTTTAAATAGATAGTATCTTGGAAAAGTTATTCACATATGAAGATCTAATTTGGACATAGTAATGCTCACATTCTAATACTATCTTATTCTCACAGCTATTACAGGGTATAAGTTACATTTAATTTATTTAGTACTGTGTTGTACTATTGAATTTTTTTTAAGTTTGGGGCAGATATTCCACAGAAGGGAATATTTTATGACTTAATTTTAGCTTCAAAAACTTGGAAAAGAGTAAGAATTTAAAATTGATTGTTTTTCTCAGTGACTTTGCTAGGTGTGTATGTACTTGGCCTCACTCCAATTTAGGGTTGAAGGCATAGCAGCCCTTTTGCTTCAGCTTCCTGAAAGGTGGTGATTGGCAGTAATTCCACCCTTGGCTTACTACAGGTCTTTCTTTTGAACAGAGTAACTGGTTAGTTGTCTTGCTAGATGTATAGAATTGTCACCTATTAATGTGTAGTATGAAGATCTTTTAAAAGGGTAACCTCTTTCCATTGTGATTCTGAGGTGATTATTCTCCTTATGGATCAGTTTAAATGGACTTACTATCCAGTGTCCACGATTAATCATTATTCTCCATCCTTCCCTCCTCTTTCCCTCCACTTCTTCCTTTGCTTTCAGTTTAGTGGACGGTTCTCTAATATACCCATGTGTCTGTCTCATCTGAAAATGGGGTAGAATAGTATTTACCTCACCGGAGTGTTTTGAAGAAGAAATGTGTTGATAAGATTAATGTGTAATGTGCTTAAAATAGCCTTCTCACATAGTAAATATTGTAGTAAATGTTGCTAATGGTAACTAGCCGTCATTCCTTTGTTCCTGACTCTTGTGTGCTTCTAAACTGCTTATGGCAGTACTTAATATAAGTTTTAATTAAATACTGTGCAAAACATTTAAATATGAGGACCTAAAAGGAGATTTGTTCTTTCTTGGAAAACTAGTTTGTATAGCTGAAAAAACGAGTTGCTTTAAAAACCAAACTAACATTTAGGGTAAATAAAATAGTTGTCTAAAGCTTGGAAAAATAAGAAAAGTTAAAATTTTTTTATACTCGGATTTCTTCCTAGGGAACCAGAACATAAGAAAGTAAGTCTTGGAGTTTCATAAAATGGCTGGAGCATTCTTATAATATAGTGTTTCAATTAAATTTAATTATTTTAATTTTAATAACTTCTATTTAAAACCATTTTGTTCAGTTAATCAGCTGCTGATCCTATTCCAATCTCTAAGTAGATCTACTTAAAGGGGGAAAAAAAAAGATTACAAAGATGACAGAAAACTAGTGTGTTTGCAACTATTTCCAGAAGACTTAGGTAGGGCTGTGAGGATGGATAAATATGTGTGCAGTATAGGACTCAAGGTTTGTATCATAGCAACATACTAACAGTCAAGTTAATTATTTTTGTCTCACCAAGAGGACTGCTGGGAAGGTTCAGATGAATATTATGAGACAGTCTCTTTACCACTTCATTTTTTCTGCTTGTAGGGATCGGGTTGTAGCTGTTTTTGTGCAAGGCCCTGCTTGGCAGTTTAAAGGTTGGCCATGGCTTCTACCTGATGGATCACCAGTTGACATATTTGCTAAAAGTAAGATTCTCCATATATTTACTGCTTATTCCATATACAGTTGGTTTTAAAAGAAAGAGGCATTTGTAAGTCACCCTGCAAATGAGTGTATTAAAAGATTGACATTAAGTAACATACAATATACTTGTTAACCACTGGTTGGCTTTTTTATTTGTTTTTGTTCATTTTATTTTATTTTTTTCAAGACAGGGTTTCTCTGGGTAGCCTTGGCTGTTCTGGACTTTGTAGACCAGGCTGGTCTCCAATTCACAGAGATCGCCTGCCTCTCCCTCCCTGAGTGCTGAGATTACAGGTGTGCATCACCAGGCTCAGTTTAACCACCTGTATTTTTAAAGCTAAAAATACATTAGTATCTTCTATGTGGTTGTATATAAAAATGAGTATTGCTTATATGATACATTGCTAAATATTTTAGGTCATTTACATTATCAGTATTTCATTATGCCTGTTCATTTTTATTAAGATTGATAATTAGCTTTACATAATGTACATTGTATAAATTATTTTCAGTGTGATATTTCTATAACTGCATATATCAAGTAATAACTAAGTGCTATATATATTGATCTTTGCTCAAAAATATGTATAGCACTAACTTAAAATGTCTAGGACATTTATCAGCTACTGCACCTGGGATTGTTAACTGGATTGGCCTTTTCTCTTCCTTCAGTTCTTTCAGTTTAAGTGTGCTGTCTTTGGAGACCCTTTAATAGTGCTTGTTTCTTGGCAACTTCTAATTTTTATATCTTTACTGGAAGTCTTGTTTGGCAAGAATGCAAATACTACAGTAGGAGCATTCATTCATTCATTCAGTTTTGAGTTTTCAGCATAAAAGAATGCCAGGCACACAGAGACTTTTTAATAAATATCCTATGAATGAATTATTTTATATAGATTAAGTCTCCTGTTGAACATACATTTGTGTAAGTTGATATTGTACATTATGCAGTCTACTTGGTAGAAGGGATATTTCATCTATTACTTAGCTGGGTGCCAATTAAAATACTAATCTTAGTAAAATTAATTACAAATTATTGTCATAAACAGGCACTTAATCAATGACAACTTATTGTCAATATAAATTATACAATTATGCTGACCAGACATGTTAGCAACCCATTTTTGTTGGTAATCCCATTCTATCCTAAAATTAAAAGTTGTAATAATTTGTTGTTATTTTAATCTCAGCTTATTTTCAAAGATAAATTACAATATTACTATTGTTAATGATAGCTGTGTATGTCATTTTGAGTAATGCATAGAATTGGCACAAAGAAAGTTAAACATATAGAGAGAATGGAAATTTGATGAATGTGTTAATATAAGTACCTGTTTCTTTTTTAAAAATCTTGCCTGTTGACTATTGTTTAAAAATCATTAGGTTATCTTCAAGATATAAAGACTCTGAATTTTATTAGAAATACAGTACATCTATTTCTATTGTTGAGATTATTATTCTTCCAAGGTAGATAAGGATGTAGAAAATTTAGCAGTAATCAGTGATTTTTCTTTCACATATTGTTCTTTTTGTTGTTGTTGTTTTTTGGTTTTTTGGTTTTTTGAGACAGGGTTTCCCTGTGTATCCCTGGCTGTCCTGGACTTGCTTTGTAGACCAGGCTGGCCTCGAACTCACAGTGATCCGCCTGTCTCTGCCTCCTGAGTGCTAGGATTAAAGGTGTGTGCCACCACGCCCGGCCTTCACATATTGTTCTTTCTCTGCATTGTTGCTTTTGTCCTGGCTCCTTTCTGGCAGTGGTTAAAAATGTTCTCCTTCTATATTTAAAGGAATCACAAAGCAATCCATGGGCTTGATGTCACATCCTCTTTTTTGCAACTGTTCTTTCAAACAGTTATCTCCACAACTTTGTGCTCAGGTCTCAAACCACTATATATGGCTCCTTCACTAAAGGTGTTTTTCCTCATCTCCCAATATTGGATAGTCTTGACCTCCTCTCAGAATTTTACAGTGTTGATGTATTTCTTACTTTTAAAAATGACTGTTTTCAAGTACTGGGCTTCATTTGATCTCTGGTTTTACGTGTGTGTGTGTGTGTTTCCTGGTGTTTCTCTTTAAATTCTAAATACCCTCTTAAGGAAATCTTGTATTTTTAGTTGTTTGTTTTGTTTTGTTTTATTTATCTACACATCTCTTTGTTTGGTTTTGGTTTTTCAAGATAGGATTTCTCTTTATAGCTTTAGCTGTCCTGGAACTCACTCTAGGCTCTCCTTTTCAGTTTTAATCTCTTTCTCACTTTATAAAAGTTATGTCTCTTAACTCAACATTGTGAGAATGTCTGTTTTACTACCTGATAATACTTAGTAATGAATATTCTGTTGGAATGTGACACTCTGTTCCAAGTGACATCAATTAATTGTCTTACTCTCTTCCCCTAAACTCTTTATCCCTAGCTTAGCTTTTTCAGTGATGTACCTAAGCTGCAAACTTAGTACTGTACTGTCTTTTAGCTTTTAGTGCTTGTCCGAGTTTCTTTTGTTTTGCTGTAATAAAATACCTCAACAAAAAGCAGCTTAGGGGAAGTGCGTTTGCTTCACCTTATAATTTCAGGTTACAGGAGGTCAAGACAGAGCCTTCATTTCATAGCCATTATCATATCCACAGACAAGAGCAGAGAGACGTGAATGCATTCACGCTCACTTGGTTGCTACTTGTGCTCACTACAGATTTTCTACACTTAAACTTAGGACCTGTTGCCCATGGATGGTGCTGCCCGTAGTGGGCTGGCTCTTTCCGCATCAGGCCACTTAGTAACAAAGTCTGCCTTAGGCATGCTTACAGGCCAACCCAGTATAGAAAAATCTCTTATGAAGACTCACTTCTAAGATAGCTCTAGTTTGTTTCCAGTTGATAAATTGACATTCACAGTACTTTCCCCAGTACTACCTTTTTCCACATCATAATGAACATAGTAGAGAATTTAATTACTTGTATAGCACAAGAGAAACCTGAGAGGTTGGGGGGGGGTATTTTCATGGGCTGTAGTAAAAATTAACACAATATTGCATAATTATTGAATTAAAATTTAACAAACATACTAGATTTTATATAGACTGAACTATAAAATTACCAAATAAAATCCTTTCAAAAGTATAATAAATTTTAATTTGTAGCTTAAATTTTTTTGTTTTAAGTAGCTGTATACATTTGTTGATTAAAGTTATTTTACTCCCTCTGTTTTTGGAATGCTAGAATTGAATCCTAGACTTTGTTCATGCTATAGGCAAGCATTGTATCTTAAGCTCTCAAGGTTTTCAAAAAGATGTATATTTTTATGTATGTTGGTACTTTGCTGTATTTATGTTTGAAAAAAAAAAAAGTCCTACCACATGTGTGCCTTCTGTCCATGGAGGCCAGAAGAAGGTATTGAATTCTTTGGAGCTGGAATACACAGGTGTTTATGAGCTGTCATATTGGTACTGGGAATAGAACCCAGGTCCTCTGGAAGAGCAGCCAGTATTCTTGACCACCATGCCATCTCTCCAGCCCCATTCCTCAAGATTTTTTCATGATAATCTAGGTAAAAAATAAGTAACAGAAAAAAATTATAGGATTAAGGATTCAGGTGAATCGTTTTATTTAAATGTTTTTCTATCTCAAAAAGGCCGCAAAGAAACAAAAACACTAATATGCGATAAAACAAACAGTCACAAAGGTTACAGTCAGAATCATTTTTAAAGTCACTTGTTTTCTTTTTAGGAAACTGTGACAACAGGTAATGATGGTGATAATAACAGTTGTGCTCTGGGGGAAAATACATATGGGGAACAGCATTTTACATATATGTTCCTAAAACAGAGCTCCATTCATCTAACATTGGCTATATGATGACCTAAGTTTTATCATGGTATGAAAAAGGATGATAAGGTTTTTCATTTGCTTTAGCTCTTGTGTTATCTTTTAATATTGAAAATCATACCATTTCACTTTCTTGATCTTTTGTACTATCTATCACATTTGAAATAAACATAATATGTTTATCTAGACCATTGCCTACCTCAAACACATTATTTATTTATAAGGCATCCCATGGGTGCTTCCATGGGAAGACCTCTAGAAGCTATTCTGTTTTGTTTTCCAGTCTGAAATCTTACATGTATACTGTCTTTGCAGCACAGCTTCCTACTTGTAGGTCACTCCTCTAGAAGGAGGTGTTCTGTGTGCCGTGTCCACACTGACCCTCACACACTGTTGGTGCTACCCTGTAGTGCTTCGTTTTCCTCACTCGCACTGTTTGCACATTGCATACTTATTTGGTTACTGGCTACTAGAATATATATTCTGCAAGGATGGGAAAGTTGATGTTGGTCACTCTTGTACTCTTCATACAATAGCTCACCTTGTGTGTAAGTACTGTACTTAACTCAATTTAGCTATATTTATCACTGTTTTTTTTCTCTCGTATCATTTTTTAAAAAACCAAATTGTATTTTGCTTTCTATTGTTGTGATAAGCACCATGACCAAAGGACCATGTGGAAGGAAGGGGTTTATTTGACTTCTGTGTCCTGAATGCATTCTCTCCTTAATGAGAGAAGTCATTGTTGAGGGACATCAGGACAGAAGCAAAGCTGGAGCAGAGGTAGAAATAGTGGAAGAAAGCTTTTTCCTGGCTTGCTTTTCATGGCTTGCTCAGGCTGCCCAAAGATGGCACTGCCCACTCTGGACTGGGTCCTCCCACATCAATCATTAATCAAGAAAATGCTCCCGCAGACTTGTCTGCAGGCTAAGCTTCCCCCCCTCCCAAATCATTTTGACAAAAACCTACCAGCATTTGAGTCATGTTAGTTTTCACTCCCCTAGTAATTTCACAAGTATTTGTTATTCTGGTTATTCTGGCTATGTTTCTTCTACCCAATTAAAGAACTCCTTTTTTTGTTTTTTAATCTACCAAATATTTCATAATGATTTTCCATATTGCTAGAATTCTAGACTCTGTTATGGGCTTCCAAGACCAATCTTACTCTGAACGTTTATGGTCTTAATCTTTTGTTCCTTATCTATCTTTCTTTACATTTATTCATTTCCAAGACTAAGCCGTTTTCTCTTTGAGCGTTCTTTTGATGACCCTGTCACTTTGTTCATTGCTTGCTTGATTTTTCTTTCAGTCTTAGGTTAAATATTGCTGCCTATACAATCCTTTTCTGAATTCACAGCTTGTAAATAGGTAATTCTTTTGTGTCTCTGATACTGTACTGCCCCTACCATACTGTATGTGAATTGTCTTTTTGTTTTTCTATTATTTTTCACTGGGCCGTGAATTTTATCTTACCTTATTTGGCATTCCAATCTCCAGTAGCTAACTCGTATCAGCCTTCACTGTTTGTTGACTTTGAGTGTTTCTGATAGTGCTTAGCAGTTGTTTCAAAGATCACTGGTTATAATGTTAATGTAGCTTCTGTTGGTAGTAGAAAGATTTCATTCTGTATTTGTCTTTATATTCTTTCAGTAAAGTATTTCCACAATTTTGGCTATAATTTTAATAAGAATGTTCTTTTCCCTTCCCTGTTCTCTATATAGTTAAAGCCTTCCATCTCAAGTATGATGAAGTTCGTCTAGATCCAAATGTTCAAAAATGGGATGTAACAGTATTAGAACTCAGCTATCACAAGCGTCATTTGGATAGACCAGTTTTCTTACGTTTCTGGGAAACATTGGATAGGTAATTGTGTTCCTAAAAATATACTCACATATGCTTTAGTGATTTTTTTTTTCAAATTAGAATTTAAAACCTAAAGTTATGAGCTATATTCTGTAATTCCTTGCTTTGAATATTGTCTGAATTGAAGCCAACATATAATTGATGATTGACAAATACTTTGGTTTATTGACATTATATTTAACTGAAGAACAAGTTTAGAGTCTGTTAGATGGCACACTAAACTCTCAGTGAGAAGACAGAGATTTTTGTGATTTTGCTCTTATGAACTACATAACCTTCTGACCTTCATTTTCTTTCTGCTCACAGAGCTTGGAGTCAGGTGACCCTGAGCTTTGCAGACTGAAAGCTCATGAAAGAAATTAAACTTCTGCATATACTTGAATTACTAGTATAGAGTTCTTAAGTCCCTTATAAAAAACAACTGTTCTGTAATTTACAAATAAAAAAACAACAAATTATCATAAGTAATACTGTGGGCTCAATTGTGTTCCCTGATAAACCATAGCTTTTTTGATATCTCACTGGATTGTACCACTTTTCTAAAAATCATGAAATAACTTTGTGGCTATAACTGATAGTGCGTAAAGACACATGCACTTCCAGTAAGCTCTAAGGTTATAGGATTTAATGAGAAATATGTTTGCTTACTGTTTTTCAGAAGCTACAGATACACATTTTCAGTTGCTTAGTAAAAACAGTATTTTATCTCCTAGTGATTTTAGGTTATAAAAAAGAAGTAACCTTTTTTAAATGAAATGTTCTTAAAATTTTAAAATTTGTTTTGTCATCATAACCCATTATCCTATTTTTTTCCTTCAGATACATGGTAAAACATAAATCCCACTTGAGATTCTGAATCATTTGATTCCTCCTTTTCTGAAAACTTGGATTTTAAAGCATGGATATAGCTTGATCTACAGACTGAAACCCAAGCTTTATGAATTCATCAAGAACTTGCAAATGAAGAAGGTCACAGAGCAGTCTTTTATAAGACCTTGTTTGATGCTGTGTGCTTCAAAGGGGCAATGCCTCCCATCCATACAAGCAAACTTTTTTGGCTTACAACTATTTTTTTAATATTAGCCTAGTCTGTAATGGAAATTGTATATTTTGATAGAAGTTTTTTCTCTATTGGTTAAATTAGCATTACTTAAAATTTGTTTCTTTAGAAATAAATACAGGTTATAAATGTGTGTATATTTAGAAGTTATTAGGCTCTTTAAGCCATCTTGCTTCTGATTTTTCATTGCTCTATGATTCCTTTTACTGGAAAATACTGTCATGGAGTGGTATTAAATTTAAGGTTCTAGAACTTCAAAACCCTATCAAAGGGAAATAACTATTAAATCAATTGAAAGTCAGCCTGTGTGTATACTATGTCTATACTAACTCATTTAAAAAGGAATAATGAAAAATCAAGAACAAGTCTTTTGTTTCAGTAACTGTTCAGCCTTTACAAGATTTCTTTTGTAAATGAATACATTTAATGAATGTACATTCTCTTTGTTGACTTTGATGATTTTAAATTTAAAGTGATATATTTCTATCTGGGATGTGTTTCCACTTGAAAAGAAATCTCAAAAGACAAAGATTAAAGTGTAATAGGTTATAGTGATTTTTACTTGGGAAGCTGAGGTATGATTTGGGGAATTGAGTGTATGTCAGCGTAGTTACAGTGTAACTTGAGCCTCTTCTAAGTCTGACTTTGATTCTTATTTTATATGCACGATAAGATTTTGAGTCTTCTATTTGTACACATGTCAACTTGGGACTTCTTATCTTCCATTATCCTGAAATATTGATAAATTCCCAGGCACCAAAGAACACATTTGCTTACGTGTCTGAACAGAAACAAGATAAAAACACTGGTATTTTTATGTGTGTGTTCAATGTGGTATAAAATATAAAAACCTATATTTTAACTTAGTAAAAATATTTTACTATTTCTCTACTTTAGACAGAGTGTTGCATCCAAGCTGCAGTGAATGACCATGCTCCTTGAGTCTTTTTACTACTTAACAGGAATGTTTATTCTTTGAAACTTATTTTGCCATTAGAGCTGTTGTTCACCATCCCAGCTTGTGTGTTGTTTTCCTCAGTGGCTATCTCTTGGGTTATCAGTTGGGGGAGGGCAGTAAAACATTTAGCTCTTTCTTTTATTCAGGTGAGGATGCTTAGTCTCTGTAGAATTTAATGCCATCATAAAGACAAGAAACAATTATTTATCTTATTAACTTACCACAAAAGTCCATTATCTGTAAAAATGGAAAAGTATTTATTCAGATGGAATTCAGGGGTCTCTCCAAAAGAACAGCTAGTGTTTTAACTGACTTCAGCACATTTGTAGTCTCAGTGAGTTCTACCTACAATTTCCCCTTTTTAATATCCTCTTCTTAATGGTAAAAGAAAACTCACTTTGTTCACAGAGTATCTCAGCATACAAATCTATTCTTAAATTATGTATGGAATAAACTTTCTCCATAATGAAATAGTCAATGACTCAAATCTGAAATACTTTAATGTAAAGATTACTTGTTAGGACTACTGCAAAGGACATAACTACTACCTTTCTTTGAGGATGTTTGCTACTTATTCTTAGTATCTGAAGTTTACTTGATAACAAAATCTGGTTAAAATTAATATCTTCTTTGAACAAGGTTTATTTTTCTATTTAAGTTTGCTTTGTGTATAGTATAGGTCTACTCTGTAACGTTCGTAAATCTAGAACTATGCCTTCCATGTACCCTGAAATCAGGTCCTTTCTGTGCACTAGTATTTCTTGTTTTATTTTTATGATTAAAAGGAAAAAATTCAAGTAAGTAAGGTAATGAATTTCATGATAGCATTTTGGTGGATACATGTCATTTTTACTTTGATCTTTTCCCACCCCCTGCTGTTGTCCCTAGCTCTCTTGCCTTTATTTTGCTTTTGTTGTTTCTAGCACATCTTTCTCTTTTTCTTCTTTACCCTTCCTTAATAACTCTTCTTCCTTCTGCATCATAGTCTCCTTTCTTTCACTACCTACACACAGACATGCACATAAATTTTAGGTTTTTTTTTTTAAACCTCAACATTTTGGTCCTTTAAGTAGGATTATAAATTTTTATAATGGTTAATTATAAAAAATAACAGGAAAAAGTAAATTTTAAAAGTCCACCATGCTCAGCCAATCATTCATTATTCTTTTGTAACTTAGTTCTACAGCAGTACCTGACACAGTGCCTTGCACATTTAGGCATTCAGTAGGTATTTATATGTGTAAATGGATGATATATTTTTAGATTAAGTGGTCCAGTCCACAAAAACAGTTTTGACTTTATTTGATCTTAGAATTTGAGAATGCAGAATTATAGGGTATGAGAAATAATTAGATAATTTTCTGAAAATGAAGTACACTTTAATAAAGTTCAGCTTGCCTTTAAGTTGTTAATAGAGCTCTTCTTGCCAGCTTTATGTAAAGAAAGGTTCTCTGTTATTTGGAGTCCCCTAAATAACAGTAAGGAAAAGTATGTAGTTTTTAATCAGAAACTCACCATTTGGAGAGATTAGAAAAATATCATCTAATTTTCAAAAGTTTTGCAATTTTTTTTGTGTGAGAAAAGAGTAAGATTCATCTGTTTAAATTGTTATTGGAAGTAATACCAGTATTAAATGTGTTTTCTTCCCCCCTTTTCATCTCTGTATGTTTTGTGAGCGTGGATGCATTTTCTGAGGCCATTCTTTGCACTAGACCATCTCTGAGATTGATGATTTTGGCCTCTATCCCCAAATGACAAATTCAAATCTTATTTATTTAAGGAATATTTTGCTGTTTAATATTTAAACAACATTTAATATATTTCATATCAATTAGAATTATAGCTTATGGTTTGTTTCCTGGTTTGTTATTACTTAGTATTCTTTAGCAGCAACAGAACAGCAGCGTATACAGGAATGACTAATTCATGAGGATGAAAACCTCAAGTCTCTAAGTTCAAAGGACTGTTAATTTCTTTGCTATGCAGAGCAAGTTACAATTTAATCATGAGAAAAGGCATAGATTTGAGTTAGTTTATACAAAAAGATAAAAGTTCTCACCTAAAGAAGATTCGGTATCTAATAAATATTCAAGAAATATTTACCTAAATAAAAAAATTCTGTGATTCTTAACACAATTAAAGTGATGGCAGTGTTTTTTTGTTTTGTTTTGTTTTAAGGTGGGAAAGGATTATTTATTGCACTGATAAGCTATGCAAAATTATTTGACATTTTCAGTGTCTTATAATATCATAAATACACTAGTTAATGAACTGGTCAAAATTAACCATTTAGAAAGTGGCTTTTTTGGGGGGGGTTGGTTTCTGTTTGCTTTACTGTTGTTTATTGGCTTGAGAATAAACACAGGGCCATGTGCATTCTAGGCAAGCATTTCTACTGCTGACTTACACTTGAACCATAAATTGTAAAATAAAAAGTGCAAAATTATAGCTAAACTAGAGTTTATTTTTGTTTTTGTCCCCCACTCCAGGAAAAGTTATTAAAGTATGTGAGTGAATGCACATACATGTGCACACACACAACTCAAAAGAATATTATGTCTAGTTCAAATTCATGTAGAATGTTAAGGAAAAGATATAAGAAAATCTGTAGAAATTTGTTTTTAGCTGAAAAGCTGGTGGCTGCTGTCATTCAAATAAATGAAACTTAATTACATTCACTTTGAAATTACTGGACTGAATTTTCATTATCTACTTGGGTTTGATTTTCACCTGATTTTCATTAATTTTATAGTAAAATGGAGAATTGACTTTGACTTAGAGAATTTGATTAGGTACTTTAAATTAAGTCCTAAATTTTCTGATATATTCATGGTCATGTTTAGAGGCATGTGTTGGCACTAACAGTTTCTGCACTAAATGTTAGCAGAAAACTAAGGAAAAATTGAAAATGTACAGTAGATGTATAAAGAATTCTTTTTAGTAAGCACACAATAGGTTAATAATGCTTTCAGGTATTGATGTGTTTGGGATTGTGTGTATTAGAAACTGTTCATAAGAGTATCTTGGAAGTTCAACATTGCCATATACTGAAATTCAGTAATCACTTTTATATGAATAAAGTTTGTGAACTACAACTAGTTTTGTGCCAAAATTTAAATGATGGGATTATAGTCTGTTAAAATTAAGCAAATAATCTTTCCAAGTATTTTGTATGCTGTTACATTTTGTTTCTACTTAAACGTAAGTAAAGCTACTTGACTTTCAACTTGGGTTAATAGTTCTTAATAGGCAACTTAGGTTTTTGTTTTGTTTTTTGTTTTTTGTTGTTGTTTTGTTTTGTTTTAAATGGTAGCCACTGTAATTGCTTCCTTAATCATTATCTAATGCTGTAAAGCAGTTCCTGAATAGAGGTACTTTGAATCCTTTGTTACCTAATGAAATTTTCTCATTACATTTGGTAGCTTTTTAAATTGTGGGCTGTATCTTATATACATTATTTTGCTGTTAAAAATCTTGGTAATATATTCACCATCCTTTAGTGTCCCCCCCCCCAAAGGCTCCAAACAACACAACAAGAATGTGTGTGTGTGTGTGTGTGTGTGTGTGTGTGTGTGTGTACACACGTGTGTACAGTGCACGGCTACCGCAGAAAATACTGTGAGTTTGGGATGTTGTGCTTATGTAAAGTGACTCATGGGATTTATCTAGCATAGTATTTCTGTTCAGGAAATAAAGATGTTTACTTTTTGGTATCAATGAGTTGAATCCAGTTAGTCTCCTCTTTTCAGTTGATAAGTTAAATAATTTACAGAATTAGAATTCTTCATAAAAGCAGCAGATTTTATGAACCAGTGAAGTTTAAGTATCTCAATTTGCTTGTGTTATTATAATTGTTTTAAAACTATATTCCATTATTTTTTTACATATTAAATATACTGATTGTAACATCTTTAAATTTCAAAACAAGAGTGGTATTGGTGCACGCCTTTAATCCCAGCACTTGGGAGGCAGAGATAGGCCCGTCTCTGTGAGTTTGAGGCCAGCCTGGTCTACAGAATTGAGTTCCAGGACAGCCAAGGCTACACAGAGAACCCTGTCTTATGGCGGTGGGGGGTGGGTTGAACAAAAACAGAAAGCACAAACCACATTCCCATATAATCAAATCACTAACGGCATTATCATATTGGCAATGCCAGTAATAGTATGTGAACCTGATGTGACAGTTTTTAATGAAGGATTTAATGGGTTATACTCTTAATTTTTATTCTCTTCATAAGTGCCCAATAAATATGAACTTTATTTTTCTGTTCCCTTTGGTTGTCTGCTCTTAGATCCCTGTCTGTGTAACTAAAAGTGACTGCTACTGGGTCATTTTTTAGGGCTCAGAGGTTTGCATGTTAATAATAGCATATTGCCAGGTAAGCTTTTTTCTCATTTTCCAAAATATGTTCCTTTTTAATTTAAGTGTATAGTGATCAACATTTAGGGTGAATTGGAAGACTGAACATCCATTTTTTAAATGACTGTAGGAAACCCAATCAAGTAGCTCTCAAGTTTGTCTGTTACCTGCAGATCTTTTGTCCCAGAATTCATTTTGTGTTTCATCCTTATCTGAAGAATACTGAACTAATTTACATAGACCTGGGTTACACTGGGGCTGATGACATCTGAGAGATTTTGTTACTATATCTTGATATTTTATCGGACTCTGCTTCCTTTGCTAACAAAACCCTAGGAGAGGACACATTATGACATTTATTGTGGTAAAACATGGGCATGTATTCATAGAGCTAACTGCCTTCCTGGAGTTGACAGTGTTAAGACTAAATGATGATAGTGTCTGTTTTCCTTTTGAAATGGAACAGTCTTGAAAGTTCTTATCAGTTCTCTAATTACTGAAAGATAGAAAAATGAGCCTCACTAAGTTGTTTTAGCACAATTTAGTATCATTCGTATTTATGGTGGTTTAGACTGTTAAAACAATTTGAAAATATTTTGTGTTCGTAGGTATGTATTTTTATTTTGTAATGAATAAACAATTATAGAAACAGAATCATGGATAAAATTAATTGAGCTTTAAAATAGTTTAAGGATAAAGCAAGTTTAAGAAAATGGAATTATTTGAGAATTTTTATTTAAAAGAGTATGAACTTGTGAGCTAGGCAGGTCTCTGATGTCATTTTTCTCCAGCAACGTTTAGCTGCTAATTGCAAGTGTAGTGTAGAAAATCAGAGTTAGATTTACTTAATAACTAACTTACTTACTTTTAGTGTATTTGGTGGAAGTAGAAGCAGGCCAGGGAATTGGAGACATTGGCTTTGTGATGGTATATTTTGGCAGCAGGTGGAATCCATGTTGTACAAAGAATAAAGCATGGAAAAGAGCTGGTGGAAGTGAGAAGGTAGCACTTCTGTTCACTGAAAGCTTCAGTCAAGTTGAGTTTGAGAGATGACAAGGAGAGATTAAGTGGGATGTGTAAAATAAAGATTTTCATGAAGTGCCAGTAGCGAGGTCCTTTTTTATGCGTCTCTACACAGACTAACTTGAAGAGTTATGAACTGACTGCTAGATGTTAGAACAAAGGCATCCTGAAATATACTGACAGTGGGAATGGAGACTTTTTCTTGGCCTTCTCTGAGCTGCCTGTTTACTAATTTGTTCTAGACTTGAAATAAGAATTGTTAAGATGTTATCAACATTCTTTTCTGACCATAAGGTTAGTTAAATGCTATTCTGATTCTTAATTAAATCTTCCTGTGTGTGTTTTTTTGTTAGCATGACATAGTATGCCTTATGTTTTTGGTGGCTAAGTTTTTTGGGTTTTTTTTTTTTCCTCCTTCCAGTTCTTCCTCACTTTATCATCAATTCACTGATTATGCAGCCACAACCCAGTATTATTCCATTGTCTTCTCAGAAGTGACCTTACCTTGTCTTGATAGAGGAAACACAAGCCATGGACTTCATGATACTATATGTCTAAAACCTTGAATATACATGCAAGCATCTTTTCTTGCTATTGGTCCAATGTCTTGTTGCTCATTAGGGACTTGTATTTTTCTTTGCAACTTCTGTTTTGTTACTGGAATTGCCATTCTATTCTCTCTTGTATATTTATCTTGTCATTATCCTGTAGTTACACACTTTGCACACATTTGTTGCCATCTTTTGTCTTAAAAGCCAGTGGTGTTCTGGGAGAAGGCTTGGTTACTTGTCACCCGCTTCCCTCTTTTTCTGTAAATGATCTTAATCACTAGAGAAGCAGCTGTGGCACCAAGGACAAATTGTATTTACAGTCTGTGGGGTCTACCAGAATATTGAGTTGAGGCTCTAAACTCTTCAGTTTTTCTTTCAAAGATGATGGGCTTAGAGGAAAAGTGTTGTCCACATTGTGCTGCCAAGGGGATTGCGTTATAGTGTACTTTGTGGGTCTCATGATGAACTCAGTTTTGTTATGCTTGGAGATTTCCTTATGTTAGCTGAATAGAAAACGTGCTGATAACAAGTCATCATCCCACAGAAACAGAGGTAATTGGCTTCTTGCCCATGATTATTGCTGATGAGGATATTTCATAGTATGAAACCAGTAGACAAAGGAAAGTAGACAAGAAAGCCTATGGGAAGTGTCTCTATAGTGAGAACATTCAGAAGAAATGGAAAGGGCTTGTTAGTTGACATGGAGGACAATTTGAATTTTCAAACATCTGAAAAAATTCATAGACTGTTGAGTGTGGCTAAAAAGAACCAGTAAACACACAGTGTTTTGGGCACAACTTTAAAACACTAGAGGAAAATTCCAGTATTTGAAAGAACTTAATGATTCCTGTCAATATTGTGGAAAAGATAGGTCTAGACAAACACTTCACTTGAATATTTATTATTATTTTATTTATGCCAGTGAAAATCACTGTGTTAATGAATAAAAACTAAACTCCCATTGTTTTGTATGGTTACAAAGGAAACAAAAAAGAAAAAAAGGAGTGGGATAGTATTTTGGAATAAAATGGTTGCAGATTATCATTTTATATCACTAGGGATCAAACCAATGGTTTTGTACACTTTAGCCAAGTGTTTTGTCACACTAACACTTAGCATTTTATATGGTTGACCAGAGGTGAATAAAGAGACGTGTGCATTAGGTGAAGAAGTTAGCTTTGTGAATATATGGGAAGAAAGCACTCTGGATAGAGAAGACTTCCAAAGACATGCTAGGATTATATTTGCTATTTTAAGGACAGACTAGGAGGCCACTGGGCTCAGTGAGGGAGCAGGAATTGAAATAGGAGAGCAGATGCAGCAGGGAACAAAAGTCTCTAATGTCTTAAGGATCAAGTAAAGCCATTGGCTGTGGCTTTTCTTATTGTTCAATGCAGAAGCTATTTAAGAATCACTTTGGTTAAAGAATAGTTCATGTTTAGTTAAAAAGGGAAAACCCAGAAGACCAGATCTTTACCTACTACAGGAACTGAGGCAAATAATAAAGGCATAGGCTATTGTAATATTGGTGGGAAAGTGATAAATGGTCAGATTTTGGAGCTAATGAATAAGTAGAGAGATTGGTTATAGTATGTAAGATGATGGAGCCAGCAACATTTCAACATTTTGAGGAACTGAAAAAAAATAATCCTGAATAGAATGTGCAAGATTGTGTAAGTACTAAGTTTGAGGATCTCAGCAGAGAGGATTGGTTTACTTTTGAAATATTTGAAATGCCTATTAACTGCAAGAAGAGGTCTTTGGGTTTTAAGCTAAAAAGGGGTGTTGGAAGGAAAAAGCATATTCCTAGACTTAAGCTTTAAGCTGCAACCAAGACATAGACAGTGCCAGTGGCTTTATTTGAGGAACATGCCTCTAAAACTTAAAATAACAAAGTGAATATTTTGTGGAAGAGTAACAGTTTGTTATATGAATGTGGCATATTCGCGTCAATAAGCCTTGTTCTATGGGAAATGTCACACTGTCAGTACAGAGCTGTTTTTAGCAAAACCCAGAAACAGAAATGTAAAGAGTAAATATTCTGAGGTTTTGTAGCCCCTGAGAACAAAGATGTGGCTTCTTGAAAGAGTAATAACATTTGTTTAGCACCTAATCCTAGTACCTGATTTTTAAGAAAATAAGCTTTCTAAAGCTTATAGAAGCACTTTGGACTATTAAAAAATAATTTGTATTGATGTTTTGGAGATCTTAAAATAGGTATAGAAGTTATTTCCAAGTTATTGCAAAGCTTGACATTTTTGTTAAGTAGTAAGCTATGTTTTCAGCCATAAAAGCACAAACCAAAGTATTTTCAGTAAGTTTTTAAAATACACTCTTCTGATAGCACTTAAAAAACATCCATGGAGTTTTTGGTTATCCGTTTTCATAACTTTTAACCTTGTAATTTAGTAAAGCAAACTTAGGAGGAAGCTCAGTTGTGTCATCTTGAATTACTATGCCTGTCACTTCCTACATCAGATCCTTTTGTGCCATTTTACTGTTTTATGACATGTTATTTGATCTGGATGCAAGGTGAATTAAGAACGGGCCCTGACAGTGGTGTCCTGACTCCCTCATTTATCAAATAGCAGCATCTGTACCAGCATATTTATTATCTATTAATAAAGCTTAATTTAAGTACAAATATTAAGCTTATTGTCCCGTGTCTTTCTGTGTGTCCCTTGTCCCCCTCCCGAGTCCCTCCCGGACTTCAGTGAATCATCTTACATGCTCCCTAAAGTATGTTGTTCAAATGGAGACCTGTAACACTGTATTGGTTACTTTCTTGTCAATGTGACAAAATATCTGACATGAAATTAAAAGGAATTATTTCAGTTCACCATTTCAGAGGACTCATTGCATGGTGCTTATCTCATGTGCCTGAAGGAGCAATAAGTGGAGCCCGTTCTTAATGTCTGGAGGACAAGGTGCAGAGCAGAGGATATTGACACTAGACTGGCTTTTCACTTTTTATTTTGTACTCTGTGCTCCCAGCCTGTGGCTTGGTGCCACCAACATTCAGGGTGGATTGTCTTCTTGAGTAGTTTTCTCTGGAATTGCTCTTTAATTCTAAGTCTTAATTCTTTGTGAAGTTAGCAATGAAGAATAACTGTCACAACCACTAGATAAAGATATGAAGAGTTGTTTTTCAGAAGCATTACCTATTAGTAATAGGGTGGTGAATTGGTTGATTGTTAAATCCATATTCTTTGTCTTCTGTCCTAAGCTTTTAACCTGGTTATGTACTCTTCCACTATGGCTGTACGAACACCATAGAAACAGTCTAGATGGGTACAACTGTTTGCTGTTTTATGTCATTGCTACAGTGACATCCTTTGCATATATATTTGCATATGAAATGTGCACAGCTGTATGTGTGAATGTATCATGGATAAATGCCAAAAACATACTGGGTCAGATGCCCTTTCTTTCTTTCTTTCTTTCTTTTCTGTTCTTTTTTCTTTTTTTCTTTTTTAATCTTTTAAAGACAGCTGTGGTGGCTAAAGCCTGTAATCCCAGAACTCAGGCTGAGGTGGAAGGGTCACCAGGAATTTATGGCTAGCTTGGATTATGATATATGATATAAGACACTATTAAAAGAAGGAAGAAAAGGGGGTAGAGAGAAGCTAGATTTTTATGTATGTGAAGGGGTAAGTATCCAACAGTTTTATATATATGCCTCACACCCCCACACACACACCCTTTGAGTACTGAGATTACAAGTATGCGCCACACCTATTATTTCATTTTTGTCTGTGTCCTCATTTTGAGGGTGTGTATCTTTTCATCATGAGTAGATTTATGTATCTTTATAGTCTGGATATAGAAATATTAGATCAGTACTGAAGTCCTTTGTGCTACCTCTATTACTAATACATTGGTCCTAAGTGTGACAGTCAGCTAGTCTATTTGGCTCCTTCTTAGTTTTGCCATTTTGAACCTTTTCTCTGATAGTCTGTATCATTTAGACACCATGTCTGTTAGATGAGCTCTTTCCTATTCATAATCTCCTGGAGACTCCCCAGCTATTTTTAAAATTTGGTGTTTCAAGACAGGGTTTCTCTGTGGAGCCTTGGCTGTCTTGGACTCACTTTGTAGACCAGGCTGGCCTCTGCCTCCTGAATGCTGGGATTAAAGGCTTGCACCACCACGATTCACCAACTTCTCTATCAATATTTTCCCATAATCCTTGAGTAGCATTTCATAGTATGAACGTGCCACAGTCTGTTCAAATAGTCAGCTACTGAGGGGTGTGTCTATTTGAGGGCAAGTAAAGCCCATAGAGCAATCATCTGCATATGAATGTGTGGACAGAATTTTTACTCTGATAGGCCCTAGAGTATGGGTTGTTGGATGCTATGGTAGCTGTCTAAGTAATATTTCTTAAAGCTGTGAAACTGTTTTGCAAAGTGATTGTACCTTCTCATGGTTTCCTCCTTGAAAGGTGGAATCTTTCGAGCCTTGTGAGCCTTTGATAACTCATGAATTTTTTTTAAAAATGATGTTTTAGTAGATATAAATGACTACTGTTGAAGATATCTTTAGGAATCAATTTTCTATCTACATTTTGTCAACATGTCTGCTCAATGTCTTCTTTCCATTTTACTTTGATCTTTTTCAGCTATAGATTTATGAGAATTCTTTTTATAAATGCCACTGGCTTTGCATGCCTTTCCCTTCCCCCATCCTGGTTTAGGTAAACCACATAGCTCAAATCTCAGTTGATATGGCATATTAGTTGTGGTTGCATTAAGTACAGACCTTGTTGCTAGCTTTCTAGTCCATAGAGTTCAATATAAGCAACAGCTGGGTGCCATGGTCAGTGATCAGTTACTTCTTTCAAAACCTTTGGTAAATGTTACAGACCTTCTATTAAGGTAGAAATCAAAGTGGCCCAGGCTGTGGGACAAATCGAACAGGGTTCCCTGGGAGAGGGAGTAGGGATTGAAAGTGGGGGACAGAAAAATTGAGTCAAGTCTGGAGATTTCTGATCAAGGCTCCCTTTAATGCAGGCGAGTAGACTTTATATAGCAAGGTCACCAGAAGCTCTCATTGCAATCTCACTTCCCCCAGCCCCCAGGAAAGAATACAATCCTTTGAATAGCTCCCTGTAAGAACTTCCTTAATCCTTTGGGTAGTTCCCTGTAAGAACTTTCTTATTCCTCTGAGTAGTCCCTGTAAGAACTTCCCTATATCTTTCAAAGGTAAACAATCCAAAGATAGCCTAAACACAAGACCTCCTTCAGCAAAGGTCAGCAACTTGAAGGTCGCAGTGTGCAGCCTAAGCATAGGTTTTCTAACATGGCTGAGTTTAGCATGGCTCAGTACATCAAAGTGCATGCTTGTGTTGTTTCCTTGTCTCTTGATAATAAGTCCCTATGGCACTTTATAAAAACAAATCACCTATAATGGAATTATCCAACAAAGATGAAAATAAGCAAAATTTATAAGGTGAAATTCTAATGAGGCACAAGGGGGATTCTGTAGTAAATAGTTGATAATAAGAATGTTAACACTGGTACATTTAAGAGAGTAGCTGTGCAACCAGTGGAATTTGGTGGTGATAAACCTCTTGACATAACTGGGGAAAAGGTGACATCTCACAAAAAGTGGTAGAAGTCTTCACTAAAGAAGCCCAGAGACATCTAACCGCATTAAAATGCAACATGAAATGCAAATATTAGCATATACATATATTACCAGTTGATCCGGCTTAGACAACAAACAGTATAAACACTAAGGGTAACCACTTAGGAAAGACATTATCTCTGTATTATAAGTTATGTCCAGATAAGGCATGTCTTCAAAGTTTCTATTGTTTTAAAGTAAGTATGCTAAATAAATGTTAGTTTCAGAACTTTTCAAATTTTTGTATGTGTACATATGTTATATATATAATATGTATATGTTATATACATAAAACACACAGGAAGCTTTGACAAAAATTCATTAAAAGTCAACAACTGTAAAATCTGATGTTTATTAGGTTGTTTTGTGTAGTTTCATCTTACATGCTTTTTTGATGGTCTCTTCTGTGAAGATCAAGGATTACTTATGTTTTCTATGTGCACATCCTTTGTCACACTTGCAGTTTACATGTTTTCCCAATGCTACATAGATTCTATTTTTGTATTGTTGCTTTTTAAATTGTTTCAAAGTTTTCATACAAAATGGGTTTTATTTATTACATTTTCATACAAGGATGTCATTGTACTTTTCTCACACTCACTCTTTTATTACTCTCTCCATTTTCTTCCCCTGGTTCACTTCTTCCTCCAAAATAGTACCCTATCTGCTTTCATGACAGATGGATGGATGGATAGACAGATGAATGGAAGGACAGGTAGGTAGATGAGTATATAGGTAGGCAGGGATTGATTGATTTTATGTATGATATTGTTACCTTAAGACAGTGGTTCTCAGAGAGCGGGGGAGAGAATTTACGTATTGTTGTAGCCTGGGATACACTGCTAAATGGAGAAAACAACACAACAACAAAATAACAGTCTTCGAGGCTCATGGAGCTGAGCCAGCATAGTTCAAGGCAAGACTTTATCTCAATAAAGAGAGCAGTAGGACAGGGCATCCCACATATTCCTCCAGCTTCTACATGTACCAGCGCTTACACACATATACTTGTGCATACACATCCACTTCCAACACTCTAAATGTGTTCACATTTGTAAAATAAAAAAAATACTGAAATTATTGTAGAAATTGTGAGACATGTATGAGTAAATTTGAGAATTGACATATTTGCTATGTTGAATCGTTAAGCCTATGAATATACTCATATCCTCTTTAAGATTATTTTTCATATACATTTATATTATTACAACATATATATAATAAACTGCATACAGCAAAAAGAACTCCGAAACAATCAGGAATTATATAAATGTTGCACTCGGTATTTTGGCTGTTTGTATTTGGCAGCCTTGAAGAAAACATCTTGGTGAGTATAAAATTATGAATGTAAATCAATATTATATCTCTATCAACTTAAAACATCTATCTAGACCCAAAAACATCTTAACCCCCAAACAAACCAAGCTTAACTGTAAAATTAAAGAATCTGGTCTTCAACCCCATCAGAGACATGAGAAGGAATACAATTAATTACCTGAGTAAACATGAAGTACAAGTTAGCAGCTTCCAAAGTGGGGGAAAATGACAGTTTGCTGCCTGAACAGTCACCTAAAACTATAATGTTGTAGCATCAATTTCAGCCTTCTGGTCCAGTATATCTGACAGACATATTTGTGAGGCAGGAACTATTGAGGACTTGCTTACCCTGTCTTGGCAGAGTTTGGCTGTTGACTCTACCTGCATCCAAGCATGCCCATTTTTAGACAGACTCTGTGGCAAAGGCAAGGACATTTTGCCCAGGAGCTGATTTGCCATATTTGAGGCCATCTCCATAAGGAGGTTCTTTGATTTTCATCATCATCTTTGAGGTATGCTGGGTTGGAGGTTGCCAAGTTAACCTGTCTCATTGTCAATCTTTAAAATAATAATAATAAAAAAACAATTTTAAATGTCATATTCTGTAGGTCTCTAAGGTTTTTGAATACCTTATCTATTTTACCTTATGTATAGAATCATATCTATTACACCTAGGATGTATATTCTTGTGATAAAAATAGACTAGTAATTGACATGATCATGATTTGATCAACTGATAGTTAACTTGGTTTTTTACATTTTAATTAATTTATTCAGATTACATCTCAATTATTTCCCCTCATTTGTATCCACCTTCCTCCCTCCCTCCCGCTTTCACCCTATTCGCCTCCCATAGGTCTGTGACCAAGGGGGGCCTCCTCCCCCACTATATGGTCATAGGCTAACTATCAAGGTAGCCTGCTTATCCTTTCTCTGATTGCTCCCAGGCCTCCCAAACACAGAGAAGTGGTCAAATATGGGGCACCAGAGTTTATGTCAGAGTCTGTTCCTGCTCTTCACACAACTGTGGACAATGTTCTGTCCATTGGCTAGATCTGAGTAGGGGTTCAATGTTTACTGCATGTATTTTCCTTGGTTGGTGCAGTAGTTTGACCATAACCCCCTGGGTCCAGATCCACCCGTCATGATGTTCCTCTTGTAGGTTTCTAGGACCCTCTAGATGATTCTATTTCCCCATTCTCCCATACATCTCTAACCTAGAGTCCCAGTAGGATGTCCTCATATCTATCCCAGTCTCCTGGTAAGTGAAGACTTTCATGGGACATCTCTTTTAGGCTAGTGTCCAGTTATAAGTGAGTATATACCATGTGAGTCTTTCTGCTTCTGGTTTAATTCACTCAGTATGATCATTTCTAGTTCCATCCATTTATCCACAAATTTCCTTGTTGTGAAATATCCACAAGGATTTTCTTGTTTTAATAGCTGAGTAGTATTCCATGGTATAAATGTACCACAATTTTTAAAAAATCCATTCTTCAATTGAGGGACATTTAGGTTGTTTCCAGGTTTTGGCTCTTATGAATAAAGCTGCTATGAACATGGTTGAGCATATGTCCTTGTTATGTGCTGGAGCATCTTCCAAGGAGTGGAATAGCTGGGTCTTGAGGAAGCCTTATTCCCAGTTTTCTGAGATCTCTGGTGGAATTTTGGGGGTCACTTATGTACACTATCATATCTTCTGCAAATAGGGATAATTTGACTTCCTCCTTTCCCATTTGGATCCCCTTGATCTCTTGTCTTATTGCTCTGGCTAGAACTTCAAGAACTATATTGAAGAGATATGCAGAATGTGGGCAGCCTTGCCTGGTTCCCAATTTTATAGGAATTTCCTTGAGTATCTATCCATTTAATTTGATGTTGGCTATTGGCTTGCTGTATATAGCCTTTATTATGTTTAGGTATGTACCTTGTATCCCCGATCTCTCCAAAACTTTAAACATGAATGAGTGTTGGATTTTGTCAAATGCTTTTTCTGCATCTAAGGAGATGATCATGTGGTTTTTTTCTTTCAGTTTGTTTTATATGGTGGGTTACATTGATGGATTTCCATACATTAAACCATCCCTGCATGTCTGGAATGAAGCCTACGTGGTCATGATGAATTATATCTTTGATATGTTCTTGTATTCTGTTTGCAAGTGTTCTATGGAGTATTTTTCCCTCAATGTTCATAAGAGAAATTGGCCTGAAATTCTCTTTTTTTATTGGGTCTTTGTGAGGTTTAGGTTTCAACATGACTATGGTCTCATAGAATGAATTTGGTAATACTCCATCCATTTCTATCTTTTAGAGTAGCTTGAAGAGTATTGGTATTAGCTCTTCTTTGAAAGTCTGGTAGAATTTTGCGCTGAAACAATCTGGCCCTGGGCTTTTTTTTGGTTGGGGGACTACTAATGACTGCCTCTATTTCTGTAGGAGAAATAGGAGTATTTAATTTGTGTATCTGATCTTGATTCAATTTTGGCAAGTAGAATTGATCAAGAAGTTTGTCCATTTCCCTTAGATTTTCAAATTGTGTGGCATATATGTCTTTAAAGTAAGGTCTTATGATTCTTTGTAGTTCTTCTGTTGTCTGTTGCTATGTCTCCCTTTTCTAATTTTATTAATTTAGATAGTGTCTCTCTGCCTTTTAGTTAGTTTGGCTGTTGGTCAATCTTGTTGATTTTCTCAAAGAATCAGCTCCAGTTTTGTTGATTCTGTGAATAGTTCTCTTAGTTTCTAATTTATTGATTTCAGCTCTGAGTTTGATTATTTCCAAATGTCTACTCCTCTTGAGTGTTTCTGCTTCTTTTTTTTCCTAGGGCTTCCAGCTGTGTCGCTAAGTTGCTTACATTAGATGTTTCCAATTTCTTTATAAAGGCACTTAGTGCTATGAATTTTCCTCTTAGCACTGCTTTCAATGTATCCTACAGATTTGGGCATGCTGGTCTTTCATTTTCATTGAATTTCAGGAAGTACTTAATTTATTTCTTTATTTCTTCCCAGGCCTAGGTGTGTGTGTGTGTGTGTGTGTGTGTGTGTGTGTGTGTGTGTGTGTGTGTATGTATTATATAGTGTGAAGAATAATTTTAAATTTGAATTCTATACCAATGTGTCAGATTAAACTTATTTTGTGTCAATATACAAAATTTTATACCAATGAATTAAAAATAACCTGTGAGTAACAATTAAGGCCTTAAGTTGAGAAGTAGACTCAATAATCTATTTTTTGACCTATCATCCCAATATATTTCTGAAGGAGAGATAAACCTGTTTTTTAGGATCCCAAGTGTGGGATCAGAATGGTCTTGTGAGAGAACAGGTGAGGTTAATCCACTAGAAGACCAACCACCTATTGCAGGAGCTTGATTGTTGCCAGCTGAAAAGGTCCTGTGAACACACTCTGGGAGATATATAAGCCCAAAACTGAAGGTGGTGCCTTTTGGAGACTTGGGATAGTTTTGGCTGTTCATCGCTTCACTTTGAGATGCTCTTAGACAGAACTGCTTGAGGGAAGGCTTCAGAGCTCCAGATCCTGCTGAGGTTCCAGGCTCTGGTTACTCTAGGTTTCAGCAGAAGAAATCCTGCTGATTATACCAGGAGAATCATTCCTCGGAACTGATATCCTTACTGTTTTGTTATTGTGTTCCTTAATCCTCTTTTCCTATTGTTTTGGTGAGTTGGGTTATAAGAAACATATGCTCAGTTACTAAGTTGTTAATAAAATATATTGGTTAAAAAATTAAACTTACATATTTCTATATTCACCATTCTTTCTTTTCAACCCCTATCTTTAAACCTAAGAAAACAATAAAGCAAAAAAGATACATTCCTGACTACAACCCTGTTTTCTCCCTGAATATGACCAATAGTAACATAACCAACTCCGAATAGAATAGACATCTATAGCCCAAGAAAGCAACCAAAAACCTACCCACCCCAACCACGAAGGGAAGTGGGATGTTGTTCTCTTAAGGTTTCTTCCGACTGATTTGGGATAAATAATATTTTTGTAGGGGCCCAAATCAAATTGGGGAAATGATTAAACAAGTTAAGAATAGCATTTGTGGTCCTGTTTCTAAATGTTGAGAAATTCCAGGCTTAATAGAAGTCCTGTGTAGGACAGTCTGAAATGATGGACCAATTGGGATCAGAAGCTTTCTTCAAAATCTAAATATGTAGCAACATGTTAATGTTTTATTCTGAATGCTTGCCTCTATTGATTTCTTAGTATTTTCTATGTAGCTCATTGTCTTCTGCTGTCAAGTCAAAGTTTATTTTCTTTTTTGTTTTTAATGTATCTGCTTTTTTTTTGCCTTGATAATTATAATTACACTTAAGAGTGCTTATAAACCATGTTGTCAGTATTAGGATATAAGCTTTTCTGTAGTAGTTGCACTTGCTTTAGCTCACCATGTTAGCTGAACCCAAAGTAGAATAATTGGTAATGAAAATGCAATCCCCATCCTGGACAATGTTACACTTAATTACTTTTAGAGTTGGCATAAGTGCAGTCTCTAATCTGGCTTCTATAGGGGTACTAATAGACTCTGGAGTGTGTTAGTACACACACAATTGGTCAGCAGTTGCAATTGCTATAGTTCTTTTTAGAGTCTAGAAGTTAGTATAGTTCAAGCAGAAAAGGGTCTGCTGAACTTTTCACTGAAGAAAAGATATGTATAAGATTTCAATGTTTTGTTTTTTGTTATTGGGAGGGGGCTGGTGAGAGCTTTAGAGACCCATACTATTTTCTCTGAACAAAACATACTACAGCACTGATAAGTAGAATCACTGTGCCTCAGCCTCTATTTTATTACTAAATAAAGAGAGGGAAAGTTGAGATTGCTTTTTATTAAATTAAAATGTCAAAAATGCAATTCAAATGTATACAGCATTTTGTATGTCACTATATCTTTTTCTTCCACGTATACCCCATGTTGTTGGCTTGCTGTCACCCTCATTACGAAGTATTATAGGCCTTGTGTCTTAAACAATGAAAATGCTTTTTTCTTCTCTTCTGTCTAGAGACTAGAATTCAGAGATCAAGCTGTCTGCAGTATTGGTTTTTGGATGTGATTTTTCCTCTTATAGATGTCCATCTTCCTATCTTCATAGGGCTTCTCTTCTGTTTGTTCCTAATCTCCTCTTACATATAGTCAGAGTGAAGTGAGGTCTACCCTTATGACCTAACTTTATCTTATTTACATCTTTAAACATTCTCTTCACAGTTATATTCTAGTATATTGAAGATCAAAGATTTCAATTTGTCAAATTTGAGGAGGTCTGTCCCTAAGAAGTGCTGACCAGGGCAAAACTTCTTAGGGTAGTCCCTTAGGAACACTTCAAGTGTGAATTTCTAAAAATTGTGTTCACATAATATCACTCTATAAATTAAAAGTGAGTAGTATGATCAGTGTGTTAAGGAGTCCCTGCTTGTGATGCTGGCAAGTTACAATTTTTATATATACTTTTTCTCCAGATAAAAAGTTCTGTATCTGGGTGTGGTGGCGCATGCCTTTAATCCTACCATGTAGGAGGCAGACGCAGACAGATCTCTGTGAGGTTGAGGCCAGCCTGGTCAACAGATTGAGATCCAGGACAGCCAGGGCTACACATAGAGAAACCTTCTCCCGGAAAACAAAGACAAAGCAAAACAAAAAAAGTTCTGCAGACCCTATTCTGTTTTGTCTAAATTATTCTAAATTTAAACCACAAATCAGTCTAGATTCAGCTATTTTTTTGTTTTTTTTTAATTAATTTTTTATTGAAAAATAAAATCATTTGTATTACATCTCAATTGCTATCCCATCCTGTGCATCCTCCCATCCCTGCCTCCCTCCTGCTTTCACCCCATTCCTCTTCCCTATGACTGTGACTGATGGGGACCTCCTCCCCTTGAATATGATGCTAGGGTATCAAGTTTCTTCTTGGTAGTCTGCTATCCTTCCTCCGATTGCCATTTGGCCTCCCCATCAAGGGGACATGGCCAAATATGCGGCACCAGAGTTCATGTGAAAGTCAGTTGCAACTCTCCACTTAACTGTGGAGAATGTTCTGTCCCTTGGCTAGGTCTGGGTAGGGGTTTGATGATGACTGCACATATTGTCCTTGGTTGGTGCCATAGATCGAGCAGATTCAACTATTAAAAATGTACAGCTAAACAAACTGCCATATTTTTTGTGTCATGTTCTGCAACCCCTTTCCTGCTGGATAGCAGCACACACTGTGGAGAGACAGTGGTTGGCTGCTTCTCTGTTCTTTTTCCTCCAAGTCCTTTTCCCTCTCTTTGCATGTTTGAGCTAAGAGGGAGAAATGGTAAAGAAACAGAAGTTCCTAAGTGAGCAAGTTACCATTGAGAGTTGAATAAATACTCTTAGACACCAGTGAAGGTTTACAGCAGTTGATGTTTCTCTGGTTGGTTGTCTTGTTCACTGGAGATTTCCTTTGGGTGCTACTCTTGCAGCTCATATGCTCTGGGAAATTGTTTCAATTCCTTTTAGGCTCTGGAAATGACTTCCTCTACTACCAGGAAAATGTCACCCCCAGCTTCCTGTTTTTGAAGGTCATTGTGCTTCTTTAAGAAAGCCTTGGATAACCCATAAGCATCTACCCAACTGTGCCCTAGGCTTCTTTCTCTGTTGTCTGGTTAGAGGCACTCTAGTTTTCCCTGTGGTTCCTGGAAACATGTTCACTGTGTGGAGTGAAGGAAGTAAGCGTTCCCCTACCTTTCCCCTACTTTTCCTGCTGTTCCTACAGAGCTCCACTCACACACAACATTGCTGCCTGCTATCTCCAAAGTTAATCATCTGAAAAATAGCTCCTCTCTGCAGGTTTTTAAATTTTTATTCTTCTACTGAATGAGGCAGTGCCAGACTCTGGGTATCATCTCTTTATGTTACTTTTATAAATTATGTAGATGGTGATTTGTCTTTAAATATTCACATAAATTATATCTTTTATCTTTAAGTTTTAACATATTGCAGAAATGGAAGTTAACAGAATTCTCTCTTCTCTCTCCTCTCTCTCTCTCTCTCTCTCTCTCTCTCTCTCATCTCTCTATTTCCCCCCCCTCTCTCTCCATGACGAGTAGGCTCTCAGCTGCAGTCTGCAGTCTGACTACAGTGAGGGAGGCGTATGGTTCAGTCTCTCTGGTTACAAGTGAGAAAAACGGTTCTTCCCTATAAATCTCAGGAAGCACTTTTGCAACGGCTTCAAGCTTCTGTATGGCCATGCTTATGTCCTGTATGGATGCGTTGGAACATTATTATTTGTCTTTCCACAGTGTTGGAAAGTGTGTGGTCTTTTACCTAACAATAGCACCCTTCTCTTAGGTTTTGGAGGTTGAGCTGGGATTACGAGGCAAGCACCTTTATCCTACTGAGCCATCTCATTGGCCATATCATTTTGGTTATTTGAAAACAAAGCAGTATCAACTGAGAATTGTGAAGTTTGGCAAAGTTTTCAGTACTATTTGCCCTTTGTGTACCATTATTTTTCCATTAAAATGTGCTTAAGTTTAATTTAAAGGTATTTTTGATTAAGTCATATATAGAAATTAAAACTCATCTTCTCTTCAACTTACAGTGGTAATTTTCTAGGCATTTCTAACCTCAACATATAAGATTATTAATGATACAATCCTCATTATACAGAGCTACTAGCTAGCAATACTCTCTTTTACCCTGTAAACATTTAATGGTTTAAACTAATATAGTGGCTAGGGTAATGACTCAGGTCTTAAAGTGCTTGCTCTACAAACATCAAAACCCAAGTTTGTTCCTCAGAGCCCTTGTAAAAGGCCAGGCATGATAATCCCAGGTATAATCACAGAATTGGGGAGGTAGAGACAAAAATGATAGTGAGGAGTGAGATAAATTGTTCTTTGTTGCCACAAACATATTCAATGCCATGTTTATGGACAATTGTTCTAAGGAGAGTTTAGACCCCAATACCAATTGGCTTGGTAGGGGCGCTGAAGAGACAAAGGGCTCAAATTACAGAAGTGGGTTCTGTTCACACATTTTTGAGAGTGGGGTGTTTTTATGGCAAGCCTGCAGCTAGGCTTTCTGAATCCCATTTGAGATGCAGAAAAGGAGTTGGGGAGCATTAGGTAACAGATTGTGGTACCTGGAAATTAAATTTCAGCACATGGGGTGATAATGCTACTTCCAAGAAACATGGACTATCTACCAAAACACCCAGTATCAGGCAAAAGAGACTTCTGCTTGAGTAGTTAGTTGGTCAGGGGAATCTTAGGAGACTCTCCTAAAACAACCAAGGCTATGTCTGTTGTCCTTCGTTGACTTCCAGAATTGGAAAGAAAGACTGTATTACTGAAGATACCACACACTTTGGAAACAAGACTTGGAGGAATCAAACTGTAACTGACCCAGAGCCTTTTTCCTGAGGAGTGACTCTAATAGCAACAGAAGGTGCTGGGTGTTGCCAAGGGAGAGAAACAATCAGTGGCCTACTCAGGAATAATGCCTATGAACTACAACAATAACTGGATCAGCAAGATAGTCCCAAAGGTGCAATAGTGGTGCTCTTATCTTTGGACACATCCAACAGCTGTTTCATTGGACTTAAGGCTGGAATAACAGGAAGGAATTAGTGCCTCATACTGTAAACCTAGCCAACTATCTATGGTTGGGAAGGTGATGGACCTATTACTTCCAGGTTGCTAATTGTACATAATTTCTTTTTTCTAAATGTGTGTACCTGTAGGTAAGTAAATGCAGCTTTCACCCTTCTTCAAAGAAGATTCTTTTGAAATGGAGACTATTCCAGAGATCCACAAGTGCTCAAAATGCAGAGAGTGACTGCAAGATGTCCAGCTGATAGGCCTGCAATGCAGCTCCTACACATAAGGCTCAGAAAAGATAACTGAAGAGGGCATGGAAAGATTGTGGGCACTTAAGGACCAGGATGTCCATTGTTACCACCCCTTAGATATGACAGGGAACTCTCAACGATAATATTTGCCTGAACAAGACCTAATAACAGCACTACTTGTCTTAGCTAGGGTTTCTATTGCTGTGAAAAGACATCTTAACCATGGCGACTCTTCTGAGGAAAACATTTACTTGGGGCAGGCTATAGTTTCAGAAGTTTAGTCCATCATGGTCATGGTGAGAAGCATGGCAGCATGCAGGCAGACATGGCACTGACGAAAGAGCTGAAAGTTCTACATCTTGATTCACAAGCAGCAGAAGTGGAACTGTGAGCTACCAGGCCTGTTTTTGTGCTTCCACGACCTCAAAGTCCGTCCCCTAGAAATGTACTTCCACTAACAAGATGCTGCTGTGTTCTAATAGTGCCACTCCTTTTGGGCCAAGCATTCAAACACATGAGTATGTGGGAGTCATTCCTATTCAAAGCACCACACCAGTTGACATGGAAACACAAAAAATTCTACATGGTCTCATGCCTGGATGAAGAATTATAGGTGATCAATGGCTGTTGAGAAAGGAAGAATTGATTTTCTTCAGGGGTAAACTATATAGATTGTCTAACTTCAAATGGTCAGTCCTAAACATATGTTTACATAAGCAAAGATCAATGGACTCACAGTATATGCACGGGTTTTTGTGTGATATATATTTGTGTGTGTATAAAACGAATTTGGCAGGGGGCATGAGAGGAACAGGAGGAGAGAGGGAGGGGCAAGAGTGATAGAGATACACCACTCATGGATGAAGTAAAAGAAAAAGAGTGAGGAATGTATTCGATGTGTCTTACATATGCTTTTATACATACATGTTTACTCATGATTCTGAGCTAGCGTCACTGTGCCTTCTGAGCTTGCTTGGCTTTGGCTGAAAAGTATGGGGCCATCACTCACATGAACACCATGTTTTCACTGATTTGCCATGGTGGAAGATGTGTCTGTGGGTGATATGACTCAGTTGAGACAACTAGTCTCTGTTCGCTATTGTATTGCATCTTTGAGTAGGTTGTCACTAGCTCTCTGCTTAGTTTTCTTATGGTTCTGGGTGAGAAAGTGTAAGACTGAAAAAAAATGTTTTTCACATATGCATGGGATTGTCCAACCTTTCAAAATTGCAGTCTGATGTTATCTCCAGATGTGTTTGGTTGCTTCCATAGCTATCTAAGGATGCATGCAACCTGTAGGTTGAGATTAGAAGTGTCTGAAACATACATGATAGTGTTCTAGTGACAAAGTCTATAGCCAAATCCAGATTTGTAAAATGAAGATATAGACCTTTCTTTCTGGGAGAAGCTGGCAAGTTCTACTGGTGAAGGCTATAGTTAAGAAGACAAAGTAATTTGTAGTCATTTTAGAACCTATCTTATCTTAGTTTTTTTTATGAATGTGACATGGAACTCAAAATAACTTTATGATAATGCTAATTTTTCCAATTTTAGAGTCTGTATTTAGTTAATATTTTTGCCTTCAGAATGAAAGCAAATAAACTCATTACCTATTCTGTTCTTTTACTTTTAAACAGTTTCCCTGATGTTTGTAATTGTGTAGAGTTCATAATTAATTAGTAAATTGCTAACCACAATGAGGTTTTATTTTTCTCCAGATGCTGTAGCATGAGAAGAATAAAATTTTAATTTAATATTTGAATTATAAAGTAAAAATTAAAAATTATTATAATAAGTAAATATTATTAAAACTACTATTTTTTTACTATTGTTTTTATATGGCCATATCTGCCCAACCGAGTTATTAAGACACACATTAATAACTTGGGAGCCTTGCCAGGCCACAGAGGAAGAGGACACAGGTAGTACAGATGAGACTCGATAGGCTGAGGTCAGATGTTAAGGGAGGAGGGCTCCCTTTTCTGAGGACTAGGGGAGGGAGGGAGAAGGTGTGAGAGAGGAAGGGTAGGATCAGGAGGCAATTAGGGAGGGGGCTACAATTGGGATGTAAAGTGAACAAATTAAAAATTAAAAAGGACACCATGCCCAGTGTTCTAGATTATATGAACATACATGGTAAATATAACGAACAATAATGCTACTTTCACAAAACTCACATAAACTTAGAAATCTGGGATACTATGAAAAGACCTAAGAATAGTAGGAATAGAGGAAGGAGAAGAATTCCAGTTAAAATGCCAAGAAAATATTTTCAAAAAAGTCATAGGAGAAAATTTTCCTAACCTAAAGAAAGAGATGCCTATAAAGATAGAAGGAGCATACAGAACATCAGATAGAGTGGATCAGGAAAGAAAGTTCATTTCTCACATTATAACAAAAACTCTAAGTGTAGAGAACAAGGAAAATATGAAAAGATGAAGGGAAAAAGATCAAGAACAATATAAAGGCAGACCTATTAGAATTATACCTGACTTCTCAGTAGAGTCTCTAAAAGCTAGACTGGCCTGAACAGATAAGCTGAGGACTCTTAAAGGACCATAGATGCCATCTATTATACACAGCAAAACTTTCAATCACCATAGATGGAGAAAATAATAAGGTCAACTTTAAACAACATTTATCTACAAATCCACCACTACAGTAGGTGCTAGAAGGAAAACTCTAACTGAAGGAGATTGACACACACATGAAAACTCAGAAAATAAGTAATCATACCAGCAAAATCAAAAGAAGGGAACCACACACACCACTACCACCACCACCACCAGAAGCAACAAAATACCATTGGTCATTGATATCTCTCAATATCAATGTCTCAATTTCCTCATAAAAAGACACAGGCTAATGAAGTGGATGTCAAAACAGGACCCATTCTTCAGATGCATACAAGGATCACATTTCAATATCAATGATTACATTACCTCAGAGTAATGGGTTGAAAAAGATATTCTGAGCAAATGGACGTAGGAAGCAAGCTGGTGTAGCCATATCTAAAAAATAGACTTCGAACCAAACTAATCAAAAGATATGGAGGGACACTGCATATTCATCAAAGGAAAAGTCTACCAATATGACATTTCAATTCTTAATGTCTATGCCTCAAACATAAGGGCACCTATGGTGACCCTCACACACTTTAATATGCCACTCTCACCAATGGACAGGTCATCTAGACAAAAATTAAACAGAGAAATACTGGACCTAACATGTTACAAACAAAATGGACCTACTATGTTTTAAAGACATTTCACCCAAATGAAAGAATATACCTTCTTCTCTTCAACTCATGAAACTTTCCCCCAAATTGTCCACATACTTAATCACAAAGCAAGTCTCAACAGACACAAGAAAGCTTTGAAATAACTCCTGCATACTAATATACTGCTACAATGTAGGCTGGATATCAGCAACAGAAGTGATAGAAAGCTTACAAACTTATGGAAGCTGAACAACTCTCTACTGAATGAAAAATGGGTCGAGAGAAATAGAACACTGCTCTGTCATCTCAGCAAGGCACAAAAAAAAAAAAAAAGCTCACAGAGACTGAAGCAGCACGTACAGGGCTACATACGCCTTCACCAGGTCCTCTACATTTATATTATAGTTATTATCTTAGTGTTTCTATGGAGTCCTCGCTGTGATAACAAGTCAGTCTCTGAGTCTTTCACCTGCTTTTGGGACTCCTTTCCTTCTGCTGGGTTGCCATGCCCATCTTCAATATGACAGGTTTTGAGTCATCGAATTATATTTTATTTTGTCATGTTTGGTTGCTATTTCTTAAAAAAAAAAGCCTGTTCTTTTCTAATGAGAAACAGAAGGGGAGTGGATCTAGAAGGAAGGGGAATTAGGGAGAAACTGGGAGGAGTAGAGGGAAGGGAAACTATAATCAGGATAAATTGTATGAAAAAAGAATCTATTTTCAATAAAAAAAAAAGCTAGAACCCCATTGAGGACAGGCAGAGCTGCTCAGTGGTTGTGTGTAGCACATAGCTTGCCGCAGAGCCAGGATCCTGTAGTATCTCTATGCCAAGGCTGTGTTCATACAGCCAGCGCTCTGACCTCCAGATGGTTTTCCTGCCCTACTCACAGGACTTTTAATCAGTGGGATGTCAACGACTGTGAGTGACACAGGCAAATCTTGAAAGGCTTTCACAATAGCACTTGCTTGCTTTTATTCTGTCATCACCATGAACCAGTGCCAAGCTAGCTGACTGGTGATTGAATCACCTACCTGTCCCACCTCTCTTGCCAAAGCCATGAACAGACAGGTCTCTTGCAAGCATGAGAGTACACCCCAGCATAACTAGAAGAACCTTTCTGTGCAGGCCAGCTTAATGACTGAAATGACATTTATTTTTCTCAAGGTCCTGATTTTTAGAACAGTTGATACTGAGAGGAACTGATGGATACTTATTTTTGGCAAAGTTATTTTCAGATCTTTTTGTCATTATTCTCAAGACTCAAATGCTATAAATAAAGAGATGATTTGGCCTAACTTTTGTCATATACTCATACATTGGCTAGAAGATGGAACATTACTACCCTGTCATTTGCACCAGCCTCTATTTATTGAGGGGGGGGTGCTAACTCCCTTTAAAAAGAAACACAATTAATTTTGGTCTACCAAAAATAATTATAGAACCCTTTACTAAATAATGTTGAGTGTTTGATTTAAAAGTATTTTGTAGCGGGTTGACAAATACGAAATGGTAAGATGCTTGAAGTGGGGGGAGAGGACTATCTCCTGAGTTAGCATTTAATCGTGAATCCATCCATTCTCTCAATAAGCCCTTCTTGCCTCACTCCTGTGCACAAGGTCCTGGGCCGGGGCATAGAGGTCTGGAAATAAGGAACTTAGATTTTTCCCATGCTCAAGAACATTGCCGTTTGTAGACACTGGCAATAAATCTAGTGATTTGGGTGGTTTGTGTGCGACTTCTACCTCAGCCCAGGAACAGAGAGTTCCTTGCTTGTGAAGACGAGAACAAGAACGAGGGGAGAGGTGCACTGAGGACACTACCTGTATGGTCTATAACCAGAGTGATGGAAACTGAGCAGATTAATAGCAGACGGTGACCAGATCGTGAGAGATTTTGCTTTGAGTGCGAAGGGAACGATAGAATATGCTACTGAAGAATTTTAAATAGATGTGATATGCTTAATTTTATAACTATGAGAAGGTGATGAAATTTGCCACATGGTCCATTGTTAAACAGTCCCGTAATCAATTCCTATCCAGAGTGGTTTTTTTTTTTACTTGCGTATCTTAAACTTTATGCATGTTCATCAACTTTCCCGTTCCTCCCTCCGCAATCCCTTCTGCTTCCTTCTGTAAGGAGATGTCAAGTGTGTTTCTCCTTTTGTGACTGCATTATTTCACTCAGCACAGCTAGTGGGAGGAACCTTCCCTTTGGAGGCTGCACAGCATTCTACAGTATGTGCACTACAGATTGTGCATCTTTCATCTGCTGATGGACATTTAGGTTGTATTTTTTTTACTGGTCCTTATGAATTGTACATCCATGAACATGACTGTATAAATTGTACATCCATGAACATGCATGTGCACATTATTTTAATAAAATGCTCTCAGTATAGGGGGTGGGGAGAATGGCCTGAAGAGTTTGTGCCTAGATTTGTGTAATCAGATGAGGTAAATTCTGACTTCACATAGCACCATTTGTGAGGATGGATACCCTGGGACGGACTTGAAAGCAGGGGGAGTGTTTTAAAACGTTTTCAAAACTTACTAATTTACTGTGCTGAGAAGGTACTGGGGAAAGAGGAGGGATGCTATTAGATTTGTAGATTGAAAATGAATGAAGCCATTTGATACTGAAGATTGTGTCATCCTAGCAGAAGATTTGTGAGAAGATTCTGCCTGACTAAAGAAGAGAGCCCTGGAAACAAAGGAAAGGCACAGGAGCCACAGTGCCCACATGCCCAGGCCTAATTGAAACACAGAGTAAAGTTTGTCATGGGAGCTTAAGAGATTAGTTATGTGTGCCTGCATGTGTGCATGTGTATGTGTGTGCATGTGTGTATATGTATGCATGTGTGTATGTGTATGCATGTGTATATGTATGCATGTGTGTATGTGTTCATGTGTGTGTATGTATGCATGTGTGTGTGTGTATGTGTGTGCGTGTGTGTGTGTGTGTGTGTGTGTGTAGTGACAACAGAAGTAAATCAAGTGCCAGTACCTCCTCAGCTAAGGATGGAACTTTGTGCCCACCTTCCTTCTCCATGCTGGGATATTGTCTGGTTTGATCTTGTGTGGATCAGACTGTTTCTGTGCCCCTATCATAGGGTCAAAGACTGCGTGTGATTCCAAGGAAGCTCAAGTTCATGTGTAGTCTTGAAGCGTTTAAAATTCAGTACATGGCATTGTCACCCTGAACCTATGAAACAAGAAATTGCACACATAAAAAATTATTGCTGTTAAAATCCTATGTGGATATTAATGAATACTTAGTTTGAATGTAGTGTTTGGAGTTGTCCAAACATGTTTGTTTACATTTGTTTAAAAAATATGAGTGTATGCATGTGGGTGTAGGTGCCCGCGGAGGACAGAAGATTCCCTGTAGTAGAAGCTGTAAGGGATAATGAGCCACTTGCGTCGGGGGCTGGGAACTGGCAGTTCTCTGCAAGAGCCATGCATAGTACAATTTGACAATGTAGTTATTTGTCTTTTTAATTTTAAGAGGCAAGTTGGTGTTATTGAACCTTTACCTAGAAAGAGGTTCATATTTACAGAAAATGTGTATGATAAATACTAAGAAATTCATATAGCCTTACCCAACGTGACTTACATAGTGTTAATATAGTTCAGCATTACTAACATTTATATATTGTCAACATTCAACAAAAGTAACATTTGCTTTTTCTTTCTCCTTTTCTTTTAGCCCTTTACTCTTCTGTGCACACACATACATAATAGCTTATCTGAGAGTATGCGATATGCATTATTATCCTAGTGCATCACTAGTTATTGCCAAAGAATGGGGAGATTTGTATAACCATGATGACTTATCAAATTAATGCAGTACTTTGATCCACTGTCTATATTTGCCAGCACAGTCAATAATTTAATTTTAATGAAATTTAACCTCCAGCAAAGCCATTATATCTGTATCTGTATCTCTATCTGACTATCTATCATCTATCTATCTATCTATCTATCTATCTATCTATCTATCTATGTATCATCTTTTGATCTATAAATTGTTGTGACTCTAATTTTTGTTTTTCTGATAGTTTATCAGTCTGTATGACATTGAGGTTTCTAAAAAATTTAGTCACCTTCCTTTAATGGGGATATTCTAATTTGAGGTTTATCAGATATTACTTCATGACTAGATTCTCAGGCAGTTTTTTCTTTACTCTCACCTATCCGTCTGTCTGTCCTGTCTGTCTGTCTATCTATCTATACTTTATTTATTTATTTACATTTATTTATTTTCTTTCTGTGTTGTATGTGGATGCATATGCCATGGTGACTGTGTGGAGATTAGAGGACAGCTTGTGGGAATCAGTTCACTCCTTCAACATATGAGTCTTGCAGATTGAACTCAGGTTGTCAAGTTGTGTGGAAATGCCTTGACCCACTGACCATCTCACCAGGCTTTAAAGTAGTATTTCTGAAGAGAATATTACATAGTTCTTGAGATAGCACATTCATGAAAACATGACAGCTCCGTTTCCTTTGAAGGTACTTCTTTGAAGTACCTTTGAAGGTACTTCTGATTATTTGGTCAAAGTATTATCAATACCCCTACAATATATTACATACTATTTGGTAATTTGTAGAAAGACACCTTTTAATAACTTTTTTCTTGTTAGTTGACATAACTATATACATTTATGGAATTCAGAGTAGCATTTTAATGCATACATACATTGTGTTATTGTCAGATCTGGATAACTGGCATACCACCATCTCTTGATCATATTTTGTGGGTGCTAGCAACATTTAAAATATTCTCTACTAGTTATTTTGAAATATAAATTAACCAATGACAACCATAATTATCCTACAGTTCTATAGAACTTTTAGAGGTTATTATCTTCTCCAACTGTATTTCTGTAGTGATGAAGCATCTTGAGATAAATTTTTAAGACTTCTTTTTAATATTTTTACTTATGTATATGAGTATGTATCTGTGTGAGTGGATTCTGCATGTATATGGGTGCCAGCCAAATCCAGAAGGAGGCATTGGGTCCTCTGGAGTTGAAAAGTTGGAGTTACATGAATTCAAGAGCCTCTCAACATGGATGCTAGGAGCTGAACTTGGGTTCTCTGCAAAAGCATCAGGTGGTCTGAGTTACTGAGCCATCTTCCCATTCCCAACAGATATTTTAAAAATTATTTTATTTTATGTGCATTGGTGTTTTGCCCATGTATATTTGAGAGAGGGTGTCAGAGCCTCTGGAACTGGAGTTACAGACAGTTGTGAGCTGCCATGTGGATTATGGAGATTGAACCCAGGACCTCTGGAAGAGTAGCCAGTGCTCTTAACCACTGAATCATCTCTCCAGCCCTAGATATTTTTAGAGGCCATGCAAATATCACACATCCTTAAAATATTTCTTCTATATTTAGCAACTATTAACATGTCTTGCCTGAATAAATCTTTCCCGTGATGATTACAAATGGTAGTTTTCCAATCCTGTGCCCGTCACCATTCAGCAGACTTTCTTTTTTCAATTAATATATTTAAATATATATTTTTATCTCCTACCAGCTTTGACTCAAATGTTACAACCTTTTAAAAAAAAAGACAGAACCATCACTCGCCCACCTTTACCCTGTGGGATATGTTTCCCCCTACTTACTGTGTTCTTATGACATTGTTCCATCAGTGTTGTGTGTGTGTGTGTGTGCGTGTTTCCTGGGAGTGAACACAGAGCCTTGAGTGTGCCAGGAAAGAATTCTACTAGTGAGTTCTCTTCCCCTAGCTCCTATTTTTTAAAAATACTTTTGTACTTTTTGAGAAAACATCTCACAAAATTTAGGTTTGGTAACCTAAATTATGAAAATATTATATGTTGCCAGGCCTGGTGTGTAACTTTAATCTCAACACTCTAGGAGGCAGTGGCAATTGGCTCTAGAGTCCTGAGTGCTCTATGTAGTGAGTTCCAGGCCAGCCAGGGCACATAATAAGTCTTTGTCTCAAAAAAAAAAGTCATGTCTAATATAAAACTTAATAATAATTCTGTTTGCATAAGTAGTCATCATCTAGTGAAAAAATTTATTAAAGGGCTGCCTGCCTCTCCAATATGGACTATCACGTAAACCAATCTACTTTCACTACCTCACATTTTATGTTAATTGGCAAAAACCCAGCTACAAATCATGCAATAATTCAAAACAATTTAACAAAACTTTACGTTGACAATGTAAAAGCTTTGATTTAGTGGCTAGTTTAAATGTGATGTTGCTCATTTTAAAAAATGATCATAGAAATATGATGAAAGACATAGCTTTGAAGATGCAATCTCTTTGGAAATGGGTAGTTTACTAGTAGGTCCGAACATAGAAATAATTTCAGTGTATTATGTTATTTTAGGATACTTCAAGCAGGCATTTGTGATTATCAAGATTTTTTGTCCTAGATATTTCTTTTTCATTTCTATAATTCAACATCATATGAATAGTTAATATTAATTGTCAAGTTCTTTCATGTGAATGTTTTTATTCTTACTCTGATGGTTTCCTTCTCCTAACACATTTCCCTGTCAACTTTGAAGACAAGCAAGAGGAATCCAAAGTTACTGAGATCAGAGACTTTTGTCAGTGCTATTTTAATGGATATATCCCTTCTACTCAATTATTAGGCTGCTGTTTGGAGGTACTTCTTCAGAGAGGTTTATCTATTTTATGAGTATTATTTTTTCAACTTTGTTCATAATATTCTGCATGATTTTCATGCATGACAGTATGCTTTATTAGTGCAGTTTTAAAAAGTTAATTGAGATATTATTAGACGTGGTCTAATAATATAGTATGTATTATTATATTGCATAATAATATAATTATATATATATGTTAATTATAACTATTATAAGTATTATTGGTACAGCCTTATTTTGATCGCTCACCCTCATTCAAAAAAATTTTTTTTGCACAATATTAAGTCAACTGTGAGGAATATCAAAAAATAGTTGCACTTGTAAGCCCTGGATTTGCTCTTGAAGACTACTATTTTGATAGGATGTGCTCTCAAATCATCTTGGGTGTTCTCATCACCTATTGTTCAGTAACAAAGTGGTCTGAAGCTTAGTAGCATAGCACAACATAACCTGGCTGGTGGTGCGCACCTTTAATCCCAGCACTGAGAAGGCAGAGGCAGGCGGATGTCTGTGAGTCGGAGGCCAGCCTCGTCTACATAGTGCGTTTCAAGCCAGCCAGGGCTAAACAGTGAGACCGTCTCTAACAACAACAACAACAACAACAACAACAACAGCAACAACAGCAGCAATAACAAAGGCTGTTACATGCTTTTCTGCCCCTACCCTGGTGACCCGCATAGTGAAAAAAAGAAAACTGCGAAAAATTGGGAAAGGTGTACATTAGGGTTCTTGCACCCACACATACATTTAAGGTAAATGAAGGAAATGCAAAATGCTTTGTTTCTGGGGTGCCTTCTTTTGTTAAAGACACTTTGCCAAATAAATCACATGTTTTCACATCTTGAAATAAATAGCCTTTTCCACTTTCTCTTGAACCACGAAAATGTTTTTCCTCCCTTTTCTCCACATCTGAGAAATACAAGTAAAGAAATAGCTCATTCACACTGACAAATGGCAACTGACACTTCACTCTGAATTAAAGAGGCAGCAGGGGATAGTAGGGGCTGTGACATGCCACTTTTAAGGGAGAATCCACTTCTCAGTTTCAACCCGTAATTTCCACAGAGAATGTAGGTCACATGTAGGAAATTCCATCCACTTTCTTGCAAACAATATGATTTTGTTTTTCTTTATGGATGAATAATATCCCACTTATTTTATGCTACACTTTCTTTACTCTCTTATTTGTTAACAGATTTGAAGGCTGAATGAATAGCTCTACAGGAAATAGAGATACACAGCTGTCTCTGATGAATGATAGTTAATCATTTGGTACATTCTCTCTCTCTCTCTCTCTCTCTCTCTCTCTCTCTCTCTCTCTCTCTCTCTCTCTCTCTGTCACTCAGGAATGAGAAACATGAATCACACATCACACTATAGTTGTTTTTTTTTTTCACAATGGCTACACTAGTTTGCAATATCACAAGTGAAAAAAGGTTCCCCCTTTCCGTATCTTTTCTAACATCTGTCATCATATGTTTTCTTTAAAAATATTTTTTGCACGTATTTAGTGTGAGTGCATGCACATATATTTGGCACACATGTGTCATGGTGTTATGGAGTACATGTGTGAGGTCATAGGAAAAAATGCAGAAGGCAGTTCTCTCCTTCCCCCATGTTGACTCTGGGAAATGTACTGAGATTATCAAGTTTGGAAGCAAGCACCTCTAGCTGTCTCTCTGGCCTGCATCATGTTTTCTCACTGCTAGCCAGTTCTGACTGGGGTTAGATGAAATCTCTAGGTAGTTTTATTTTATATTTTCTTGATGGATAACAATACTGAACTTTAAAAACATATTTGTTGGTCATTTGCATTCTTTTCAGATTTAGCTATTCAATGAATACTTAGTATGGATTTTTTCCAATTGTGACTAATAATCTTTTCACCATGACAGTTGTTTCCTTTACTGTGTTTTTTATTCTCATCACAAAGGACTAGTTGGAGTTTTGGTACTCCATAATTTCTACTACTCATAGCTATGGTTTTCCAAAGCCCAGTTCCAGTGTGTAGGTGTATTCACCTGCTTATTCTCCTAATGCCCCGCCCCCAGCTTAGCTGGTTGCCTGTCTTAATGAGAAGATGAATTCTGCTCTCCTGTGTCTCTAACCTGAATCTTGTGGTGTACATCTTTTTTTTTTCATCTGATGAGACACTTCTTTTTAAAAATTTAATATAATTTATTCAGGTTACATCTCAATTGTTGTTGCCTCGCTTGTGTTTTCCCATTCCCACCCTCCCTCCCTCCCTCTTTCACCCTATTCCTCTCCCCTAGACCTCTGACAGAAGGTAACACCGCCCCCCCCACACCATATGATCACAACATATTACGTCTCATCCACATAGCCTGCTGCCCTGTCTTCTGTGTGCCGCCAGGCCTCCCCACTAAGGGGGAGTGGTCAAATCGGGGACACTATAGTTCATGTCAGAGGCAGTCCCCACTCTCCCCACAACCATGGAGAATGAGCTGTCCATTGGCTAGATCTGAGCAGGGAGTCTAGGTTTACTGCATGCATTGCTCTTGGTTGGTGCAACAGTTTGTGCAGGCTCCCCTGGGTCCAGATCTTCTATACCACGCCCACCCTGAGTCCAGCAGCGAGTCCTAGCATCTGTTCTGATCCATACATCTTTTTTTTAAATTTTTTATTAATTTATTCTTGTTACATCTCAATGGTTATCCCATCCCTTGTATTTTCCCATTCTTCCCTCCCTCCCATTTCCCCCTTATTCCCCTCCCCTATGACTGTTCCTGAGGGGCATTTCCTCCCCCTGTATATGCTCATAGGGTATCAAGTCTCTTCTTGGTAGCCTGCTGTCCTTCTTCTGAGTGCCACCAGGTCTCCCCCTCCAGGGGACATGGTCAAATATGAGGGGCTTGTTTCAGTGGTATTCTGCCAAGGCCACACCAAATCACAAGAAAGACACTGACTGGCTAGGATAACATTGCAATATTTGCTGAGTTCCAGGAGAAAGGGAATATGGGAATTAAACAACAAGCTTAAATACAAACTTTTAAGATGACTTTCTCTTACATTACCACATAGGGCCTTTGACAAATGCACTTCTCCAATGCCAGCTACTGTGTAGGTCTCTGACCAGGCACCATTGTACTGCTTTTCTGTTCTGCATCTATTTCTGTGCCAGTGTTGCCCACCACATCTCTTCCTCTTTCCCTTCTCTTACAGCTCACCTGTACTGTGACACTGAATTGCTGGGCGATCATCACTGAGAACTTTTTTTTTTTTTTTGAGAAGCTTCTGGGTTTCTTCAAGCCACTCCTTTGAAGAGCTTTAATGCCTTTCCTCTTATTCAAGCTTCTGAGAAACTTGTTTTTAGTTACTTCATCCTGAGTCAAAAGGATGCTGACCAGTAGGCCTTGCTCCCAATCTACCATCTTAGTTCCAATTCTAAAAGTCAGTCTTAGACAAGTCAGCAACACTGAATGAACACCCGGATGAAGAGTTTATCTTCAGACTGAATTTGGTACATAGGCTGTCATGAACTGAGACGTGATGGATGGTCTGAAGAGACAAGCCCAGGGAGCCTGAGGTTAGAGTACAGTGTGGTGATTGGAGTACGTGGAAGTGAACCAAGTGTGATGTGGCTTAAATCTGACCAGACCCTGGTTGAGCCAGGGTAAGTCAACTGCTATAGGCAAATTCTGAGTGTCAAACTGTGACAGCAAGGTGTGATGTGAGGTGGGATCTGCTGACTCCATCTTCTTATTTGGAAGCCTAGACATCAAGGCTGCTTGAGTGTCCCTGCTCCTGTCTCCTTTCGCGATGGTGTTTCCTTCCCAATGGTGCTGGTGGGCACTTGAATAACTGATGGAGACAAAGAAGACAGTTGTGCTTATGAGAGTTGGGAAGCAGGTCATGAGTGTTATAAAGATGTGAGGAAAGGGACAGAAGTCATGGCAGGAAGTCCAGGCCTGTCTAAGGGTCAGAGAAGTCTCCCCGGGAAAATTAATTAAGCTGACATTTGAATAATAGAGAATGGCAGGAAGAAGGCCTCCAGGGAGAGGGCATGTTATGTGATGTGGCCCTGAGGTGGGAAGAAATGCGAATGCATTTGAAAGAAGCTACAGCATGCAGAAAGGGAAGGTGGTTTTTATGAGGCAGGAGCTGTGTTGGAAAGGGCTTCTAAGGCCTGTTAATGAGCCTGGCCTTTAGTTCCAAGGCTGGTGTTAAGTAGGAGCATGGCATGATCAAGCTAGTGTCAGCTTTTTAAGTAGATTTTTTTTTGTATAATGTATAATGTGTGAAAAAAAAAAAAAAGAAACCAGTAACAGTCATAGACTTAGGGTTTGATTATGTGAAATGAGTGAAAATGTAACCAATATCTAGACGTGGAGCAGGAAGCCCTTTTCAGTCACTGTCTCCACTTGGAACGTCAGTGTATTAACTTCCAGAACCATACATTCATTTTCCTGAATTTTAAAGTTCTTACATATGGAATTATAAGTGTCTGTCTTCTCTGTGTCTGGCTGACTTCACTCACCATCATTTGCAAGGCTTGTTCACATGATGCTGCCTATAGTTAGCTCATTCTACGGTCCTGGCTGTGTAGCTTGCCCTTTTCACTGCTGTGGGTGTTGGTGCATGCATCTGGACACTGCCGGAAACAATGCTGCAGGGATATTCCTGCCCATGTTCTTTGAACACAACGTGTTATGAATTTCGGTTGCATAGACCTTCGTTAATGGAGAGAGACAAGCGTAGACTGTAGAGGTGTGGGTAGTCTATCGGAACGGCTCGGTACTGAGGGAGGTGTAGCTCAAGTGGCAGATAAGGGGACTCAAATGACAAACCTGTGGGGCCCAGAGCGTTGTGAGCATTTACTGATTAAACCTATGGGGTGAGTGAGGGGCAAAGGTCAATAAAACCTGTAAGGTTTCTGATTTGTTGACGTGGAAATTGGCTTCTCATTCTCCATCATTAAACCGTTCTGATCTACTGGCCTGGAGACTTTATGGATATGTATGATAAAAAGCATTATTGCTTGAGTCCAGAATTTTGACTTTAATATGTGAGGGTTAAAACAAGTTATAATTATCAGGCTGGAAAGATGGCTCAGCCATTAAAGGCCAAATTATAAGATATGATTATATATGTATATAGTTTAAAGATTAAATCATGAAGTCTTAAGCTTATAATAAATATTTACATAGTCTTTTCGATGTTCTTTTAAAAATTATTTTATTTGAGTTTATATATGACGACTGTATTTATATTATTTTCCACCGTGTTCTTCTCTCTCCAGCTCTTCTCATGTGCTCATACTCCACTCAAATTCATGATCTTATTTTTTAAATTATTATTGTTATGTATTTATATAAAATTTTAAGTACAACCTGTTGAGTTTTTCTCAGGGTGCTCATATATATGTGTGTGTTTAAGGGCTGGCTTCTTGGGATTGCCTGACCTATTGGGATTTGTACCTGGAGCACAGTGATTCTCTCTCTCTTAGCAAGCAGCCAAGAGAGGTTTCCTCCATCCAGGCTGGCATGCGGATTTGCCTTGTCATTTTTCAAGTCCAGTTTAGATAACCATGTTGATAATTAGTGGGTACAGCTTCCCTGTAAACTGTAGAAGATGCCACTTTGCAGCAGATGCCCTGGTCCTCTGGCTCTCACAACCTTTCTGCCTCTTTTTCTTTAATGTGCCCTGAGTCTTTGGTGTTGGAGTTTCACTGTAGATGTATCAGCTGGGATTGGGTGCAACATGATTGTTTTGTTCTCTGCATTTTGACCAGTTATATCTTTCTGTAATGATCTATAACTACTGCTAAAAGGATTCTCTTTAATGAGAGTAGAGAGTTACATTTATCTGTAGGTTTACAGATAACCGTATTAGGAATTAGACTGTGCTTAGGAACATGGCAGTAATGGGTACTCCTATAGGGTCCTTGGCCTCACTAGCCATGATAAGTGGCCACGGTTTACTCTGTCAGGCACACATTTCCTCCTATCGAATGGTTAGCTTTAAGTCCAATTAGATAGCTGATGCTTATGCTCAGTGTGCCTCTATTACATCATTTGGGATAGCTTGATGTTCTGGTCATTGTTGTAGTGTGTAGACTTTTCAGCTAGCTTGGATTACTGACTGCTTTTCTCCTTTGGCAGCTTGCACAACTCTCCATGGTGGCCTGAGAACTAGTCCTCGGGAAAGAGGATTGTAGCTCAGTTCCAGTTCAATTCCAAGTATTCTGTCCAAAGTGTCTTCAACAATAGGGTGTTACCTTCAGCTTCTGGTAGGCATTAAGGGCAACGGCAATAATGGGCATTATTTTGGGGTCCCTAGGAAGACTAACAACTTTATTTAAAATTTTTTTAATTTTAATTTTATTAATTTATTCAGATTGCAACTCAATTGTTATCCCATTACTAGTATCCTCCCATTCCTCCCTCCCTCCTGCTCTCACCCTATTGCCCAGTGCTAGGTCTATGTCGGAGGAAGACCTCCTCCCCCACTATATGGTCATGGACTATCAAGTTTCATCTTGGTAGCCTGCTTTGAGTGCCACCAGGCCTCCCCACGAAGGGAAAGTGGTCAAATATGGAGCACCAGAGTTCATGCCAAAGTCAGTCCCTGCTCTCCACATAACTGTGGAAAATGTCCTGTCCATTGAGTAGATCAGAATAGGGGTTTGGTATTTACTATTTTATTTTCCTTGGTTAGTGCAATAGTTTGAGCAGACACCCCTGGGCCCCGATCCACCCATCACTATGTTCTTGTAGGTTTCTAGGACCCTCTGAGACCTTCTATTTCCCCATCTCCTATATTTCTCTTACCTAGAGTCTCAGTAGGATGTCCTCATATCTATCCCAATCTCTTGGTAAGTGAAGACTTTCCTGGGACATGCCTTTTGGGTTAGTGTCCTATTATAAGTGAGTATATACCATGTGAGTCTTTCTGCTTCTGGGTTAACTCACTCAGTATGATAGTTTTTAGTCCCATCCATTTGTCCACAAATTTCGGGATTTCCTTGTTTTTAATACCTGTAAATGTACCACAGTTTCTTTATCCATTCTTCTACTGAGGGACACTTAGGCTATTTCAAAGTTCTGGCTATTATGAATAAGGCTGCCATGAACATGGTTGAGCATATATCCTTGTTGTGTGGTGTAGCATTTTCTGGATATATTCCAAGGAGTGGAATAGCTAGGTCTTGAGGAAGCCCTATTCCCAGTTTTCTGAGAAATCGCCAGACAGATTTCCAAAGTGGTTGTACAAGTTTGCATTCCCACCAGCAATGAAGGAGCGTTCCTCTTTTTCCACATCTTTGCTAGCATGTGGTGTCACTTGAATTTTTGATCTTAGCCATTCTAATGGGTGTAAGATGGAATCTCAGAGTTGTTTTGATTTGAATTTCTCTGATGACTAAAGATGTTGAGCATTTCTTTAAGTGTTTCTCAGCCATTCGTTGTTCCTCTGTTGAGAATTCTCTGTTTAGTTCCAAGCCCCATTTCTCAATTGGGTTATTTGGTTTGGTGGTGTTTAATTTCTTGAGTTCTTTATATATTTTGGATATCAGACCTTTGTCAGATGTAGGGTTGGTGAAGATCTTTTCCCAGTCTGTAGGCTGGAGTGACTAACAACTTTTAAGGGGGTTTCCTCTACCTGGAATTTTTGTTAGGTAGCCTATGGCTTTGGGCGTGGTTGGAGAACATTGTCATCCCAAGTAGTATAATTATATTTAAGCTGTATATGTGTGTGCATGCAGCACAAATACTTATATTACAAGAAACAGTAAGTAAACATAAAAGACTTTGTTTCCCTATGGCTTTTTCAAACATCTTTAGGGTTATTTATCCCTGCCCTTTTCTTTTCCCTCTGTGTTGTCCTCCCTTCTCCATGTGTTCTTCTCTTACCCCTAGCCTCCCACCCCACATAGTGCCTTTGTATTTTCTTGGTGACTTTACTTAAATGTGAGGTTATAGTCTCACATTTAAATATTCAGAGCTAGGATCCACAAATAAGAGAGAGAACACATGGTGTTTGTCTTTCTAAGTCTCAGTTACCTTGCTCAGTATATTTTCTAGTTCCATCTGTTTACCTCCAAATGTCATGATTTCAGTTTTCTTTATAAATGAATTACTAGTCATTGTTTATATATACTAGATTTTCATCATCTATTTATCAAAGGACATTTAGGTTTTTCCCATTTGCTGTCTATTGTGAGTAGTGGTAGTGCACATGGCTGCTCAAGTATTTGTAGACATAAGTCCTTTGGGAATATGCCAAGGACTGGTGTAGGTGGGTCATATAGTAGATGTATTTTTAGTTTTTTGAAGAATCTCCATACCTAGTTCCGTAGTAGCTGCACCAGTTTACAATCCCATCAACAGCGAACGAAGGTTCCCCTTTCCCTACATCTTCACCTGTGTTTCTTGTTAATTGTTGTTTTCCTGCTCTTAGCCATTCTGACTGAAGGATGATGAGCTCTTCAGGGGAATTCCAGCTATTTAATAGTGGTCTCTGTCTGTCTGTCTGTCTGTCTGTCTCTGTCTCTGTCTCTGTCTCTGTCTCTGTCTCTGTCTCTCTCTCTCTCTCTCTGTTTTTCTCTCTCTATCTCACACACACACTCACACACAACCACCAAACAAACATGCAATCTGGAAATATGGCTCAATGGAAAAAGTACTTGCCCTGCAAGCATGAGAATATGCGTTTGGATCCCTAACATCTCTGAAAAGCCAGGCATGGTAACACTTACCTGCGAGGCCAGCCTTGGAAGATCCAGGTGGCTCTTTGGGGCTCAATGGTCAACAAGAGCACTTCAAACCATGAGATTTGAGTTTAGTGAGAGACTCTGTCTCAAAAAATAGTGATAGACCAACAAAGACCTAATATCCAAAATAAACTCAAGAAATTAAACACCACCAATTCAAATAACAGGATTAAAAATGGGGTACAGAGCTAAACAGAATTCTCAACAAAGGAATATCAAATGGCTGAGAAACAGTTAAAGAAATGCTCAACATCTTTAGCCACCAGGGAAATGCAAATCAAAATGACTCTGAGATTCCATCTTACACCTATCAGAATGGCTAAGTTCAAAAACTCAAGTGACAGCACATACTGGTGAAGATGTGGAGAAAGGAGAACACTCCTCCATTGCTGGTGGGAGTTCAAATTTGTACAACCACTTTGGAACCCCTACCCAGATGTAGCCAATGGACAGCCAATGTTCTCCACAGTTGAGTGGAGAGTGGGGTCTGACTTTAAAACACATTATTTTATAAAGTTAATACATACTAATAAAAGAACTAAGAACTAAAAAAAATAGTGATAGAGGCAAATCTCCAGTGAATTTTGACCTTTATATGCACATGCACTATGAGCACTTATATATATGTACATGCCCCTCCCCCACACACTCACACACATGAGAGAAAGAGAGAGAGAAAGACAGAGACAGAGAGACAGAGACACAGAGACAGAGACACACAGACAGAGACACAGAGACAGAGACACACAAAGAGACAGAGACACAGAGAGAGACAGAGACAGACAAACAGAGAGATAGAGAGGCAGAGAGAAAGAATTAAAAAAAAAAAAGTAAAAACCATGTAGATATATAGGGACTGGGCTTCTATTCCTAAGGGAATGAAAGCATTTTTCACTTTTGTCATGGTTTGATAGAGATTGAATTATATCACTTGATGGCTGGATATTGTGTAAAATAAATTGTTCTCAATCCAATTTCTTATAGACCAATGCTTTCATTGCCCAAATTGCTATTGCAATAGCTACCTTATTGGCAGTCTTAGCAATAACAGGCTGAGCTGAGTGAGCAGAACTCAGCCACTGATTTATCTCTGAGCATGGATTTAGATACAGGTTGAGATATATACGTAGAGAGCAATGTGGAAAGTTCCCCTGCCTTGGGTGTTAAAACAAGGACTTTTAAAATATTTGTGCTTATACCCATAGATAAGTGCAGTCCTCACCTCTCATCAAGGAAACCTCTTTTTACAACAGAGAACATTACATAAAACAACAATACTGAGTTGTGGAGCCCAGCTCCCACACCTAAGACACGGCGGTTGTTGTGGAAGAGGGAGCAGAGAGGAAAAGGCAGAGGATCAGGGAGGTTGCTGTGAGATCGGGTCTCCTAGGAATCTTAGTAGCTACTCCCATAAAATCTTACCAACACTACTGCCTGGACATAAGCTGGAAAAGGATAATCAATAGTAGACGCACCAATGTGGGAAGCCTAGGAGCCTCAGCCCTACGCAAAGAACTACAGGTAATTAAGGAATGCTGAGACTGGGAGAAATTGTATTGCCTAGGGAAGAGTGCACCTATTGGTTATCTATTACCAGTTATCAGTCCTGAAATCATACACACATACAAAGAAGATTATACAGACTGGGCATATATAACAAGTAAAGAATAAGAGGCCATGAATTTGAAAAAGAGCAAAGAGTAGTCTATGGAGAGTTTGGAGGAAGGAAAGAGAAAGGGTGGGGGGGGGAATGATGTAATTATATGATAATCTCAAAAGAGAAATGATGAAGAAGAATTCTATATAGGAAATCAGAATAGTATTTCAAAGATAACTTGTGTCATATTTGTTATGATTTGCATCCTAAAAGTTTCCCAGAGCTCATGTTTGAAGTCTTGGTCCTCAGCTTGTGATGAAACCTTCAAGAAGTGGAACCTATCTGGAGAAAGTAGGTCATTGGAGATGCACACTTCAAGGGGATAGTGGGACCAGTCTCTTCCTGGAGAACAGCTTTGCTCTACCCATAGTGCTTCCTGCCATGAAGTTCTTTCTGCCTTGCCAGAGCCCACAAACAGCAGAGCACCACCCGCCAAAGGAACAAACACAAGTCAAGACTGGTGCGTATTTACTTACAGCTAAGGGCTACAAAAACCCAGCTGCCTTGAGCACTGGCATACTGGTACTCTAAATTCACCCACAAGGGTAGGAAGCAAAAACCAAGACACCAAGTCTAAGGATTCAAACAAGATTACTAGAGTTCTAAATAAATAAAGATTAAATAAAAAAAATTTCACATTCGATATGTATTACAAATCAGATATATACTACATGGAAAATAAGACTCACTGGTAAGAACTTGTTGACGTTTTGCTTACAGAGCTGTGGCCAGGGCTTATTCATTGGCTCATCCTGTCACTTGGTTTCGTGACGTCTCTTTCTCTACTGTCCCATTCTCCCAGCCTGCTATGTGACTCATCGCAGGAAGAGATACATAAACACATTTAGCTTTATCCCAGATAGGGCGCCAAGAGCCAAAGAAATGATTCCACGCAAGTCTAGCTTGGTGAAGCAATGAGTTAATTAGGGTTTCTTTATAGGCACATGGGTGGCAGGATATTTATAGGAGCACAGGTGATTCAAAGGCAGCCACTGAGAGATGGAGCGCAAATAATTCTGGATTTTGCTTCAAAACCTTCTGGATGAGTTTTGAGTACAAGTATGTCAGTGCCTCCTAGCAGCTGGATGTTGGAACCCTTGGAACCACCATTTCCTAGCTGTATGACAGGAAGCAAATGCGCACTGTTCCTTGGCTGGGCCGTGCTACACTGTTTGTGGGCTGTGAAGAAGCAGAAGACTATGGCTGGGAGGCACCCATGGCCTCCTACCTCATCAGCAGCAGCCACTGGCAGTTAGTAGTTGCTATAGGAGGGAGTTACTTTTTTTTTCAGTGCTACAAACACTGGTGAATTGTTCTTGCTGTAGTAAATAGCCACTACTCACGTCTACATGATCTCAGTGGATTAACAAAGAGAAGCTGGGAAGGAAAAGCTTCTGAGGGAGTGCCAGGATGAGACCTGGTAGGCTGTGATCATAGGTGGGGGAGGAGGTCCCCTTCAGTCACAGACCTAAGGGAGGGGAATAGGATGAAAGTGGGAGGGATGGGGGAATGGGAAGATATAAGTGAGGGGATAACAATTGAGATGTAGTTGGAATAAATTACTTAAATAAAAAAAAGTTTCGGAAGGACAAAGTGGGGATGAGACAGGTGTGTGTGTGTGTGTGTGTGTGTGTGTGTGTGTGTGTGTGTGTATGTAATCCCAATACATTGCATATATGTATGAAATTGTAAAATAAATATAAACAATGTACATACTCCCCAAGGGAATGATTTTAGAAAATGATCCTCCTGGGGACCTAGATGAGGTTCTATGTGACAACACAGCTCCACAGCTTCTTTAAGGTCATCTGTGAAGTAGAAAACCCAGCGTTCAAACCAAGGCAGAACTGTGCCTCTGGTTCTCGCTGACTGCCTTTATTAAAGCACCCACGAAGAAGAATAGAACATGATTGTGAAAGTATTAAAACATTGAGTTCTAATCTTCTTCTGTGTGATAATTTGGCCATTCATCTTTTCTGACAGTGATAAATGCATAGATAAGGCTTGATTGGAAAGGAAGTCTTTTGGCAGGAAAAAAAAGAAAAAGATAGTGAAATTACATTTGAACTAATTTAAAATAGCATTTGAAGGGAGGAGAGGCGAGCTGTGTCATAGCACAATACTCCTTAAACTGCCTGTCATAGAAAACCTCCACGAGTGACATGACAGGGAGAGAAGAGGGGCCACATAAGACCTCCGGTCACTCTACCTCCTCTCCTAAATAAGAAATGGATTTCAAGAGCTATAGCCTATCAGATACTTGTCACAATATCAGCCCCGGAGGGCACATGCCACAGAGGAATTTGACAGGCTGCTCGGAGGACCATGGGAGCTAGAGGTTGTCGTGCGTGAGCTTGCAGACAATTACGGGAGATTTGAAGAAAGCCCACATGAAAACCAACTAGACAGTATGCACATCTGTACACGACACAGCCCCATGTGGAACAGTGTTACCAGGTATGAAGGAGATGAAAAGCTAATCTCGTTATAAATTAGCAGGGATAATATTCAGTCCCATTCTACTTTTCTGTGTCAGTTTGAAACGGGAATTTATCCTTGTTGAAAGATCCCAGTTTAGAAATGAAAAAGGCACAAGGCAACGCAGGCTCCAAGTCCCTTACATGCTATTCTGAGAGCTAGAAGTCTTGATGAGGTTTATTGCAAAATCTAACTTAGGCTTATGTGAGGATGAACTGTATGTGCGTATGACTTTAGTCCATCACAGTTTTATTTAACATGAATAGTCATGAATTTTGTTGTATAAATGTTAATGTGATTCACATGTTGATTGATTCCAGACCCCACAGTGGGTACTACATGAGAGTGTACATAACATGTTATTTTCCCATTTGTGTGTATGTGTATGTATGCAGGTAACCATACATGTGTGCATATTCATGTGGAGGCCAATGGACAACCTCAGGTCTTATACCACAGTGGTTACACACCATTTTTTTTCACCATTCTTTTTGAAACTGTCATTGATCTGAGAGTAGGCTCAGATGGCTGGCCAGCAAGTGTCAGATTTCACCTGTCTCTGCCTCTCCAGTGCTGGAATGCCAAGTGTGTCACTGCACCTGGGAAGCAACTGCCTTCTGACTGAGCCACATTCCCAGCCCACATAATTGCTTTTTGCAAGTATAAAAGTTAATGAGTTTCCAAGCAATTCTTGTCTAAGACTTTCTAAGGAACAATTATGGATGTGTGCTAGCAAAGTAAATGACCAGTAGACTTCCTGTTTCTAATGACGTTATGCTGCTAGCTGCTTTGAAAGTGGACACTTTACTAGAAGGTGAGACTTAAGGAGCACAGAGTGAGGAAAGGGCTGGGAATTTCTGAAGTACTGCTAAAAAAAACCAAACAAACCCCAAAACAAAAAATAAACAAAAAACAAACAAACAAACAAAAAACCTGATTTCCGTTTTTCAGTATCAGAGAGTTTTCTGAAGAAGAAAGTTTAACTGAAGCTCTGAAGCTGAGATATCCAGATGTTTGGTGGAATGGATGTAAAAAGCAAAACCAGCCAAATAACTCCCTCCAAACTACATGCCCATGAACATAAATTTCTCCAACACATAAATTGCTTCCTACATGACAAAGTTTAATTACGCTCTTAAAGAGGGAATCAACAGAAAGATAAATAGAACTGTTTTTCAAAAGGTGTTTAAGTATAGAGACAAAGGCATAGTTTACTTAAAAGTGTTAAGAAAAAAAGTGCTGGATGCAGTGGCACATGCATGTAGTCTCAGTACTCTGGGAGGCAGAGGAAGGCAGATCTCTGTGAGTTCAAGGCCAGCCTGATCTACAAAGTGAATTCAGGCAGCCAAGGATACACAGAGAAACCCTGTGTCAGAAAAAAAAAAGTTTTGACTTGTATAGACTGAGTGGGTTATTTTTAGGAATATGTATGAAAGGAGAGCAGGAATTTGAAAGAGAACAAGGAGCGATACAAAGCGGAGTTTGTGTGGAGTAAAGGAAGGGGGAAGATAATGTAACTATATAATAATCTTAAAAATAAAAGACAGATAATATTTCAGAAAAGTATTAACTTTTGTGTCATATGGCTATTTAAATGTTCCAGCAATCTGAAAGAAGGGACAGGCATATCTGTCAGTTTGAGCGCTCGCTGGTCGACATAGAGTGTTTGAGGCCAACCATTGCTACAAAGTAAGGCTCTATCTCAAACCATCAAGAGATATAATGATTATTGTACTATTATCAGTTTAGATGGTGGGCCAAAAACCGTGATGAAGTACAAACTCTCATGACTTCAAAGCCTTGTCTCAACAATGGATTCATTCATCCTCATCAAATATTAGCCTGTCTCCACCTGCCACTTGGCTTAAAAGCAATCCCATGCTGAGTTTTGCTCAGGAGAACAAACATGGCCAAACAGTGAAGTTATCCTAGCTTACACTGCCAGTTGTTTTCTAAAACCGTCCACTTATCTGCTTTCTGTAGTTATCATCTCCCCCTTTCTACTCAGTTCTGTTCTTTCCCTTGCCACAGCCTCCCTTTGTCATCCCTTTGTCCTCCCTTGAAAATCTTTAGTCACTTTTGTCTTGGTTAAATTTTTACTCAGTGTGCATTGGAGTCTCCTCTTCCATAGCAAGTTTCCACAAAAGCTGGCTTGCTAGCTTTAACTAGTGTCTGGCAGTGTTCTTAGCTCTGGTTTCTGATCCAGCCCATAAGGAGCTTGGAGTTTGGCTCTGTATGTCAATCAGTAAGCAGAATGTCAATCAGATCGTTACGACTCCCTCCTAGATTTGTCAGTAGTTAAGGTAATGGGTTGGATTTGGAATGGACCCCAGTCTGGATAGATTATCACTGAGCTCACATCTTAGCAGAAGCAGAAACCGCTACGTGAGCTAGAACCATGGTATGAAAACAGGACGATGACTGAGGACTTGCTGGAGGCTCAGCGGGGACAAATCTGAGTGTGTCCGTTTGTGTGTCCATCTCCAGAAGTTCAGTAGGTGCTCACCTTGAAAATGAGAGGGGAAAAAAAATCCATATGTCTGGGGTGGGGAGAAGAAATCAGATACTTGGACATATGCCCAGAGCAGTCTGTCCTTTTATACTAGGTCTCTTCTCAGGAAGAGATTGTTCTTGACCAGAGTACACACTGGGCTTTCCTGGAGGCCAGCCCCTGGGAGAAGGGACATGCCTTATTGAGCCTTCTGCAGCCTTCATGCAGGGGAAAGAAATACTCAACATCGTTCTCTCCAGCCTTCCTGCCCCACCCATAAGGGAGAATAGGTGATGCTGAGAAGGTCATGAAAATGTCATGGTTCAGCAACATAGGCTCATTGTAACCAGAGGATGCTGCCCCTCTCTCTGTACCTTAGCATCTTGTCATTAGAGATATAGTTGCCATAATACCTTTTGTCTCCACATGATGTCTGTGTCACACAAAATAATTACAAGGCACACTTTAAAGGCAAACAAAGCCGAATCCTCCCCCAACCAACATAATTTCAAGAGAAAGAGGAAGCAGGAGAGTTAGAGCCATATATGGCAAGGATGTTAGAATCACCAGGCCGAGAGCTGACTATAACTATGATTTATGTCCTAAGAGCTCCCATGGAAAAGGACATGCAAGGAAAAAATATAACATAAACAGGGAGATGGAAATTCTAAGAGCGAATAACATTCCAGAAATCAAAACCACTGTAACTAAAATGAATAATACTTCAGTGGTCCCCATGGGATTTTTTTTTTAAAGAAGGAAAAGGCATTCTGATTAAAAAGAAAAAAAAAGACAATCTTCTCAACATATGGTACTGAAATGGCTGGATGCTTACCTGCAAAAGGTGCATGTGATGTATGTTATATAAGTGAACGTAAGTGCGGGTACAGACTATGAACTTTAAAGGGAGGGAAAAAGAGGTGTTGGGAAGGTGTGACCCAGGTCACATGCAAATGAAAAGTTTATGGGTGGGGCTGGAAGCGTGGAAGAGTGGAAGAGTGGAAGGGGAGCTCAGGGATGGTGAGAGCAGGAAAGGGGAAAAGCAACAAGCACAAATTTTGCTTGAAAATGCTACAATAAAACCAAATACTGTGTATGCTCATTAAAAATTAATTTTAAAAACTGAATCTACACATAGACTTTGGGCCATTTGTAAAACCAACTTCAAATGGATCAAATCTCTAAATACAAAACACAAATGCAGAAAATTCCTCAAAGACAGCATGGGAAAAATTGAGATGATTCATATTTAGCGATAGATTTTTAGACCAAGCAGTGTGATCCCAGAAGGAAAGAAGCAGTAAGCTAGCCTTCATCCATTTTATTAAAATTAAGACTTTTGCTGTAAGAGAGGCACTGCCATAAGAATGAGAAGACAAGACACAGACAAGGAAAAAATATTTGCAAGAGACATACTTTATAAAGGATTGCTTTATAAACTACACAGAGAAGTAAACTGAACAGTGAGAAAAAATGGATCAGAGAAAAACCTTAAGGGACACCAGAGTAAAAAATATACACAGGTAGAAAATAAGCATATGAAAATATGGTCACACAACAGGTTATGTGAAAAACAACATACACCTACGCACCTATTAGAAAGGCCCAAGTCTGGGTATACAAACCCAGTTAGGCCCAGGGCACCATGGGGATTCTCACTCCCCATCCATCTAAAGCAAAAAGCATTTTTGCCTTTTCATGAACAACTGAACATTCTTTTACCACAAGATCCTGCATGAAAAGACATACGAGTCAACTAGGTCTCAGAGATCCATTTGCTTCAGTTTTTATTACAATATATTTTCTTTTGGCTTTTACCAGAATGTTGCAAGTCATGTTTACAGGACAGACCAAGAGACATGAGAAGCCTGTTGTCTTGGAGTTTCTCTAAGAACCTCCATAGCTCTGTCTCATAATTTATTCTTTTCACACCAGAGCCCTGTTTAAATGGAGCTGGGGTACAAAGAAGGTGCATTCTATAATCTTAAACCTAAATTTCCATCTTTTACTGGTGGTATAAGTATTAGTTTATTCCCCAAACTATTTAGGTGGAGCAGGAAAATAAGGCTGCCAAGGACACAAGGCTTCAGTGAGGTAATTTGTCCAGAGCAGTAAGGCTGTTAGGGAGAGTGCTCCAGGTCTGTTGAACATGTGAGAGTGCTCCAGGTCTGTTTAACATGTGAGAGTGCTCCAGGTCTGTTGAACATGTGAGGGTGCTCCAGGTCTGTTGAACATGTGAGGGTGCTCCAGGTCTGTTGAACATGTGAGAGTGCTCTGGGTCTGTTGAACATGATGACTTTCTTCTTTCGCCAATCTGAATGCTACTCCCATGCTCGCCCCTAGGCTGGAAAGAATCTCTTAAAGGTTTTTACTGTGGCAGCCATTTGAGGTCAAACCACAGAAGGCTGGACCCCAGGTGTCTCTTAAAACTAATCCAGGCTTTGTCTATAGCTCAGTGGTTCTCAGTCTTCTTATTCTGTGCCCTTAATACAGTTCCTCATGTTGTGGTGACCCCCCCCCATAACATTGTTTTGGTTGCTACTTTTTAACTATTATTTTACTGTTATGAACTGTAATATAAATATTTGATGGGCAGGATATCTGATTACGCAACCCCCAAAGGGGTTGGACGCCCAGGTCCTTTAAAAGGACCAATCACGTGTTCCAGCGGCTTGTGCTTCTTAAGTGAGCTGACGTTGGATGTTATTTCCTGTATTTGATTTCTCTTCAGGCTGCTGGGGGCGGCGGTTTCCCTGTGAACTCATTTCTTTAATTGACCAAAGTGGGAAGTATTGACTTTTCATTTGTCCAACAGCTATTTTTTTTTTTTGGAAGAATGACATTATGATTTTAGGCTTTTTTCATGTTGGAGCTGAAATGAAAAACTTTCTGTTACATTTTACATCGCACACTATGCATATGGTTCATGTCTACAATCTTACCTATTTGGGAAGTTGAGGCAGGAGCACCAAAGCTCAAGGTTAGTCTGGGTAACTTATGCTCAAAAGCAAAAAATCAGAACGTAAGGTGCTTTCACCTTGCCATAAGTTGTTAAAATACCGTAGTGAGTTTGCATTCTCAGAGCTGTGCATTGCAACCATACAGATTACTTAATAAACACAACAGTTCAAAGGGGGAAAAAAAGAAAAACTGAAAAAAAAAAGAAGGTGGAGGGAATTGTGAATGTTAAGAATCTAGTGAGCCTGCACTATGCTCTCCATTCAGCCCTTAGTAACACACACACTCACACACACACACACACACTCACACACACACACTCACACACACTCAAAAGGAGGGTGGCATATAGAGAGATATCAAATAGTTACTAAATAGCAAAATAGTAGTGATTTTACGTTTGATTGAGTTAGAGTCAACTTAAAATAATACTGAAATGCAACTTTGCACACTGATTTGCATATTGTCTATTATTTCTTTCATTTTTGAAACAGAACTGAGTCGCGGCAACAGAGATTAAAAGTCAGGTGCGGGAGAGGAAGAGAGAAAGGAGAGAATGAACTATTGGGCTGTTTCTAAAAAAGCTTTCAAATCCCATTTTAAAAAGATCTATTTGTTTATTATATGAGTGCACTATCTGCACATACACCTGCACACCAGAAGAGGACATCAGATCCCACTGTAGATGGTCATGAACCACCATGTGGTTGCTGGGAATTGAACTCAGGACCTCTAGAAGAGCAGATAGTGCTCTTAACCTCTGAGCCACCTCTCCAGGCCTCAAATCCCATTCTTAAACAACGAATATAGGCTGCAAAAACATCAAACTCCCACTACATTCCAACATCCCAAACATCCCACACATCAAACTACGACCCACTCCAAGCAATCTTTCTAAGCTACTCTTTGGAAAGTCTTTTGTTTTGATTTGTTTTTGTTTTTGTTTTTGCTGTACTTTTAAACATTACTATTTAATCACTTTATAGCCTCAGGCCAGTCCTCCCAGTCCCACTCTCACACTCCTCCTTCCAATCCCCCCTTTTCTAAGAGAAGGGGGGCACTCCTAAGGGGTACTGGCCCACTCTGCCACCTCAAATCATAGTAAGCCTAGGTGTAACCTCTCCCACTGAGGCGAGACAAGGCAGTCCAGCCAGACGGGAGGAATCCAAAGGCAGGAAACGGAGGCAGAGCCGGGCCCCTGCAGAGAATTTTAAGATGTGGCTTTTGCTGTAATAGTCACGGATTCAGTTACCTATGGTTTGCATTTTTCTCTTATGGAAACAGCTTGTTTACCTTTTTTAAAATTTGGGTTGTTGTCCTTATACATTTCCTACATGAAAGGTCATCTCCCAGACCAGTTAAGAAAAATATTGGAATTCAATGTCATGTCTGCAGTTCCTCGTAAATTTCCACTGACAATGAAAGGGTATTTTTTTTTTTAAAAAAAACGTTTCTCATAATAGCAAGTGTTGGAAACGGCAACAAAATGTTGGGAAACATCTAGTAAGCAGCTCTGTGTGGCAGCATCCTCTAAGTGGTCCCTTGGGCTCAAAGGTGAGTGAATAGTCGAGGTAACAGAGCAACATTTCAGAACACCGCTCCATAGTCTCCTAAAATAAGTTTGAGCGCAAATGATCTTATAAGATTAATGTAAAAGAAATGTTTTATGTTAAAAGCTAGACACTTTCCCCAATTCTACATTAATTTGATGTTTTCATTTAAAACAATGCCTGGTGATTCAAAAATTAAGGTTGTTAACAACTATATCACAGGAAATAATTGAGTATTAATACAACAATCTTTTCAAGGAATTAAATTTTCCATCAATTGAGACTCAGTTGGAGCAACCAAAGCTTAAGTGTTCTTGATTAATATTTACGAATCTCTGTGACTACATTTGCATACATGAGTATTATGAAAATAGTATGTGAAATCAGCTCTGATTTGAAATAAGGACTTGAAAAAATACCATTTCTGTGCTGCCATTTTAGCATTATATTTTAACAAAAAGTACTAATTTTTCAATTAGATGGGAAACTTAGATTATAAAGATTATAAAACTTAGATTATTCAACCATGTGGTGAAATTTAAGTATCTTGCTTATTTCTCACATTCCTTAAATTGAATTTGATTTAATTAGAATATTTGTGCATCTTTAATAAAGTATTTCTTAGACTACATCAGATTTTTCAGCTATTTTAATGCAGAGAAGTGTCTTTTCTGCATAAATTAATAAAACATGATTCTGTCATCAAGGAGTTTATAATTTTAGGGAAGAGATTAAATATATATGAAAGTAACAGTTCATCATTTGGAAAGCTCTTTGTACTGGTGGCACACTTGACACTGTCTGTGGGTGAGGTCTGGGGAACAAAACAGTCTATAACTTGGCCGTGGTGCGCAGGATAGGAATAGCTGAGTGAAAAAGGCCCTGGAAGAAGTGGCAAAACATGCAGCTGGAGATTATTGGAGAGAAGAAATACATTTTGGCTGATGGTGCAGGAGTTGGAGATATGACAACTTCACAGAGGATGAGAGGAGTGAAAGTAACCCAAATGGCTTGTGGAATTCAGTACAGAAGCATTGGAAATGTATTCTGGGAAGTGAGGAGAGGAAGCATAGGGGTACAGAACCAAGAAAGTCGCCCATGGACTGCTTAAACATATACATTATAGTCTAATGACCTTGGAAATCTGTTTTTCACTTTTCAACGATCTGAAACAATTGCTCCCTCAATAATCAGTAATTTCAATACTGGCTATGCTTTCCCACCCAAAATGACTGTATCACTTCACAAGAAAATCCCCACGAATAGTCATAGAATCCCAAATCTGGACATAACCTAGACAGTCACCCAGGAGAGAATGGATAAATAAGTTATGCGTTGTCTATAGGATAAGAATAATCTACTTATGCATGCAGCAGAAACATGTAGATGAATCTTATAAAGATGCTGAGCTAAACATGTGAGAAACAAAGGCATCCTTAACAGCTTCAGTTATATGAAGTTTTAGGGAAAAAACCAACCGCTAGTCTGTGGGTATAGATAGGGATCAGAACATTAATGCCAGAGAGCAGTGACAAGCATCTGTGAATGGATGGAGCATGAGGGAACTTCGTAGCTCAGCGGATGTGTTCTATATGTTGTTCTGGATGATAAGTACAAAGGCATACTTGTCACGAAGCCTTTATGTCTTTAGTGCATGCACAATAATTTTATTAATGTTATTTCTAGGGGATAGAGAGATAGATTAATGAGAAGGAACAGTTAATGTGTAATATGCCGACCTAAGTTGAATTGCCCAGAACTTACATAAAATGCCCAGTGTAATTGTGTACCACTGTAATCCTAATGTTGTGGGATCGCAGAGATCGGAGGCTAGAAACCAGGTTTAATGAGAGATCTTGACTTAGGAGAATAATAGTCCTTTTGGCAAAAAGTTTTGGATGTTTGGAAGCTTGGAGATCTTAATAAGACAATATAAGTTGTATAAAGGAACAGGAAAGCAACTATGTATCCGTATTAGCTCTGTTCTTTATAAAGTGGGAGACAAAAGGAGCAAGATGTGGCTGTAAGCGGAGAAAGGTTAGGATGTGAGAGGGGATTTTATGACAAGCTGCTAAGGTAAGGCCCTGGTTTTCTGTGGAGTTTCAATGGCATTCATGTCAGTTTACTCAGTGGACTGCTGTCCTTTGTTGATTGGATCATGGAGAAAAGGATCCCCGTAGAAGATTTAGCCCGAAGAAAAACAAATTAGCAGATACATAAGTCACAGACTACTTGACAAGAGGTTTTTGCATCTGTTCTCAGTCTCCCTGGATACAAATCAAGAGTCCTTGCAGGTGGCGCCCTTCTTCATTGATCACGGCACGGAGCTGAGTCTTCTATCACCTGGGTTTCATCTTGTCTCTCATTTTCAAGTTGCTGTCAGAGGGGAGTGTGGAACAGAAATGCCTCGACTCTTTCATTTTTGAGGAGAAGTCTTTGGAAGCACTTGTTTATGTTAGCATTTTCTTAATGCAGGGCCTCAGAGCATGTTGGAGGTATTTGTGATTGTGATTACTACTTAGTATTGCTTACACAAGATGCTCCTGATGAGCTTTAAAACATGAGTAGGAGACACCTGGAATCCAGAGTGTGGACCTGAATAGATCATGGCGTTTGTATTATGTTAAGGATGCATAACAAAATATTATATAGCTTGGTGAGTTAAACAGCAAACGTGTTTCTTACAGTTCTGGAGACTTAAGGTGTCAACATTTGGAGGAGACTTTTCCTGACTCCCAGACAGCCATGATCTTGGTGTTTCCCTGCTTAGTAAAGAGAGGAGGTGGGGAGGGAGACAGAGAAAGAGAACAAGGTATTGAATTTTTGTTTGTGAGAGCACTAACTCTCTTATGAGGTCTCCGCCCTGTGACACCACCCAAACCTAATTACCTCTCAAAGGGTCTATATCCAAATATCTTATTGGGAGTTAGGGCTTCAGTACATGAGTTTTAGGACACAAACTCCCAGTCTATAATGGTCGCCTTCAATAAAGTTGGCTTCAGCTTCTGTAGCTGTAAGGTAGATGTATATCCCATAAGCTACCCTGGGGCTTGTTTTAAAAACTGGAAATAATATGTGTAAACCAGAATGACCGAGGTAGCAACTATAATTACTAATTGTAAATTTCTTGAAATCTTTTCACATTACGCCTGTATTCTACAGTCCTTCGATTCTAACAGGCTTTGGTAAACACTAAAGCGTATTTTTTAGGGGCAGGGAGATGTCTTAGTAACATGCTTGCTGCACAAACATGAGGATTTGAGTTGGATTCCCAAGAAGCCATGTGCAAAAGCCAGGTGTGATGGTCTGTATTTGTAATTTCCAGTGCTAAGAATGAGAGACAGCTGGACTTCTGGGCCTTGCTGTCCAGCCAGTCTAGCTGCTCTGGTCAGTTCGAGGCCAGTTAGACCCTCTCTCAAAATAAGATGGATGCTTCCTGAAGAATGACCTCTAGCCTTCATATGCTCATCCACATATCTGTATGCACACCCATATGCATGCGCAGACATAGGCACGCCCAGAGATGATTTTTATTTTACCCACTAAGCTATTGTCTCTTTGAAAAAGCAAGCCCAGGACATTGTAGATTCTACAGGAGAAGTCAGAAATTGTATTCTGTACATTTACAGATGACGATATTTCCATTTTTGAAGACTACTCATTCTCTGTTGCATCCACTTAACCTTGTTACTGTAGCAAACATACATGCAAAGGGCATGGCCACGTTCCAAGAAAACTTCACTCGTAAAAACACACAACCAACCACATTTAGCTCATGACTTATACATTTATGTCCCTCTTCAAGGTATTGATAGTTTCAATATTATATGACACATGCTAACTTATTTATTTGCTTCACAAAGAATGTTTTTAGTAGTTTTATGTTATAGATTAATGTGTTTATAAGTTTATTTTAAAATGTTTATTAGTTGTCTTTTATAGATGTTGCACTTAAATACCTCAAAGAAAAACATACTGTAAAAAAAAAATCAAATCTTGACATAATGTAGATTAACCACTCCTATCTCAATTTAAGGAATAATGTGCACAAGTTCAGAAGTAGAAATAGTAAACTAAGTAAAAGATTGGTGGCAGGTGAGGTAGAGAGACTACAGACCAAGCCTGGACCAGCCTTGTTGGGCATCTCTGACTTCTTAAACTTGAGATAATTTGTCAGACATTGATAAACTGCATACATAGCTCATCACATTGTAAGACAATCATCATGAAACCTGGTGGAGATGGTGGGGAAATGATAACAGCGATGCATACACCCACCTCTCAGGAGCAGTGAGTCCATTGTCAAGCTATTCCTCAGACACTGATCACTAATATACTGCTTAATAAGAAAGGTCCTTGTATGTTTTCCTTTCATCAAACAACAATGGATAAAAGCAAGGTCTGTGCTTAGAGTTAGGTTGTGGACATCGCCTTTGACAGCTTTTTACACTCACATCTATAAAACCTGCCATTCACTATTCTCCTCCCTTTACCATAATTGTCCGAGATCGTGACATCGAATAGCACCAGCAATGGAGAAGCATTGGTGTCTCAGGTCGGTCTAGCTAAAGTGTCGTTTGTATCTTTTAATATAAATTTTGCTATTTAAATAGGTTTTTGTGTATCACCAAAATAACCACGATAGTGTGATGCAGCAATTCATTCCCTCAGCCTTATAAGCTATAGAGAAAGACCGCTAGTGTTTGTATCAGACCTCCTGTCAACCTGCATACTGAGACTGTCACTGCCGGATGCTAACAAGTGTCAGATAGAAATCAAATGTAAAATCAAGCATGGAAGCTATTGCTATGCTTTTGTGCCAAACATATTGATGACAATGACCAAAAGAATCCACTGCAGACATTCATATGAAAATCACATGGACACTTTCATGCTCCTTGAACTTTCAAGATGAATATTACTTATTCTTAGGTCTAGACCTTGGCTTGCAAGATGAACGCGGCTATTCCCAGGACAAGAAAATGAGGGTAGTGATGTGTAAGTGATGGGAAGTGAAAGAATGGCGTGGTGCTCTTGAGTTAGTGTTAGACTAAAGGAGAGCAGGCAGACATAGGTACAAATGCACTCTAAATCAAGTCACTTCTTTCAGTGTAGACTCATGCACCTACTGTGTGCCAGTACTGTATTAGGTGATAGGGAGCTGACTGTGAGGAAGATGGAGAAGAAAACCAACATGTGGGCCCTAGTGGAGCCCAGTGTCCTTCAGTTGAGGTAGTGGGTGCCTGGGCTACAGAAACACTTCAGCAGCTGACTTAAAGCAAACACAAGGGAACAAATAGAGCACCATGGAGAAAGTAACATTAAACAACAACACACATTTACAGTTCTATGAAGAAAAAAGAAAAGCTGAGGGCATTGCTAGCAACCCCGTGAGCACATAAATCAAGAGGGTTAGACCTCGTGTCACCAAACGGTGAGGTTTTCCTTTGTGTTGGTCACTTTGCTAAGTGTTTTACATCAGCTACCAACTTATTCTTCACAGCACTGCCTTGCAGTATGTCTGTTTACTCATATTTTATAGATGAGGAAATAGGCCCAGAGGCTGAGTAATTTGCTCAAGTAACAGCCAGGACTGTAAGCAAAGCTGCCTGTCCCCGGCCATGGTCACGAACAGTCTGCAGACAGAAGAGGTAGCCAAAGAAATAAATGGCTTTGTGTCTGGAGCAGACGGTTGAGTTCAGAATCTTAAAAAAGAACATATGCAACTAAAAGGAGGTGACATAAGAGGGACACATACAAAGCAGCAGTGTGACTTTCAAGTCCATAAGAAAGACATTACAGCTTCCGTGACAAGACTTTTTGTTTGTCTGTTTGTTTTACTTTACTGGGCGGAGGTGAGCATGACATGTAAATTATAGACATTCAATAAAAGTATTAAAAAAAAAAAAGAAAGACCAATAAAGAGAATGAACTGCTGCTCATTGAAAAGCCGCACACTTAAGTGCCATTGCAAAAACATTCCTCTTGCACCTCAGCCCCAGGAAGGTAGAGGGTGTGGTCACTTTTAACTGGTGCTAAAAGGAAATAGAATGGTACTACATGTTTCTTGTCAATGCTGCCAACAACTTCAGTTATTATTTCTTGATAACCTTGTGTATAAGATAAAGAAATGTGATAGGAAATCTAAAAGCAAAGATCTCAGGTTAAAGTACCAATGAAAGATGAATGGAGTTCCTTTCATCAGCTGCTTCACTTTTTCCATATTTTTTTCCCATAAAGAACTGTAAAAACTCTTAGGCAGCTTCTTTCTTGTGCCAGAATTTAGCACATAGAGCATAGCTTAAGTATGGGATGAATGATATTTGTAGATTCTGGAAATCTCTACACCCTCTAATTGTTTTTAAAGAATCATTTATTGCAATGGGATAAAATATAGACATCCTACTTACAAAATACGCAGATGATGCGCAACGTAGTATGATAAATCAAAAATTAAATTGTGTGAGGAAGCATATTAGGCAGTGTTCCCAAAAGAAACAGAACAAATAGAATCTATGTCTCAGAAGAGAAGATTTACTACCTTGGCTTATATGATTGGGGCTGGGTAGTCAAACAATGGCTGTCTGCATTGTCGAGAGGCAGAGAACTGGGTATCTGCTTACTCTGTGAACCTGGATGTCTCAGGAGAATCAGCATGCTGCTGAAGGTCTACAGCTCCTTGGAGAGTCACCAGTACTGACTTCACAGTGAAAGACTGAAGAAGCTGGAGGCTAGTGCCAATTGAGCTGCTCATAAGAAGGTGCCAGATCTGAGGGAGGGTCTTCCCTCAGCAGTTCATCCTCTCTGAAAACACCTTCATCAACCCATTGGAGCTGCTCCGACTTGGTGGTTTCAAATCCAGTCATGTTGACAGTCATGATTAGCCAATTCAGCATGTAATCAAAATGACCACAAGAGTCTAGGAGGCTGGCCAGAAATCATTGAATGAGAAAGTCAATGTATTTTAGTAGTATGTTGTATACAGTATCTTTGTGAGTTAGTCAAGTGCAAATTAGCTTAGGAACCTATTGTGGTAGCTAACTCCTTAAATTAATATATTTTAAATTATTAAATAACAAAGGAAGTAGATCAATGTAGCTAAGAACTAAACAGATCAGTTGCCACAGTACTACCTCTAGTGTTGGGTCAGTGTGAAGGTGTTTTGTGCTAAGAGGGACATTATCACTCTGGATGTGAGCCTGTCTACCTTTGGAGTTTGCTATCACTGCAGGTTAGGCTTGTTTTTTATTTGTGTAGTTTTGTCTTGTTTCGGTCTCTTTGTTTAGAGCATTGCCTTCACCAACTCGTTTTTAAAAATTAAAAACTCTCACATACTCTCTCCCTGGAACATGTCTAGCTTCCCCCATTATTAGGAATCCCAGGTACCTCTGTTATAACTGAGGAGCCCATCAGGTACCGTGTTATCACTCCAAAGCTGTGTTTTATATTAGGGTTTGACTCTTGGTGGTGTTTGTTTTTATTGGTTTTTGAGCAATGTATGATGACATGTATCCATGATCACAGTATCATACCAAGTTGCTCCGCTGCCCTGAGAACCTGTTCTCTGCCTATCCATCCCTCCTCCAATCAGACCCTGGCAAACACTAATCTTTTTCCTGTCTCCCTGGCTTTGCCTTTTCCGGACTCAGTCCATTTTCCATGCTGCAGCCAGGTTGCTTTTACTAGATTATAATGGTCTCATCCACTCCCCTGGCTCTTTGTTGCTCAGAGTCAGGTTTAAATATAGGGATGGTTTGGCAGTGAATGAGGTGTTCGGGGTCTCTCCTTTTACAGGAGAGAGAGAGAGAGAGTGTGAGCAATCTATAAATAATGGAGCTGACAAATAATACAATGAGCTAATGTTCAGCAATAAGCACTATAAAGAGGGTGCCACAGCAGTGAGATGAGGAGCCACTGGGACAAGGCTGCCTTTTCTTCTGAGTCAGAGAAATTGGGGTTTAGAGTTGAATGATGGAGACTTAACCATGAGAAGATTTGTGGGTGTGAGTCCTCCAACGAGGGGGGGGGCAAGCTTCAAGGCCCCACAAAAAGGCCCTGAACTGGGTTGGTTGAGGTCACAAAGAAGCAAATAGGAGTGACAGTAGGATGGCCATCTGGGCTAGCATATATGGATGAGAGAAAGGAAATGGCATTTACGAAATTTTTTCTTAGTACTTTTCACTTTGAAGGTATTGGAAATGATCACTTGTATCCAGATGAAAACAAAAGAAACCGAAAATCATAGGAATAATTAACTGGCCCAGTAGCAGTAGAACTGGGATGTAGACTCTGGTCTGATTTCATGTATTTATTTCTCACACTTTCACGTAACTTCTTTGGCAACGGGAGGTGGGAGGTTTGTCTCTGCTGGAGAGTCGTCTGTGTCTGTCAGTGGCTTTTGCTTTATTTTTGACACATGGTCATGCTATTATCCTGGGCTGGTCTTTACATGTTGGGATTACCTGTATGTGCCTAGCCCATAAACATTTTTTATTTGTACAGCTGTTCCTTCTTTCGATGTTTCTAATTTTATTCAGCTTTTGAAAGTAAGCTGCCAGGAGTGATGACCCTTGTACTTGAGATATTATGCTGACCGTGTCAATGATAAATAATGAGCTGGTCAGTGTGCCTCTCTGCAGAAATTTCCTTAGGATATACCAACACTTCAGAGCGTGGAAGGTGGTAGCTCAGTGTACATAATCCCCAAGTTTGTTATCTAGGTTTTGTTGATAATGAGTAAGTAGCTGAAGAGATTTGAAGAGATTTCTATATTCCTTAGGGAAAACATTCCATTTGTAGTTTTAAGTAAAATAGCATAGTAAGGAATAGGATATGTTGAGCTTGGTTACTCACCTATTAAGGTATACAGATGTGCTACTCTGTATAAATAATAAAGGCACACAAAATACCGCAACACATTTCCCTCACCACCTTCTAACCGGCTAAGGCTGCATTGAGCCGTGGCTAGTGAGGAAGCAACAAGGAAGGCTGATCCTTCAGGTTGCAGCCTTCCATATTTACCTCTCTTAAAGAAATGTCTGTGCTTACCTCTTACAATCTGAATTTGCTAGTGTTCAGTCAAGTCCATAAATAGAATAAGTAATATAGCACTTCAGTGTTAGTGGCTGGAACATTCAATTTGCTCTTAGTGAAACCGCCTGTGTCTGTTTGTTAAAAAGAATCCAGTGTGCCTATGTGATAGGCTAGACTAATTTAGAGAGATTCTGTACTCTGTTTAATTCTGTCTGGTCAGATTCTGCATGAGCAGAGGAAGCCTGGCTTTGTGCTGAGATATCCAGGTAGATTGGGGAAAGGATGAACAGAAAATCTGGCTAGGAAAGTTATCTGTTAAACAATTAAACAAAATTGGAGCATTGACCATTTAGTGGCAACCTTCTGGACCACATAGGAACATATAATTATAGAAACCACATTAAAAGTTCTGTAGGAAAAAAATAGCAGTAAAGAAAAAAATAGTAAAATAATTGAGGGGCATAATGCCAAAGGGGAAAGTGGACAGGAGTCCAGGAGATATGAAAGTGTGAATAGAACAAAAAAGAAAAATAAAAACGCACATAAGTCAAGTGCAAGAGGTCAAGCTACAGGAAGAAATAGCTGTGGAAAGAGGTTAGGGTCTACACAGGAAGACTGAGAAAAAGGCGAAGCATAGAGGGGAAAGTGGGAGACACACTGAAGTCTTGTCAACAGACAGGGAGTAATAGCAGCACAAGATCAAAGCAGCTTCCATGATGGAATAGCGGAGCAGGGCCTGAACAGAAGAGAGAAACTAGGTGTGTGACCAAGTTCTGATTTCTTGTCTCTGAACTTGTTTTGCTCTTGGTAATGGATCTAGCAGTGAAAGCAAAATATTTCAATGCTTCCATTGAAAAGTGTCATTCCAAAGGGCCAGCTTCCACTCACAAATGAGAGTGGTGTTGCTTCAGAGTAGCTTTTTCATAACCTATTAGGAATACACTCTCTCTCTCTCTCTCTCTCTCTCTCTCTCTCTCTCTCTCTCTCTCTCTCTGCCTCCCTCCCTCCCCTTTACCTTTCCCTGCAGTTTTATCATGTGGTGTATTGTATTGTCAGGCTGCAAGTGCACCAAAGAATAGACTTGATTTGAGGGTTACAGGCTTTGTTAGCTAAAATACCAAAGCATTATTAGTTAGATTGATGGACGGGAGCATCTGAAGTTGGGGGAGGGGGTGAAGTGAGAATCCATTTGTGCTTTTAAGCTGATTGCTCTCGAACAGTTATTTCATCTGTTCTCAAGTTTGTTTTTTTTGTTTGTTTTTTGATGTTGTTGGTTTTTTGGTCTTTCCTCCGTAGTAATAACCAGAAAAGGAGCAATCTGTTAGTGTATCTTGTTTCATTTTACTGCAGATTTTAAGTGATCTTGTAGGCCTGTATATAAATCACTTATACTTTTGTATGACGTTTACTGTTTTCAAATTCAACGTAAGTTGATGCCTGACAAGCTAATTGACAAGCCTACATTATACTGGCAAATGACTGCAATAGATACTAGAAGACTCTATTCCGCCCTTCTTATGCCTGCCTCCTGCCAATCACTCAGCTGTTTTGACAGGCAGGATCCACATACAGCAACAGTAATCACTACTGTTAGCACTCAGCAACCAATGCAGGGAGACACTGAAGCCGGTGAATAGGCTGAATGCCAGTCTGGTGCAAGTAGCTTGGTATCTTATTCAGCAAGAGAGAAATGCTTGCGTGGGGCCAGCTGGGGATTCATTTCAGCCAGAATGAATTCCATGCTGTTTTGTATAACTTTAGATTCTCACATTTCATTGTGTCCAGGTGCGCTTTCTCTCTTGGTTTACCATACAGTTTCCTGCATGTGCTGCAGAGCACAGGGGATTGCTTCCTTTTGTTCTCCTACTGCAGATCTGCACTCTCCATAGGAGTCAGGCTGTTGTCAGGTAGGAAAGGTGGGAGGGTACAAGAATGAGAAATCCCTTACGAGAATCCAAGAATGCTACCATTAAGGTTTATAGACTTGTTCAACATTCATTTCACTGCTGAAGCAGAATGGAATTGTTACCAAGCGGTCCTTGAGTTCCCCTAAGGAGAGGCCTGTCTTTCCTGGGAGAAAGGAACAAGCTAGGCCTCCCAGTTGTTATTAGGAAAATGGGCTACAGCCAGTTGGTGAGCTGTTCAGCTGAAGAGGGAAGAAGACTTTGATGAAGAGTTAAGAAGATTTTGGTGAAGGGGCTAACAGATGAAGGAAAGCAATCTGAGAAGAGCAGAAGGAGGTCACAGCAAGCTGGCTACAGAGGAAGGAGACGAGAGAAAGGTAAGTAAAAAGGTGGCCAAAATACTGTAACAGTAAGATGACTTAAATGAGTCATCTTTGTTATCTATAGAGTATTATTCCAGAACACTCACCTCAAATGTGCCCAAACATACCAAAGTCCAAGGATGCTCACGTCCCTTGTTAGATACAGCTTATTTGCAATGCACCATGCCCATCATCCAGGCTACTCAAACCACCTCTGGATTGCTTTCAGGGCCCACTGCAGTGCAAATGCTGTTCTGCCATATTACTTATGGAGTAATAAGAGGAGCAAAAGTCTCTATGATTTTAATATGGTGTTTTTCAGTCTTCAGTCTATTGAATCATTTAATGTGGGATGTGCAGATACATAGGGCTGACTGTACTTGATACTAGGTGATTAGCAGTGATATATATGTATATATATATATAAACTTTTTCCTGTGTAAGTCTGAGCCTGCTCTGTTTGTATATATGGCTGGCTGATCTTGATACTACATGATTAGCAGTGATGTATTTAGGTTCTTCCCATTGTAAGTCTGAGTCTGCTCTGTTTGTAGCTTTGGTTTGGTGCCATTTAGGAGACAAGGATATTAAGAGTTGGTGTCCAACACAGGCAAGACTCTGTACAAATACTACTACTACTACTACTAAAATGTTAGGTATATTGAATGAATTTAAGAAGTACAGAGAGTTGAACCATGTGTAATTAGAAAAAAGAAAACATTTTTCTTCAGAGACTGTATTTCCACAATTACTACAGCAGGAGACACGGGTCATTCTAGATCACTCATTCATGCTCCTGAGCAAGATGATATAAAGAACAGTCTTTCCTCATCCTGTCCTTGTTCAGCTCACCCAAGAATCTAAGTACTATTTAATATTTCTGATGATTCAAAGGTATGTGGACATGGGCTAACTTTCATTGAGGATTTCAAAGAGAGGGCCCCATGGAGCCTAACAAGTAGGTGGCATATGGATGTCTCTGGATATGGCTGTTAAATACAGTGGGCGCTGTTGGTTTATATGATGAATTCCAGGGCCTCGTGAGTATGATGCCTTTACAAAAGAGAACCAAGCAAAACTTATCCAGGGACAATCCTCGGAGTCAGATGGCCATTGCATAGTGCCGTGGTACATCATTCTTGTCATAGCTACCTATGAACTTCTTTTTGAGTTCCTGGGAATGAAGAATCATCTGTGACTCAACACATTATGAGCTCTGAAGGGCACTAGGGAACAAAGATACTTTCTTCCTGGTGAGTCACAAAACAAACATAGTGTTCAATGTCAGAAACAGATAGTCATTGCTTTCAACTGAGAAGCCTGCTTAGCCTTGGGCCTGTGATGGGTTTTGATACCATGACTCAAAACGGGTGGCAAGGATAGAGCCACCATCACAGCTCCTATGAGAGTTCATCTGGTATTAGTTCTCAGTGGCATTTTCTGTAATATTTAATCTTCATACCACAGCCTTCAGTAGTTAAATACTTTCATTTTCTGCTTTGGAATTAAGGGAGACATCTCACTGTGAGGAAGGTATGGGACATTTCAATCAGTTTCATTGTCTGAACAATGAGTCACCATATTAATGCTTCACATTAATATGTGTCACAAAGGAAGGACCATTCCTGCTATGACTTGATATGCCATGGTGGGTTGGTACCCATGGTGAGGGAGGGGAAGTGGATGGGGGAGGGGAAGGGGGTTACGAGAATGGGACTGGGAGGAGAGGTGGGAGGGGGCTGCCTAAGAAACCCAGATGCATTTATTCATGTGTTTGTGCTTCAGTGTGTGTGGCACAAGGCTATATAGACTATCATTTGGCAAATAGGATTAATCATTACCAAGGCATAACATTATCAGCACATCAGTTATGAGTCACACCAGAACATTACTGCAAAGAACTTCAGAACAAAGATGAAGGGAGATACGAGAGATTACAGGCAAGCCAAAGGAAGAGCTTTTGAATGTTTGAAGGTGCCACACACACACATGCTATGGTAAGTCACAGGTGTGGGGAACTGAATTTGTTGTCATGGAATGGAAGGGTGGTGGTGGAATGGCCGGTAGAGAACGGAAATTATTAGAGTATTATCTTAGCAGAGGAGCGAAAGAAATCTGTACTGTTTACTTGCTGTACATGTAGACTCATTCTTTTGTAATTTCAATGTGACCAAGGGCTGCATTCCTCAAGTTGAAAGTATCAATTATATTTTTATAAATTTCTCCCTGACTTCTGTTCTTTTTAATTTCCCCCACCCCTGGAACTTTGGAGTGGACTCAGGATTTTATATATTCTAGGTAAACACTCTACCACTGAGTTTTATCATCAACACTTAAAATTTAAAAAAAAAAAGATACATGTTCTCTCTAAGTTCACTGGGTTCAAACTTACTATATAGCTGACACAAGACTTGAATCCCCTGCCTCTATCTCCTGCGGTTACAGGGTGTAAATCAACAAACCCGTTGTTGCTTTGTTTGCTTTGGAATGGAAACATATAGACTATCTTCTTCTGGTCAACTAATCTTTAAATCTTTTCCTTCTAAAAACAGATAAGGGAACATTGGACTTCCTCATTCCCTTTCCTGAGGACCAGTTTGAGAGTCCATGAGAGATGGTTCACAGTACATATAAGACCTTGCTACATGTTGGGAGCTAAGGCAGATGATCTTTATGTAAAGCAACCTTCCTGCCACTTACTTTTTAGTAGAGATGCATTGGGGGAACCTGGTCCACAGAATCCAACAGCTTCTTTCAAGCATTTGCCATCACAGGACTCTAGAGCTCAGCATATCTCTCCCTCCAACTTCCAGGCATCACAGTTTTCCTGCTCTACTCCTATATCACCAAGCCCCCACATGGAAACTTTTCTTCAGCTCTGTATGTCTTGGTAATAGAAAGACTGCTTTTCATTTTTAAGCCCTGTTTTTTAAGGTGTGAGTATCATTCTCCCCTACAATCTTCCTCATGTCCCTTTCTTCTGGCTTGAGACTCTGGACAACTGATTTCCTTTTCCCAAGTGGAACATATTTTGGTGCATCCTCCACTTCTTCCCCCCCAAACGGCCCCCATGACAATGTTCCTTTTATCTTGTTTCTGGTCTGGCTGTTATTCTAATAGGATACATTCTGTTTTAACCAATAACCCTTTGAAATCCGAGCATCTATTCATGGATGAGTCATCTAATATCCTGTCAAGTCTCATCTGGAAACCTTTTTAAGAAAGGAAAGAAAACTGTGTACTACAAAACCAGCAGCAGACAGTGCAGCAACAGAGGAACCACTTGCCCTGGGGATTCTTAACTACATATAACTTGTAGTTCTTCAAAATTTGCATTTTCTTATTTCCTCTGGTAATCTGACAGAGTAAAACAGTTGACATATTTCTCAATGCCTTTTCTCACAACTTAGGCTCCCCCATTTTTCCCTGAAGCTCCCTCCTCACACCCCTTTTGCTGCGGTAGTGCTTGCATACCATATGGCTGCTTATAAAAGGTTGTGGTTTTCTTTCTTCCAAGATTTATAGCTTTCCTGAACTGTTTTGTTTGTTTGTTTTTTTTTTTTTATTAAACTCTAAAAACCATCTTTGGACTACTTCTGAATCCATTTTAAATTCTTTTATTTGCAAGACTAAGAACCCATAGAAGGACTCCAGTTTCTCCGGTGCCCAGCATAGAACTCACTGAAGTTTCTGGTTACATTAAAAATCCTTTATTTTACTGGTGACTCTCAGAGGTAGTTATGAGTATTTTTAAGTTCTTCTTTCGGTTAATCAGCTGGCACATGCTCCATATGGAAGTGTGATTGACTTGGATAGTTTTTGTTTGTTTGTTTGTTTTGGCTTTTGTTGTTGTTGTTATTTTGTCAGTTTGAATCAAGCTAGAGTTATCAGGGAAGATGAATCTCAACTGAGAAAGATGCCTCTATCAAATCACCTGTAGGCAAGTCTGTAGGGCATTCTCTTGACTGATGACGAATATAGTAGGGCCTAGCCCACTATGGGTGGTTCCATCCTTAGACTGGTGGTCCTGGGGTATATAAGAAAGCGAAATAAACAAGCTGTGAAGAAAAAGTCAGTAATTGGCACTCTACATAGCTTCCCTTCATGATGTACTACAACTGCAAGCTGAAATAAACTGTTTCCTCCCCAAGTTGTTTTTGGTCATGATATTCATCACAGAATTAGAAAATGAACTATAAGAATTATTTTTGCAAAAATGTCAAAACTTATGTAGGCATTGTATTAATTACTTTCGATTGATGTTGTGACCTAATAGCTAGCAAGAAGCAACTCAAGAAGAGTTCCTTTTGGCTTACAGTTTGAGGGGATTTAGTTTACCATGGAGGGGATAATAGGGTTGTGGGCTTCTCCAGGGAGGTGGAAGTGTGCATCTGCCACTCTTCCCTTATATCTTGGTGGGACAGGAAGCAGAGATGAATGCTGGTTATGTTTGCCTTCAGTCTCGGAACTCACCTTACAGACGGCACTACCCACTCTCAGGGTGGATCTTCCTTCTTCAATTTTAAACCTTTCTGCAAACAGCCCTATACAAATCTATAGAGATGTATCTCCATGGTGGTTCCAAATCCTGTCAAATTGATTGTGAAGTTTATCCACCACACGCAGGCAGCTACATCCAGACATGCCTAAAATCCCACATATATATTTCTCTTCATTTGAATTCACAATCGCTTCTTAGAAAAGGAGATGCCTATCATGTTAAAACTGAAAGATATCATGTTAAGGGGCTCAGGCCATTTCCCAAAGAACTAGTGGGCATCACCTGCAACTATGGTGAGGGAGAAAAATCATTGAGAAGCTGAGGCATTTTTAGATTTCTGTAGAATCTACCGACCTCCACTCCCTCTATTGAAATAACATTTATTGAGCATTCATTGAGGAATCAGTACTAGGAGCCGTTGTGGAATTTCCTTTTTCTCTGCCCTCCTGGAACTTATCTTAGTGCAGAACAGAGGAACAGAAGCAAGGGGGTGGTAATAGGCTTTGTGAAGAAAGTGATGTGAATGGCGCTCCCTTAGAAGCTCCAAGGACAGCTGTTGGTTAGCACTGACAGGACGGAGAGGAGAGAGGGCTGCAGGAAGCAGGAAGGTTGGCTGCAGACATGACTGAGCACAGCCAACCTAGGTGGCAGCAGAAGGGGCGGAGAACAGGTGAATGGGTGGCCGGGATGGGGTTAGAGACCAAAGCAGGACAGAGCCATCGTTTGCGTGGTTTTAAGTTGCCCTAAGAGTTTGACATTTTTACTAAAACTGGTGGATAGGAATAGATTGGATCTATGCAAAAGAGTGACAAACTGATTTATATCTGGAAGGAAAAAGGGGCTTCCAGGTTGTCATGGTCACAATCTCAATTTTCCCTAACCTTCAGAATTTCCCAGACTTGTCAAAGGGAAGAAAAGAAACTATGAGTCTTTGAAAAGTCCAGCTAATCCACTCAAGCTAAAAACAGTTTAAATATTGTCAGCCCTGCTTAGAGCCATTGCATTACAGCATCACTATGTGTTGGAGAGAAGCACGCCTCTACCTGAGTAATTTCTGCATGTCAATCCCTTTTTTTCTCCTCTTTTATTCCCAGAGTGGCATGGAGTATTCAGCATGTATCAAAGTTTCTCTGTGGGACTTAGCCCCCTGATGAGAGCAGAGCTGAGAGTCAGTAAATAACTATTTCATCTTAATGTGGAAAGGCAGCTCTGATCTGGGGCAGGTATTATTGAAAATATGATAGCACAAAGCTAGATAATAGCATAGTTTGTACTTTCATAAATTCCTGTGTTGAGCCTCGGGGTCTTCAGAAAATAAGGGCTTGTACGTGGATTTTTGGGAACACTGATTCTAGTACCTGGTTGGTTTTTTTTTTTTTTTTTTTTTGCTTTTGTTTTTTGCTTTTTGTTTTTTTCTATTTCTAATTGGGAACCTCCCAGCTGATTTAGAAACTCTTCTAGGGTTTAGAAACTAGAAATATTTAAACCTTAAAAACATTTGGTTAAATGATATTTTTTTAAAGCTCAAAGAGTTTACATTTGAACATTTCAATTTTTTTTCTTTATACCTAGAAACAAGTATGTGAACTGTTAGCATCTTATACTAGCTGGTTAACACACTTATCCTCTGAAACTTTCACCTTGTTTCCATAATCCTTAGGCACGAAGAGAAACTGACTTAAATTTAAATAAAAATGCTAATTTAGGTAGACTGCCCTGCTAATTTTGAGGTACTCTTTTTGTATCAAGCAGAAATGATTCTAGGGTGAGTTATTCAGCTGCCTTTGGGAGCTCAGTAAAAGCAAAGTAAATGACCGTGTCATCTTCAGGAAATTAAAATCTGCCAGCTGTAAGCCTCCACACTTCCGTGCTGTTGTATGTGATTTCAAATGGTATTATGGCAGGTTCGTCACATCTCTTTATAAATCAGGTTTTAACTGTAAAGATGAACTGACCAACAGATTTCATTTCATGCACCAACCTTCTTCACTCATATAGCTGGAATAAATGAGATACATAGGACCATTTTGAGGGTTGTCCCTGACCTGTGGGAGAGAGTACAGTGTAGGAAGAACACCTTCCTTTATGGCCAGACTTAGGCTAGAGCAGTGGTTCCCAGTCTTTCTAATGTTGTTGCTCTTTAATACAGCTCCTGCTGTTGTGGTGACCCCCAACCATAAAATTATTTTTATTGCTATTTTGTAACTATAATTTTGCTACTGTTAAACGAATTGCAATGTAAATATCAGATATGCACAGGGTATCTGATACATGACACCTGTGAAACTGTCAGCTGACTCCAGAAGGGGGTCACAAACTATGGGTTGAGAACCGCCAGGCTTGAGGCTATTGTTGTTTTTGTTTTGTTTTGTTTTCAAGATAGTGTTTCTCTGTGTAGCCTTGGCTGTCCTGGACTTGCTTTTTAGACCAGGCTGGCCTCGAACTCACAGTGATCCAACTGCCTCTGCAGGCTGAGGCTATTGAATGCACTCATGGGGCCCTGATTCAGATCTTAACAAAGACTGGCATGTTGGTGAGATTTTTTTTGTACCCTGTCCATCCTTTTAATTGTTAAGTTTTATTTTAATTTTCCTTATAGTCTATTAAGTTAACTTAAAATATTAATTTTTAAACTTTGTGTCTGTGTGTGGGGCAGAGGGGGTACATACAGGTGGTCACATGTGGGTCTCCATGGTAGTCAGAAGAGGACACTGGATCTCCTGTAGTTGCAGTTACAAGTAGTTGTGAACCACTGAATATGGGTGTTGGGACTCAAACTCAGATCAGTCCTCCGCAAAAGCAGTTAGAGCTCTTGCTGAGTCATCCTTTCAGTCTCTTACTTATTTATATCATGTATTTTATTTCAGTTTGTATGTGTGCCATGTATTGTGAATGTGCATGTGTGTGATGCATGGTTTTGGAGCAGCGCAGATTGGTTTGTATTCATTCAAACCAGATTATAAGCAAGTTCTACTATACATAGTTCTACTACACATAATTTTTGATTAAATATTTTTTACATATACATTTATATTATTACACATACATACAATAAACTACCTACATCAAGAAGAACCATGAAACAGTCAGGATATATATATATATATATATATATATATATATATATATATATATATATATATATATATATATATATATTCATAGTGTTTTGACTATTTGTATTTGGCAGCCTCGAAGAAAACATCTTATCTTGGTGCATCTAAAATTCTGAATGTAAACAATATCTATCCTATCTCCTCATTATCAACTTAAAACATCTATCTAGTCCTAAAAACATCTTAATCCATTAACAACTAAGTTTAATTATAAAACTAAACTATCTGGTCTTCAACCCCATCAGAGACTTGAGAAGGAATAAATTAATTTCCTGAGTATACAAGGAGTGCATTTTAGGAGCTTCCAAAATGAGAAGTTGACAGAGACAGTTTGCTGCCTGAACAGTCACCCAAAATTCTCTATAATGTTGGAGCATCATCTTCAGCCTTCTGGCCCAATATATCTGACAGACATATTTGTGAGGTAGGAACTATTGAAGACTTGCTTAAGCTGTCTTGGCAGAGTTTGGCTGTCAACTCTGCCTGCATCCAAGCTTGCCCATTTTTAGGCAGAATTGTGTCTGTGGTAGAAATGAGGAAATTTTGCCCAGTGGCTTGTTTGCCACATTTGAAGCCATCTCCATAAGGAGGTTCTTTGATGCTCATTGTCTTCTTTGAGGTAGTCTGGGTGATACCAGGCATTAACCTGTCTCATTGTAAATGTATAATTGCTGGGATCAAACACAGGTCCTCATGGTTGTGGGTCAAATTCTATACTGACTCTTTCATTTCCTCAGCCCCTTGCTTTAAAAATTATACCCACCTGACTTTGATATATATATAAAAACTGATATCATTTCACTCTGATTTGACTTGTATCTCCTTGATGGTAAAATAATAAAAGTTTTGGAAGGAAATAGAAAATGCAAATTTTGGATGGATTTCTTACAATTTCTGCATACACAATCCTGTCACAAGCAAATAGCTTTTCTTTGTATCCTTCACATCTGGATGTTTTAATTTTTTTCCTAACTGCTTGGCTAGAGCTGCATTATAGTATAATAAGGCATGTGCATCACCGTCGTTGTCTTGTTCCAATTTTAGGGGGAAGTTCTCAGGTTTTTGTTTTTTTTTTGTTTGTTTGTTTTTTTTGTTTTTGTTTTTTTTTTTAACCACTAAGTACCATGCTGGCTGTTTGCAGATATTTCTACTCAGCTGGGTACATCTCCACTGCTTCTGGTTTATGCTTTAAATCATGGATGGGTATAACATTTTGTTATGTGTTTCTTCTATGACCATTGAGTGATCATGTGATTTTGTTCTAATTTATTCTATTAACATGGTATCCCACATAATTGGGTTTCCAGGGACATATTCCTTTTTTTGGCACAGTGGATAGCCTTACATGTTGCTGCTTCAGTTCCTTCTTGTGTGTGTGTGTAATTCATGTGTGGGTGACAATCCCTGTGTGGATGATACACGTATGTGGAGACAAGAGATTGATGTCCTGTCAACTATCTGTGTTTTCTCTTTTAATTTGTTTATTTATTTACTATCTATCTATCTATCTATCTATCTATCTATCTATCTATCCATCTATCTATCACCGTTATCATCTATCTATCATCTATCTATTTAGACAGGGTTTCTCTGTGTATTTTGGCTGTCCTGGAGCTAGTGTTGTAGACCAGGCTGGTCTCAAACACACAGAAATCCACTTGCCTCTGCCTCCTAAGTACCAGGAGTAAAGGTTTGGGCCACCACTGCTTGGCTGTCAAATTACTTCTGTAAGCACTCTCCACCTTCATCTTTGAGGCAGACACTCTTATTGAACCTGGAGCTCGTCTATTTGAGTAGACTGGCTGGTCAATAATCACCCAGGATTCTCTTTTTTTTCTACCTCCCCAGAGCTTGGGTTATAGGCACAGAATGCTGTACTTCACTTTTTACGTGGGTTTAGAGATGTGAATCAGATCCTCATGCTTTTGTGTCAAGCACTTTAAGGTCCCCCTTCTTCCTCTTCATAATAGAATTTCTCTTCCTCCCCCCTTCCCGTCTGCTTTCCTCCCACTCCTTATTCCCCTCCCCTGTTTCTTCTTGGCAAAGAAGAAAACTGGGTTGACCTCCAGCTCTTGTTCCTCCTACCCCATCTGGGATAGGCTGGGATACGGCTGTAAACTGCCACACTTACCTTGACAGTATTTTGCCAAGTTTTGCTCCTACATTCACACTGACATTAGTTTGTAATTTTCTTTCTTTTTGTTGTCTTATCTGCTTTTTCTATCAATTGTACTGGCCACACAGTAGACCCTCATTGTTTATTTTTTTTAAGAAGAGGAAAACAAATGTGCATATTAGTAAGGTGAATGTGCTTGTTTATTTTTAATATAAAGAGTTGAATCTTGGCTGATTAAAAGTTGATTTTATGACTGTCAGTGCTGAGAATGCTGCTTTGCATAAATTCAAAGTGCAATATGGCAGAAGTAAGTCTAAGGCCATTTCAGAAACTGTTGGCATTCTGTCTTAATCTCATGGCAAAATTCACTTAACAATTTTATAAAACTCAGGTCAGCGATTCACACATATTAAAAAAAAGTTATGTTATGCTCACACATATTATGGTAGAAGGCAAATTTCATGCAAGTATATAACTAATGTGCTTTAACCAAGCCCTCTGTGCCCCCTTCCCCTTCTTGATCCTTCCCTTCCATGAATCCTCGGTTCCCTGGTCCTACTTTCATGTTATCTGCACATATATGATTTTACACATATATAAAATTTATGATCCATAAATGAGAGAAGGCATGAAATGAAATGGCTGTTTTTCTGAGAATACACCTGGCTCTTCCCAAGGGTATTAAGACTTGAATGACTGAACTATATACCTACCCATTACTCATAGTCTTCATCTTATAACCTTGTGTCCCTTTTCTTATTTATTTTTTTTATTTTGTTGTTTCTTCTCTCCCATATGTTCGTTGTCATCAGGAATCCACCAATGGTTCCTTCCACAAAGTTTATGAGCTACCAAAAAAATCAAGCCAATGCATTTCCTTTGACTCTCTGTCTGTGCCCTCTCTTGCCACTCTTCTAAACTATATTGCTACTTTCATGTTCTGTTTGAAATGTAATCTTGGTAAAATCGTAAATAGATGTGGGAGCTTCCATGCCACCCTTGGTTCACTTCTAACCCATGGCAGGTTGGCATCTGCTCCCAGGGAATCACACTAGAGTTGCCTTCACTCAGGTTCTCAGTGTTTTCCTAGATTTCACACTCAGTTACTATAGCTAAAAAATTTTCCAGTTCTTATTTCACTAGACTTTTCAATAGCATTTAGTATTGCTGACTACTGTTTGAAACGGTTTTCTGGATTTCCTTTTGCCTTTTAAAAATTGAGTTTCAACACACACACACACACACACACACACACACACACACACACTTGGCCTACCTCTTAAAATATTATTTCCTCCATTATCATCCTCATTACTAAGGATTTGAGGTCATTTTCTTGTATTTCCGTTGTATTTGAGTTCTCTGGGTTGTTTTCTTTGGGATAGCTGGGATCTGGAGATGCCATATGTTTTTTTTGTTGGTTTGTTTGTTTTCATTTTTTGGGTTTTTTTTTTTTTGTGTGTATGATTTTACATTGTCCCTTAGTCATCTCACTGTCTCTGTTTTTGTTGGGTAGCTTCTGGAATTGGAGGGAGGGAGTCTGAGGATAGATTCACCCGTTTTCTCACAATTTCCCTAGGCCGGAAACTCTGATGCTTCACTGGTCTGGATGGCAGGAGGCTAGCCCTGTAGTTTTGGTCTCTCACGGACAGTGATTCCCAGCTCCCCTGTACTGTGGGTCATGTAATTGTCCTGGGTCTCAGAATGTGCGTTGGGTCAGGCCAAAGTGTCCACAGCCTTCTGGGTCTCCTTGTGGCACCGGAGCTCTCCTGGGACTGAAGCAGGTCAGGCAGAGGGGGTCTGATGGCCCCTCTACTCCCCGTCTCTCCAAGATTTCCTTAGTCCTGGAGCTTTGATGGTCTGCTGGTCTGTGGTTCCCAGTAGCGCCGGGACACAGTCTGCTCGCAGAGTCCAGGTTAGTGTCATGGGACCCAAACCACACACACACTGAGTCCAATTAGCGTCTATGGGCCCAAACAGGTCTCCAGGCGTAATCCATGCACTTAGTCCAGTTAGTGCTGAGTCCAACCAGGATCTCGGACCCAAACTGCACACTGAGCTCGCTGTGTTCAGCTAGAGTCTCTGGGCCCCAACTGCCTGCCAAGTTCAGCCAGGGACTCTGGGCCCAAACTGCACGCTGAGCTCAGCTAGAGTCTCAGGGCCCAAACCATGTGCTGACCTCAGGTAGAGTCTTAGGGTACGAACTGCCCGCTGAGTTCAGCTATGTTCTCTGGTCCCAAATTGCCCCGCAAGTTCAGCCAGGGACTCTGGGCCCAAGCTGCTCACCCAGTCCAGACAGAGTCTCAGGGCCAGGACTGTGCGCCAAGCTCAGCCAGGGTCTCTGGACCCAAACTGCCTGCCAAGTTCAGCCAGGGACTCTGGGCCCAAACTGTGCGCCAAGTTCAGCCAGCTTCTCAGGGCCAGGACCACGAGCTAAGCTCAGCTAGAGTCTCTGGACCCAAGCTGCATGCCAAGCTCAGCTAGAGTCTCTGGATCCAAACCATGCACTGAGCTCAGCCAGGGACTCTGGGCCTAAACTGCCTGCTGAGCTCTGCTAGTCTCAGGGGCTGAACTGCACTCCAAGTCCAGTTTGGGTCTCAGGGCATGAGCTACATGCCAAGTTGAGCTTAGGTCACGGGGCCCAAACCATGTGTTGAGTTCAGCTAGGGTCACAGGGCCCAAATATTGCACTGAGTCCCCTCTCCCGCAGCAGTTCCCACCAATTACCACACCAATCGCCTCTGCCTGAGGGTTCCCAGCTGCAAACTGCAGCCGCTGCCGCTGCCACTCTGGTCCAAGAAAATCCGCGCTCCTCCTGTGTGCAGGAGTATGCAGGTTTTCTGTATTTTGGTCCTTTCAAACTGTGGAGTACTTCTGTTGTAGTGGGGTGGGGAGCTTGGTGTTCCTGGTTCAGAATTCCATGTAATTCCCTGAATCGTTTACTGGAGCTTCTAAACACAGTCCACACTGCTCGCAGCCATCTCTCTTCTTAAAATATTATTGTTCCCCAAGTTTCAGATCTTGGTGATCTTTTATCCATATGCTTATATTATATCCTAATAATTTTACATTCATTTGACTAAACTACCAATTTTTTCATAAACTCTGAAACCAGCATTTTCTTTTTCTTTTTAATCCCAAACACTCACATGATGGTTCACAACCGTTCATAATTCCAGTTCCAAGGATTCCAGAATAGTAAATATGAAAGCACTATGGAAATAAAATAATATTATTCTGATCACTACAGTAATCTTTATTGGGCATTTAAAAAATAAATAATTATTTTATCCTCTTTATATCCTGGTCATAGCCTCATTCCTCCTCAACCTCCAGCTGCATTCTCCTCCCCTCTTGCTCTCCTCCTCCTGTATTCCTCAGAAAAGGGGATCCCTCTTCTCATTCACCCCAGCTCTTTTTTTTTACTTCATATTTATTTTATAAATTTTTATTTATATATATACATATTATTAATTTACTCATATTACATCTCAATTGTTATCCCATCCCTTGTATTCTCCCATTCCTCCCTCCCTCTCACTCTTTAAGTCATATCGGGACTGAGAGGGTCTTCTTCCTCTATGGCCTGGCAGGCAGTCCTGCCAGGGCAAAGTGATTGAAAAGCTGTCAAGAGAGTCCATGTCAGAGACAGCCCCCCAGCCCCTTTACTAGGGACCCACATGAGGCCTGAGCTGTCCATCAGCTACATCTGATGGTCCAGTCCATGCAAGGTCATTGGTTGGTGTTTCAGTCTTAGCAGGTACCTCTAGGCCCTGGTTAGTTGGCTCTGTTGGTCTTCTTGTGAAGCTAGTGACACCTCCAGGTCCTTTTCTCCTTCCCCAAACTCTTCCACAAGACTCCCTAGTATCATCCAGCATATAGCTGTGAGTCTCAGCATCTGTTTTGTGGCACTGCTGGGTAGAGCATCTTTGAGGGCAACTCTGCTAGGCTCCTGTCTGCAAACATAAACAAGAATCGTTAATAGTGTCAGGGATTTGAAACTAGCATTTTCAGCTCTCCGCCACCTGTATCCGCTTGGTTTGCCAATGAACATCTCATTTCAAACTTATATCAAGTTAAGCACACCTAATAGAATAAGTACTATAGAATAAATCCTATACTTAAGTATAGTATTCTATAAGTATAGAATAAGTGTAGGAACCAGGCCCGACTGGGCTGCCTGCCTGTCTTGCTGTTTCATGTCCTGTTTCTAGCAGCTTCCATGCTTGTGTTTATCTTGGTTAGCTAGTCATGTTTACTGCTCTGAGAACGCGCCCCTCTCATCCTCGAGACTTGTCCTCCTGTGTGCAATCACCTCTTGAGGGATTTCACCTGGGAGGAAGATTCCTGTTTTGTTGCCTATAAGAAGGCTTTTTGGAACTCTGGAGGGACAGGATGAGAATAATAAACCGCTGCTGCTGCAGCTGCTGCTCTCTTAGCAGGAAGGACCCGCTGTGTTAGTGTTAGTGTGTGTGTGTGTGTGTGTGTGTGTGTGTGTGTGTGTGTGTGTGTTAAATCCACAGTCCCTCACCCTCGACTCGGTACCGTGGTGGCGTGGGTGCCACAAGTGGAGATTCCATCGAGATCAGGGAAAGAAGGGAGGAAGCTGACGGATCGCCCAGGGAAGCTGGCCAGCGCCTCAGGGAGGTAGGAAATGGGGGTGTTGAAAATAAATGCCGCAGGCTTGTCCACGGTTTTGGTGGGCTAGTGATTAAGGTGCCGGGAAAAATAGGTGCCATAGGTTTGTCCACGGTTCTGGTGGGCTAGTGATTAAGGCACTGGGAAAATGGGTGCCACAGGTTCATCCACGGTTCTGGTGGATCAAGTAGTGAGATTGTTAGAGGATCAAGGCACTGGGATTAAGTATGAGAGAGTGTTAAAGATTTTATAAAAACAATAGAATTGAGTAGTCTTTGGTTTATGGTATCGGGAGAGCTAAATATCCAAGATTGGGATCAGGTGAAGTCCACCAGTGTTCCTATCATTATCTTTTCATTATGGCGTCTTGTTAGAGATGCACTTAGGAGCGAGGACGAGAAAATAAGAGAGCAGCTAGGAAGTTTAGAACTTGCCCTAAATGAAGTGCAGGAGGAGCAATCTGTAAAATCTTTGGCCCCGTCTGAGATTGCCTCTGATATATCTTCTTCTAATTCTGAGGAGAAAGAGGCAACTTTAACCTCTGAGATACGGGCCCTAAAGAAGAAGTTGAAGGAGTGTAAGATTGAAGGAAAAGAAATTAGAGTTCTACCCATTATGGGGGATGCCTTCATAAAGGGCCTACAGATGTGGGAAGCTTGCTAAAAAGCTGAAGCGATGCTATCGCGCTAGGCATGCTGCTATGCAGCTTAGGAGGCTTTCTGTTCTGGAGCCTCTGCCACATAAGAACACAACAGGCATTTCAACAGTTCCATGCACAACAGGTCCTCATGCCTTTGGCAGGGGATAACCCCACTGCCCCTGGCTTGGCTGAGCCTTGATAAATGAGTATCCAATGACAGGTAAGACCATGGAGGTACCTATCGACCTAAGACAGGAGGGTTTTGAAGCACGAAGCCTTTCCAATGACAGGTAAGATAGGAAACCAACGTCCTGGCAATCAAAGACAGGAGCTCATTTGTATTTTATATAAAGGGGAGACCTGTAGGAACCAGGCCCGACTGGGCTGCCTGCCTGTCTTGCTGTTTCATGTCCTGTTTCTAGCAGCTTCCATGTCTGTGTTATCTTGGTTAGCTAGTCATGTTTACTGCTCTGAGAATGCTCCCCTCCCTTCCTGGAGACTTGTCCTCCTGTGTGCAATCACCTCTTGAGGGATTTCACCTGGGAGGAGGATTCCTGTTTTGTTGCCTATAAGAAGGCTCTTTGGAACTCTGGGAATGGAAGAATAATAAACCGCTGCCGTGGCTGCTGCTGTGGCTGCTGCTCTCTTAGCACGAAGGACCTGATGTGTTAGTGTGTGTGTGTATGCATGAGTTAAATCCTCAGTCTCTTGCCCTTGACTCGGTACCGTGGTGGCACGGGTGTCACAAATAAGTATAGAATGTGTCCATTATATGCAGCTTCCAAGATTCATGGAGCATATGCTCAGTACCTTTTAGTTTTATATCTTTATTTTAAATTGACACATATCAGTTATACATACTTATAGGCTATGGTGCAATATTTTTAACATATTTAAAACATTTATATTTAGCATATCTATCATCAAAGACCTTTATAATTTCTTTGTGTTGGGAATACTCATTATCTTGTCTTCTAACTATTTTACAATATTCAATTAAGTCATCATCTTATTACACAGAGAAACTTTCTCTTTGTTCTGCATTTCTCAGGTCAGTGAAATGGATAATTATGTATCTACTTAGCATGCTGAAATCCTAGAGTTTTTTTTTTTTTTTAAAGAAAACAAAGCTCTTTCTAAACTCTAACTTGTTCTTAAATCTTATCATTTAAAACCTATGACATATGGCAGATATGACATAAGACTTAGAAGAGATATTTCTATCTATCATATCATACCTATCACGTCTCTTGCCATTTCTGTGTAATGACATATGATAGATATGACATATGACTTATGACATAAGTTAGGAAAATATTTTTAATCATATTTATATATGAATATCTAAGAGCCTATTGATTTTTCCCCCTTCAATTTGCTAGATCACTGAGGCTCAGGCCTTTATTATTTCTTACAGTGATGGAAACTGCAGCTCTAACTAGTTTTTTCATTTCCTCTCCTTTCCCTTGTGATGTTCTTTATTACCATTGCTCTAACACCGTGACATTCAGAATCTTGCAGGGATTCTCTTTTGCGTTAGATTAGTGAGTGCATAAGGACATCCACTTTTTTTTTTTTTTTGAGACAGAGGTTCTCTGTGTAGTCTTGGCTGTCCTGGGATCACTTTGTAGAGCAGGCTGGCCTCAAACTCACTGAGAGCCACCTGCCTCGGCTAGGATTAAAGACATGCACCACCACATCTGACTAGGACATCCACTTTTTGAGCACAAGTATCTGCCAGGACGTGTTCCAACACTGGACTCATACCCCTTTGTGTGTCAGGTTTGTTGAGGAGTTATATCCTGTATGTGTAAGGTATAAATATAAATTCTTAAATTTTTTTTATAACACTTCATATCAATTCCCTGCTGTCACTAGATAATCACCCCTTTACATTTTTATTACAACTATTTTGACCTTCTGATTATCTTTATGAGAACAGATTGGTTTTATCTTTTGAGAATCTACTTGGGTTGTTTCCTGTAGCCAGGGATCAGGGCTTACTTCCTACTCTTATCTCAACTTATGGAGACAGGCATTAGAGTATGACTCTGGAATATGTCTTTTCCCTGTTTCTTGTTCAAGCTCTGCTTTTACGTTTGAAGGATGAGTTAGGAAGGCAAACATCATCTAATTACGCTTAATCAGGGTGGTCTTTGCTGATGTGATTTCAGTGTAGGTTTCAGCAGACTTCTCGGTCCCGTGCCAAAATCCTGGAAGAGTAGCTTCATCTTATTCTGATATCCCAGACACGACTTTTTTCAAATACTTTTTCGGGGGTGAGCATACCATTGTCCAGCTTTTTACTCATATGACTGGTCTAGCTCACTCCTCCCGGTGCTTCCCAGTCTTCTCCTCTTGGCTCCATCCTCCCTTCCTCCTCTTTCCTTTCGTGTCCTCACTAGATCAGGATGACCCACCCCATTCTCTGTTATTGCTTAGCACTAGCTAGTTGGATTTTATTGGCAACACAGAGAACAAATGGTGACATGTCTATACAAACTTGAAACAGGAGATATTTAGAATAAACAATGCAGCGGGATAGAGAAATCAGCATTGAATGAACAAGGGTAAACCAGACAGTGTCCACAAGAACATTATGCTAAGAGGACTCTCTTAGAGTCCTTTTCCTGTGTTTGGGTGAAAGGCAGACTGCATCTCCTTTCTGTTTCTGTTACGGACGGTAGAAATGGTAGGTTGTCTCATTAGCCTCCTCCTGCCTGACAAACTTGATGACTTGCCTCTCTCTAAGATTCCTTTCAAATTATTGGGAGGAAGAACATTTGTTTCTTGGATTTTACTTTTCTAACCCGATCACGGTCAGTTATTCCTATATGAATCCAAGAAGCTTACCTACTGGAGAGGTATCCATTTACAGTGTGAGGAACTCAGCCACATATTCTCTGCTTTGGGTATTAGCTCCAATTCCAGGATAGGACAGTCTTCCATGACATTTCTCAGGTATATTCATACAAATATACTAAGGTGATATGTGGGGAACTAATAGAAATATGGGAAAATAAAGAAACATATGTAAGGGTTTCATATATCTCTTCTACTTATGTTTTCATTTTAATACACACTGGCTGAAATTGAAAGGCAGACCCGAGATTCACCTCCAGTAGATGCTGGTCAGTTTCTCATCTTGAAAGTGAGACAGGAGTACATCCATGATGCTACACGCATGTGCATCTCTTTTTAAAAATTTTTTTATTAATTTATTATTACATCTCAGTGGTTATCCCATCACTTGTATCCTTCCCTTCCTTCCTCCCTCCCATTTTCCCCTTATTCCCCTCCCCTAAGATTGTTCCTGAGGGGGATTACCTCCCCCTGTATATGCTCATAGGGTATCAAGTCTCTTCTTGGTAACCTGCTGTCCTTCCTCTGAGTGCCACCAGATCTCCCCCTCCAGGGGACATGGTCAAATGTGAGGTACCAGAGTACATGAAAAAGTCATATCCCACTCTCCACTCAACTGTGGAGAATGTTCTGACCATTGGCTAGATCTGGATAGGGGTTTAAAGTTTGTCACCTGTATTGTCCTTGGCTGGTGCCTTAGTTTGAGCGGGACCCCTGGGCCCAAATCTACCTATCATAATGTTCTACTTGTAGGTTTCTAGGACCCTCTGGATCCTTCTACTTTGCTATTCTCCCATGCTTCTTTCATCTAGAGTCCCACTAGAATGTCCTACCCTCTGTCCCACTTTCCTGGTAAGTGAAGATTTTCATGGAACATGCCCCTTGGGCTAGTATGCAGATATAAGTGAGTATATACCATTTGAGTCTTTCTGCTTCTGGGTTAACTCACTCATTATGATCATTTCTAGCTCAATCCATTTATCCACAAATTTCGGGAATTCCTTGTTTTTAATAGCTGAATAGTATTCCATAGTGTATATGTACCATAGTTTCTTTAACCATTCTTCTATTGAGGGACACTTAGGCTGTTTCCATGTTCTGGCTATTATGAATAAGACTGCTATGAACATGGTTGAGCAAATTTTCTTGTTGTGTGCTGGAGCATCTTCTGGGTATGTTCCAAGGAGTGGAATAGCTGGGTCTTGAGGAAGCCCTATTCCCAGTTTTCTGAGATAGTGCCAGATAGATTTCCAAAGTGGCTGTACTAGTTTGCATTCCCACCAGCAATGAGGAGTGTTCATCTCTTTCCACATCCTCGCCAGCATGTGGTGTCACTTGAATTTTTGATCTTAGCCATTCTAATGGGTGTAAGATGGAATCTCAGAGTTGTTTTCATTTGCATTTCCCTGATGACTAAGAAGGTTGAGCATTTCTTTAAGTGTTCCTCAGCCATTTGATATTCCTCTGTTGAGAATTCTCTGTTTAGTTCCAAGCCCCATTTCTCAGTTGGGTTATTGGTTTAGTGGTGTTTAATTTCTTGAGTTCTTTATATATTTTGAATATTAGACCTTTGTCAGATGTAGGGTTGGTGAAAATCTTTTCCCAGTCTGTAGACTGTCGCTTTGTTCTCTTGACAGTGTCTCCTTCCTTACAGAAGCTTCTCAGCCTCATGAGGTCCCACTTATTAATTGTTGACCTTAAGGCCTGGGCTGTTGGTGTTCTGTTCAGGAAGTTGTCTCCTGTGCCAATGTGTTCCAGGCTCTTCCCCACTTTTTCTTCTAAGTGACTTAGTGTCTCTGGTTTTATGTTGAGATCTTTGCTCCACTTGGATTTGAGTTTTGTCCAAAGTGACAAATATGGGTCCAATTGCACTTTTTTACACATAGACATCCAGTTAGACCAGCACCATTTGTTGAAGAGTGCATCTCTTTTTATGCCCAGCACTTTTACTATTGTAAATAAAATGTTCTACAAAGAATCCATCAGGATTCAAATTAAGGTAGTGCAATAGAGATTAGGTAGAGTATGCTGTGTCTGGAACTACTCAGTCTGCAACTGTCAATTTGTTAAAGTAGCCAGGGCATTGCTTAGATATGATAACATGTAGTCCTTTCTTCCATAACACCCAATTAGCATCATTTTGATTTTAGTGCACAAGGAGATAATAGCTACAAGGAGCTCCACAGATCATGATGGGAATCTATATGCTCAAGAACTGTCCTGATGCTCCATGAACTCTGCCAGTCTGGCTTTGCTCTGTTTTGCTGAAATTCCAGAGCGGCCCACATCCGACCATGTAAAGAAAGCAGCTATTAAGAAGCCAGTGTGAGCCGTGCCAGCTGGACGTCATTTTTAGAATATGGCTTTCATTCTCTATTTTCGGAAGGCATTTTATTCAGTTTCCAGTTGGTCAGCATTCCTGAGACAGTTCATCAGAGGTCACTTACAGGGCGGGCCCGTCAAGAGGAGGAGGTGCAGCGCTTCTGTGGTGTAGTTCAGGCGGTCCTGTCAAAGGGAAGCAACGTTGTTTCAGTTGAGACGCCATGTTCTCTTATACCGCCACAGCTGCCATCCTGCAGCTCAGATTTCTCTACCCATTACTAAGTGACAGGGTAAGGAATTATCAAAGTATTGCGAGTTATTTCAGAAATGTTTGGAATGATACACTTGTTATTCAAAGAACTTGGATGATAGAAACTGACATATTCTCAGATGAAAGACACTGAGTCCGAAGTGGATAAGCCTTTTATCACACGATGTTTTACAGCAGATGTAAAATCCCCTCCCCATTTTCTTGGATGTCATTCCTACATTCAGGATGATCTATATTCACATTTTAAGAACAGAATTGAATGTGACAAAAATAAGTTTCTTTTCCTATTCCATCTTTTAGTGAGGTAAAATTTTCATACAATGAAATGTACAGCTCTTGGGTGTCTGAATAATTCACTGAGTTTTGATAACTGTATACTTCTGAGTTATTATTTACAAGGAAGATACAGACATTTTTCTCACCCAGCAATTTTGCCCATTCTTATTTATATTCTTCCCACTTCCCATAGGCAAGTGTTAATGTGCTTTTCTGTCACTGCATATTTTTTTGCCTGTTCTGGAACTCTGGATGTTTAAGTCCAGGCAGTGTGTCCTCTTACACATCTGGGTTCTGTTCTTTCTTTGTTTGTTTGTTTCTTTTTTTGACTGAGGAATTCCATTTTTATTAATTTCATTTAAATTAATTTACACCAAACATAGCTGTGTGGCTGGTGGTAATCTTCAGATAAAACATTGCACTCACATTACTGCAAGAAGGAGAATGGATAGAGAGGGAAGTGGCAGAGAGAGAGGAGAGAACATGGAAGGATGGAAAGGGTGAAGAAACAACCAAATGCGGAAATGAAATGAAAAGGGGGAGGAGCTTCATTATAGGTCTTTTTAGTGTTATTGAGACAAATAGGCATAGATTATAAACAGCTATAGCCCCGATTTACAATATGGATAGCAAGGACCACGGTATTTCCAGGAAGCTCACTCAGAACGGACACAGGATCTGTGAGGGGCAATGAGTCATAGCACACAATCAACCCAGAGAAACAAGAGCTGAGCGCCATCAAACCTTGGGAAGAGGAACAATTTAAACCAAATGTCTGGGCTCTGTTCTTCTGCTCATTGTCAAGCTTTTGTGGCTCACCCATATTGTTGCATTGATAGGTAAGTAGCTTTCTGAGTTGGTGGGATCTATAAGTTATTTTCCCTTTGCAGAAGATGTGAGAAGTGCCCAGGTACTAATTTAAAGTATTTTTTTCTCATTAATTTTCTTAGGCCATTTGATATTGTCCTGCATGTCACTGAAACTTGGCGTTTTTTCCCATCTAGAGTGGGCTTTTGTTGGTTTAATTTCAAGTTCATTAACTTCTTTCTTTCCTTCCTTTTCATTTTTCCTTCCTTCCTTTCTTTTGTTTTAAACTAATTAATTAATTTATATTTACTTTACATCCCAACCACAGTTTTCCCTTTGTCCTCTCACTCTTTTCCTTCCGCTGTCCCACACCCCCAATATACTTCTCCTCCCTTTAGAAAAGGAAAGGCCTCCCATGGATATCAACCAGCCTTGGCATATCAAGTTGCAGTTAAAAACAAAAATAGGCACATCTTTTATTATTGAGGCTAGACTAGACAGTGCAGTAGGGGCAAAGGGTCCCAGAGGCAGGCAACAGAGTCAGAGAGAGCCCCAGCTTCCACTGTTAGGAGTTCCATGTGAAGACCAAGATACACAGCTGTTATATATGTGCAGGGGGCCTAGGTCAGTCCCATGCATGCTCGCTGATGGGCAGTTCAGTCTCTGTGAACCTATATGGACCCAGGTTAGTTGATTCTGTAGGTTTTCTTGTGGTGTTCTTGACCTCTCTGGCTCCTATAAGCCTTCATCCCCCCTCTTCCATCGGATTCCCCAAGCTCCACTTAATGTTTGCCTGTGGGTTTCTGCATCTGTTTCTATCAGTTTCTGGGTGAAGCCTCTCTGATGACAGTTATGTCAGTTTCCTGTCTGGAAGTATAGCAGGATATCATTTAATAGTATCATATGCCTGTGCTGCAATTACTCTGACATATTGAGCAAGGGACTGCGAGTTGAAGAACCCTCAAGACAGCGGGCCATCTGTTCTAAGAGAATGCTGTTTAATGAGGAGGGGCCAAGGCCTTTTATACAGTATAGAGGTAGGTGGAAAAATACAAGACAATGTAGATGGGAAGTCCCCAGGACAAGAGGAACCATGTGACCAAGGTAACCAGGGTGCAAAACAGGAACTTGTGGTCAGCTCAGCGAGGCACAATGTTCACAGCAGGAAGCTGTCAGGACAGAATAACAATTGCATACCAGCCAGGGCATGGCTCCAGGGGGCCCAAGCCTAACAGTTCCCAACAGTATCACAAGTTGGATCTCTCCCATGGCATGGGTCTTAAGCTAGACCAATCATTGGTTGTCCCTTCCCTCATATCCTGCTTTATCTTTCTGCCAGTATATCTTGTAGACAGGACAAACTGTAGGTTAAAGGTTATACAAACTGCTTCTTACATTAATTGAGGGGAACATTAATTTACTTACTCATTGTTTGTTTGTTTGTTTGTTTGTTTGTGTGTGTGTGTGTGTGTGTGTGTGTGTACAACTCTCAAGAATTTGCTCTCTTCTGCTACGTTGTGGGATATTGTGATGGAAATCAGGTCATTTGGCCTATGCACAAGCATCTCAACAGCCTGGGCTGTCTGGCTTTATTTGTAGGTGTAGGTATCTAAATTCAGGTCCATATGCTTGTAAGGCAGACATTTTACTAACTAAGCTACAGAACACCATTAAAGGCTTGCAATAACTCTATTGTCTTTCATTCATGTGTGCTTATTGTTTGGCTTAATAAATAGTTCGTCATTGGTTTTCCACCTCTGACTTGTGCCTCTTTGCTCTTTTGTTGTTTTATATTTCCGGAAAATTCTGAAGGTTTTCTAGGCCTCTCTAATGTGATAGAATATGGATTCCAAATGTCTTCCCTATGTGTAGCAAATAGTTTTCTTCTCCTTCTCCTTCTTTATCTTTCACCTTTTCCTCCTTATCCTTCTCTCCCCCCTCCTCCTTCTTTCTTTCTTAAGATGCTGTCTCATGGACCTCAGGTTGGTCTTCAACTTGCTATGTATCTGAGAATGACCTAGAACTTCTCTGCTTCCTGCTACCACCTTCTGATTATTAATATGTCACCATGATAGGTTTATGTGGTGTTGGGGATTGAATGCAGGGCTCCATTGTGCTAGTCAAGCGCTCTACCAACTGAGCTATGTCCCAAGTTCCACATCAGATACATTTCTTGCTCAGTTCTTTTATATTTCCTGCTCTTTCTTCTTTCTTTCTTTCTTTCTTTCTTTCTTTCTTTTCTATCTGCTTTTGTTTTTCTGAGATTTTTTGGAGTAGCTTCTGGAGGCCATTCATTGGGCAGAGTTCAGCTCTGCTTACTGGCTTCTTAATTTAATAATGTGCCATTCCATCTGAGTTTTCTCTATCCTGCATCACATGTGGACTGGGAAGTGTTCCCAGGGGGAAATGCTGAAAGTTGTGGACCTCATGCAATAAATGTAGTTTGTTATGTTCAAAAATCTAACCTTTGCTGGAAGGTACTCTGCATGCTACCAAAGGAGAAGTATAAACAATAATCTGGCCACAAGCTCTTTGATCTACATGAAGATCTGCCTGCAGGATACACTGGCACAATAGTGCCACAAAATTGTGGAAGTAACCAACCAATATTTAGTTGGCTTTAAGGCTCCGTCCATGAGATAGAACTCAACCCTGACACTGGGTGTTCACAGTCCTGAGATTAGATAGGCTAGGGGCTGGGGGAACCAAATACTATTGGTCTCTACTGTTCTGCTCAAGGAACATAGCAATAAAATAACTCCTAGTGACATTCTGCTATATTCCTATATCAGTGTCTTGTTCAGCCATTATCAGAGAAGCTTCTTCTTGCAATAGCTGGGAACTAATAAAGAGACTCACAGCTCAACAATGTGCAGAGAGTGAGAGACCTAAATCCTAATCCCTCCCCTCAGGTTTTGGGGAACCCTGTGAAATAGGAGGCAGAAAGTTTGGAAGAGCCAAAAGGATGGAAGACACCAAAGATACAAGGCAGTTTAAACCCAGGAAAACCGACACACATATAAACTCACAGAGTCTGTGGCAGCACGCACAGGGCCTGCACAGGTCTAAGCCAGATGGGGTCCCCGCACTGAGAGGGGAGGTGGATACAAGGCCCCATCCCTAACTGAGAATCTATCTCTAACTGATTACCACACACAGAGAAAAAAAGTTTTCTCCTGTAGAATATTACTGGGCATACAAATCATGCTTAAAGGCAAGCAGTAGATGGCTAACACAAATGTAACTTAGTGGCACTTTTGGAAGTTATCTGTCTCATAATGCTTTGTCAAGGCTGGAAACCGTTAATATTACAGGTCTTTAATCTGCATATTATGGTTTCAAACTTTGTGTTTTTATAGGATTTCTGTCTATGCAAATGTGTGTGTCTCTTCATCTATATTTGTTTCTTGAGCTCCTTTCTTTGCTCTTATTTTATTATGAGATTTTAGATTCTGGTTTGTTTTATAATGAAAGAGAGAAAGAAAGTGTGAATTTGGATGGAAGGGGAGGTATGGAGAATCTGCGAATAGCTGGAAGAACAGGAACTAATCAGAATATATTGTGTAAAAGCAATCTATTTTCAAAAAAAATCTAACATTCAACAATTTGTTCTTACTTATTGGATATTCTTTGGTGTCTTTAAATGGTTTCATTTTTCTCTCTCTCTTTTTTTTTTTTTCGACAGGGTCTCATGGAGTCTCAGCTGACATCAGACTCACTATGTAGCTGAGTATGACCTTTAATGCTTATCCACCTCCACTTCCTGGGTGTCAGGATTACAGGCAAGTGCTACCATGACTTTAAACAGTTTTACCCTTTTGAATATATTGAGAGAGATTATCTTTCAGGAGTTAAGTCTGGTTAAGCATCTCATAATGACTAACCCTGGGTTTGAACTTAAAATAAGTAATTTTAGAAATGGTCAAATAAATATTTATATTATTTCTTTTCCTCCCTTGTTTCTTCTTTCCAAAGAAGAAACATGTATTTCAATATATATGTTCTCTATCTATCTATCTATCTATCTATCTATCTATCTATCTATATCTATATCTATATCTATAATATATATATATGTGTGTATGTATATATATAAATATCCTTATTTTTATCCATACTGAAGCCTTTTAACCTCAAGTAATTTTTCTCTTGGAGCATCTCTATCCTTTCCTCCATACTTTTCCTGTAATGCTCCTGGAACTACAAACCTATCATATATTGAAAATATCCTAAATAGAAAATGCATTTAGAATACTTAACCTACAAGCATCTTGGCTTAGCAACACAGCACCATGTGGAGTATGGGCTGTTATAAACTATGACCACGTGGCCTCTCACTGGGTGGTGTAGCTGGCTGCAAATGTGTTGTGCAGCATACACTCAGCCCAAGAAAGAATCAAAATTCAAAATGTGAAGTACAGTTGTATTGAATACATATTGCTTTCATACCTTTGTACAATGGAAGGGGTTTGTGTTGCACTATCATAAACTGGGCACTGGATTAGTTTATTGACTTCTCTGAGTGTGGGAAAATACCTGCATTAAAGGGTGAAAGGGTTTCGAGGGAGGCTCCTGCCTTTGGAGATTTTGTTTCCTGGTTGTTTTCTCTTGTTGCCTTGGGTGAGGTAACTGTTTCCTGGTTGTTTTCTCTTGTTGCTTTGGGTGAGGTAACATGTCACAACAGGTAAGTGTGCTTTGTGGCAGATAGGAAATAAAGAGAGAAGGAGAAAATATACTGGGCTTCCAACACAGCATCCAATGGCATGCCCCCAACTTCCTTCCACACTAAACTATGTCTTAAAGGTCAATAACTGCCAAGCAATTCCTAAGCTACAAGCTGGAATTACAAACTGTACCACTATCACCAGCTATTTGAAATGCTTTACCATATTTTCAGACTATGAGATGCACCTGATGATAAGACATACCCATTTTTTAGAGCAGTAAAACAAGAAAAACAGTAAAAACAGCAATTGGACCATAAAGTACAACCTAATCTCCTCCCACCCCAGTGTTTTCGGTGGGTGGGTGGGGGAAGTGCATTGTATGGTCTGAAAAATATGGTAGATATCTTTTTTTATTAATTTATTCTTGTTACATCTCAATAGTTATCCCATCCCTTGTATCCTCCCATTCTTCCTTCCCTCCCATTTTCCCCTTATTCCCCTCCCCTAAGATTGTTCCTGAGGGGGATTACCTCCCCCTGTATATGCTCATAGGGTATCAAGTCTCTTCTTGGTAACCTGCTGTCCTTCCTCTGAGTGCCACCAGGTCTCCCCCTCCAGGGGATGTGGTCAAATGTGAGGCACCAGAGTACATGAAAAAGTCATATCCCACTCTCCACTCAAGTGTGGAGACTGTTCTGACCATTGGCTAGATTTGGATAGGGGTTTAAAGTTTACTGCCTGTATTGTCCTTGGCGGGTGCCTTAGTTTGAGCGGGACCCCTGGGCCCAAATCTGCCTATCATAATGTTCTACTTGTAGGCTTCTAGGACCCTCTGGATCCTTCTACTTTGCTATTCTCCCATGCTTCTCTCATCTAGAGTCCCACTAGAATGTCCTTCCCTCTGTCTCAGTTTCCTGGTAAGTGAAGGCTTTTGTGGGACATGCCCCTTGGGCATGCAGATATAAGTGAGTATATACCATTTGAGTCTTTCTGCTTCTGGGTTAACTCACTCATTATGATCATTTCTAGATCAATCCATTTATCCACAAATTTCAGGAATTCCTTGTTTTTAATAGCTGAGTAGTATTCCATAGTGTAAATGTATCACAGTTTCTTTATCCATTCTTCTACTGAGGGACACTTAGGCTGTTTCCGTGATCTGGCTATTATGAATAAGGCTGCTATGAACATGGTTGAGCAAATTTTCTTGTTGTGTGCTGGAGCATCTTCTGGGTATATCCCAAGGTGTGGAATAGCTGGGTCTTGAGGAAGCCCTGTTCACAATTTTCTGAGATAGCACCAGATAGATTTCCAAAGTGGCTGTACTAGTTTGCATTCCCACCAGCAATGAGGAGTGTTCCTCTCTCCCCACATCCTCACCAGCATGTGGTATCGCTTGAATTTTTGATCTTAGCCATTCTGATGGGTGTAAGATGGAATCTCAGAGTTGTTTTGATTTGCATTTCCCTGATGATTAAGGAGGTTGAGCATTTCTTTAAGTGTTTCTCAGCCCTTTGATATTCCTCTGTTGAGAATTCTCTGTTTAGTTCCAAGCCCCATTTCTCAATTGGGTTATTTGGTTTGGTGATGTTTAATTTCTTGAGTTCTTTATACATTTTGAATATTAGACCTTTGTCAGATGTAGGGTTGGTGAAAATCTTTTCCCAGTCTGTAGGCTGTCACTTTGTTCTCTTGACAGTGTCTCCTTCCTTACAGAAGCTTCTCAGCCTCATGAGGTCCCATTTATTAATTGTTGACCTTAAGGCATGGGCTGTTGGTGTTCTGTTCAGGAAGTTGTCTCCTGTGCCAATGTGTTCCAGGCTCTTCCCCACTTTTTCTTCTAAGTGACTTAGTGTCTCTGGTTTTATGTTGAGGTCTTTAATCCACTTGGATTTGAGTTTTGTGCAAGGTGGCAAACATGGGTGCAGTTGCATTTTTTTTACACATAGACATCCAGTTAGACCAGCACCATTTGTTGAAGATGCAATCCTTTTTCCATTGAATGGATTTGGCTTCTTTGTCAAAAATCAAGTGGCCATATGTGTGTGGATTCCTATCTGTGTCTTCGGTTCGATTCTACTGATCAACCATCCTGTTGCTGTCCCAGTACCATGCTGTTTCAATTACTATTGCTTTATAGTACAGTTTGAGATCAGGTATGGATATTCCTCCAGAGCACCTTTTATTGTACAAGATAGTTTTAGCTATTCTGGGTTTTTAATTTTTCCATATGAAGTTCAGAATTGAACTTTCAATGTCTTTAAAAAATTGTGTAGTTATTTTAATAGGGATTGCATTGAATCTGTAGATTGGTTTTGGTAGGATGGCCATTTTTACTATATTAATTCTCCCGATCCATGAGCAAGGAAGATCATTCCATCTTTTTTTCAAACAAGTTCTTCACTTGCTTAGTTAGAGTAACTCCTAAATATTTTATATTGCTTGTGGCTAATGTGAAGGGTGTGGCTTTCCTCATTTTTTTCTCTGTAAGCTTGTCATTTGTGTATAGGAAGGCTACAGACTTTTTTGAGTTAATTTTGTATCCAACCAATTTGCTGAAGGTGTTTATCAGCTGTAGGAGTTCTCTGGTGAAATTTTGAGGGTCACTTATGTAGACTATCATATCATCTGCAAATAGGGATAATTTGACTTCCTCCTTTCCCATTTGAATACCCTGGGTCTCCTTTTGTTGTTTTATTGCTCTGGCTGGAACTTCGAGTACTATATTGAAGAGATATGGAGAGAGTGGGCAGCCTTGCCTTGTTCCCGATTTTAGAGGAATTTTCTTGAGTATCTCACCATTTACTTTGATTTTGGCTATTGGCTTGCTGTATATAGCCTTTATTATGTTGAGGAAAGTGCCTTGTATCCCTGATCTCTCTAAAACTTTAAACATAAATGGGTATTGGATTTTATCAAATGCTTTCTCTGCATCAAAAGAGATGATCATGTGGTTTTTTATTTTCAGTTTGTTTATATGGTGGATTACATTGATGGATTTCCATATATTAAACCATCCCTGCATGCCTGGAATGAATCCTACTTGGTCATGATGAACGATATCTTTGATGTGTTCTTGTATTCGTTTTGCAAGTATTTTATTTAGTATTTTTGCTTCGATGTTCATAAGAGCAATTGGTCTGAAATTCTCTTTCTTTGTCGAGTCTTTGTGAGGTTTAGGTATCAATGTGACTATGGCCTCATAGAATGACTTTGGTAATGTTCCATCCCTTTCTATCTTTTGGAGTAGCTTGAAGAGTATGGTATTAGCTCGCCCTTGAAGGTCTGGTAGAATTCTGCACTGAAACCATCTGGCCCTGGGCTTTTTTTGGTTGGGAGACTCTCAATGATTGCTTCAATTTCTGTAGGGGAAATGGGACTATTTAGCTTGTTTATCTGTTCTTCACTCAACTTTGGCAAGTGAAATTGATCAAGAAAATCATCCATTTCCCTTAGATTTTCAAATTTTGTGGCATATATGCCTTCAAAGTAGGATCTTATGATTCTTTGTATTTCTTCAGTGTCTGTTGTTATGTCTCCCTTTTCATTTCTGGTTTTGTTGATTTCAATACTGTCTTTCTGCCTTTTAGTTAGTTTGGCTAAAGGTCTGTCTATCTTGTTGATTATCTCAAAGAACCAGCTCTTGATTTTGTTGATTCTTTGGACTGTTTTCTTAGTTTCTAATTTGTTAATTTCACCCCTGAGTTTGATTATTTCCAGATGTCTACTCCTTTTGGGTGTTTCTGCTTCTTTTTTTTCTAGGGCTTCCAGTTGTGTCATTAAGATGCTTATGTGCGGTGTTTCCAATTTCTTTTTAAAGGCACTTAGTGCTATGAATTTTTCTCTTAGCACTGCTTTCAATGTATCTCACAAATTTGGGTATGTTGTTCCTTCATTTTCATTGATTTTCAGAAACTCCTTGATTTCTTTCTTTATTTCTTCCCTGACCCAGGTGTCATTAGCAGAGAGTTGTTTAGTTTCCACGTATGTGTAGACTTTTTGTTATTTCTGTTGTTGTTGAATTGCAGCCTAAGAGCATGGTGATCTGATAGGATACAAGGTATCCTTTCAACCCTTTTGTATCTGTTGAGGCTTGCTTTGTGTCCTACAATGTGATCAATTTTGGAGAAGGTTCCATGGCGTGCAGAGAAGAAGGTATACTCTTTCTTGTTTGGGTGAAAGGTTCTATAGATATCTGTTAGATCCATTTGACTCATGGCATTGGTTAATGATGTTATTTTTTGGCTTAGTTTCTGTTTAAATGATTTATCCTTCAGTGAGAGGGAGGTGTTGAAGTCTCCCACTATTATTGTATGGGGATCGATGTGTGGTTTAAGCTTTTTTAGCAGATCTTTTACAAATGTGGGTACCCTTGTATTGGGAGCATAGATGTTCAGAATTGTGATGTCCTCTTGGTTGACTTTACCTTTGATGAGTATGAAGTGTCCTTCCTCATCCCTTTTGATTAATTTTGCTTGAAAGTCTGTTTTGTTCGTTATTAAAATGGCTACGCCTGCTTGCTTCTTGTGACTATTTGTTTGGAATATTTTTTTCCAACCTATTACCCTCAGGTAATGCCTATCGTTATGGGTGAGATGTGTTTCTTGAATGCAGAAGAATGTTGGATCTTGTTTAATCACCCATTCAGTTAGTTTGTGTCTTTTTATTGGAGAATCGAGACCATTGATGTTGAGAGATATTAATGACCAGTGACTGTTAAGAGTCTTAATTTTGATGTTGTTTCCAGTCTCTGGGACCAATATGCCCGACAAGTCCAGCTAGGGCCTCTGGGCTGAATCTGCGTGCTGACCTCAGTCTGCATCAGCGCCCCAGAACTGTACGCTGAGCTGAGCTAGTGTCTCCAGCAGAACTGCGGCTGCGCTGAGCTAGCGCCTCCGGTGGAACTGAGTGCTCAGCCCAGCCTGCATCACAGCAGGAGAACTGTGGCTGCGCTGAGGTGGCACCTCTGGTGGAACTGAGCGCTCTGCCCAGCCTGCGCCACAGCAGGGGATCTGTGGCTCAGCTGAGCTAGCCCTTTGGGCAGAATTGCTTACTGAGCTGAGCCAGCGTCTCCACGGCAGTGCGCACTGAGCTGAACCGGGAACTCTGGGGCTGAACTGTCCGCCAAGTCCAAAGTAGTTACACAAATTTGCATTCCCACCAGCAATAGAGGAGTGTCCCCCTTTCTCCACATCCTCTCCAGTATGTGCTGTCACTTGAGATATTGATCTTAGCCATTCTGATAGGTGTAAGATGGAATCTCATTTGATTTGCATTTCCCTGATACTAAGGACTTTTGAGCATTTTTAAGGTGTTTCTCAAAAATCCAGTGTTCCTGTGTTGAGAATTCTGTGTTTAGCTCTGTACTCCATATTTTAATTGGATACTTTGGTTTGGTGGTGTCTAATCCTTGAGTTGTTTATATATTTTGGATATTCGGATGTAGGGTTGGTGAAGATCTTTTCCCAGTCTCTAGACTCTTTGTTTTGTTAACAGTGTCATTTGTCTTACTGAGGCTTTTCAGTTTCCTGAGGTCCTATTTTTTAATTGTTGATCTTAGAGCCTAGGCTACTGGTGTTCTGTTCAGGCAATTGTCTCCTGTTCCAATGGGTTCTTCTAACTGATTTAGTGTGTCTGCTGTTATGTTGAGGTCATTAATCCATTTGGATTTGAGTCATGCTTAGTGTGATAAATATGGATCTCCTTGCATTTTTCTCCATGTAGACATCCAGTTAAACCAGCACCATTTGTTGAAGATGGTATCTTTTTTTTTTTTTCATCATATGGATTTGGCTTCTTTGTCAAAAATCAAGTGTCCATGTATGTGTGGGTTTATTTCTGGGTGTTTGATTCTATTTCATTTATCAACCAGCCTATTTATATGCCAGTACCATGCTGGTTTTATTACTGTTGCTTTATAGTTCAGCTTGAGATCAGGAATGGAGATTCCTCCAGAAGATCTTTTACTGTATAGGATTGTTTTTACCTATTCTGGTTTTTTTTTTTTCTATAGAAGTTGAGAATTGTTCTATCAAGGTCTTTAAAATCTTGTGTAGGTATTTTGATAATGATTGCATTTAATCTGTAGATTGTTTTTGGTAAGAGCCATTTTTACTATATTGATGCTCCTAACCTGTGAGCATGGGAGATCTTTCCATCTTCTGATGTCTATTTCAAATACTTGGGCTTTTTTCCATACAAGTCTTTTAGTTGCTCAGTTAGAGTAACACCAAGATACTTTATATTACTTGTGGCTATTGTGGAGGGTGTAGATTCCATAATATTTTTTACAGCCCTTTTGCCATTTATATACAAGATGGCTACTGATATTTTTAAATTAATCTTGTGTCTGGTCACTTTGCTAAAGGTGTTTATCAGTTGCAGGAGTTCTCTGGTGGAATTTTGGGGATCACTTACATACACTATCGTATCATCTGTGAATAGTGATACTTTGACTTCTTCCTTTCTGATGTAGACCGACTTGATCTCCTTTTGTTGTCCAACTGCTCTAGCTAGAACTTTAAGGCTGTATTGAAGAGATATGGAGAGAGTGGGCACCCTTGTCTAGTCCCTTATCTTAGTGGAATTTATCTGAGTTTCTCTCCATTTAATTTGATATTGGCTATTGACTTGCTGTGTATAGCCTTTATTATGTTTAGGTATGTTCCTTTTATCCCTGATTTCCCCAAGACTTTAAACCTGAATGGCTGTTGGATTTTGTCAAATGCTTTTTTAGTATCTAAAGAGAAGATCATGTGTTTTTTTTCCCCTTTAGTTTGTTTATATGGTAGTTTTCATTGATGGATTTCTGTATTTTGAACTATCTCTGCATGCCTAGGATGAAGCCTACTTGGTCATGGTGAATGGTATCTCTGATGTGTTCTTGGATTCTTGGTCATGGTGAATGGTATCTCTGATGTGTTCTTGGACTCAGTTTGCAAATATTTTTCAGTTTGCAAACATTTTATTGAATATTTTTGCATCAATGTTTATAAGAGAAATTTGTCTGAAATTCTTTCTTTTTTGGGTCTTTGTTTGGTTTAGGTATCAAGGTGACTGTGGCCTCATAGAATGAGTCTGGTAATGTTCCCTCTATTTCTATTTTGTGGAACAGTTTGAAGAGAATTGGTATTAGTACTTCTTTGAAGTTCCGGTAGAATTCTGTGCTGAATCCATCTGACCCTGGCCTGTTTTTCATTGGGAGAGTTTTGATCACTGTTTCTATTTCCTCAGGAAGTATAGGAACATTTAGTTTGTTTACCTGATCTTGATTCAGCTTTGATAAATGGAATCTATCAAGAAAATTGTCCGTTTCATTTAGATTTTCAAATTTTGTGGCATATAGGCTTTTGAAGTAAGACCTAATAATTCTTTGAATTTCCTCAGTGTCTGTCATTATGTTTCCATTTTCATTTCTGATTTTGTTGATTTGGTGGATGGTATCTCTCAGAGTTTTGTTTAATTTCGCTAAGGGTTTGTCTATCTTGTTGATTTTCTCAAAGAACCAGCTCTTGGTTTTATTGATTCTTTGAATTGTTCTCTTTGTTTCTAATTTATTGATTTTTTTTCAGCCATGAGTTTTATGATTTTCAGAAATCTAATTCTCTTGGATGTGTCTACTTCTGTTTTTTCTAGGGCTTCTAGAAGTGTCATTAAGTTACTTGTATGAGATTTTTCCAGTCTCTTTATAAGGGCACTTACTGTTATGAACTTTTCTCTTAGCACTGCTTTTATTTGGTCCCATAAATTTTGGATTGTTGTACCTTCATTTTCTTTGAATTTTAGGAAGGCCCTGACTTCTTTATTTCTTCCTTACACAGTTATCATTGAGTAGAGAGTTGTTACATTTGGGTGTAGGCTTTTTGTTATTTTTATTGATGTTGAGGTCCAACTTTATTCCATGGTGATCTGATAGGACACAAAGTATTATTTCAATCATCTTTGTATTTGTTGAGGTTTGCTTTGTAACCTACTATCTATGGTCAGTTTTGTAGAATGTTCTGTGAGGTGATGAGAAGAAAGTATAATCTTTTTGTTAGGGTGAAAAGTTCTGTAGATGTCTGTTAGATCCATTTGATTCATTATTTACCATTTTAGCTTCTGTTTTGTTGACCTATCCTTTGGTGAGAGGGGGTCTTGAAGTCTCCCATTACTAATGTGTGGGAATCAATGTATGTTTTAAGCTTTATTAATGTTTCTTTTACAAATGTAGGTGCCCTTGTATTTGGGGCATAGATGTTCAGAATTATGATCTCATCTTGGTTGAATTTTCTTTTGATAAGTAAGAAGTGTCCTTCCTCATTTCTTTTGATTAATTTTGATTGAAATATATTTTATTAGATATTACAATGGCTACTGCAGCTTGCTTCTTGTGCCCATTTGCTTGGAAGACCTTTTTCTAGACTTTTACCCTGAGATAATGTCTATCTTTGTGACTGTGTTTTTTGAATGCTGCAGAATGTTGGATCTTGTTTATGTATCTTTTCTGTTAGTCCATGCCATATTGTTGGAGAGTTGAGACTATTGATGTTGAGAGAAATTAGTTGCCAGTGACTGTTAGGTTCTTTGATTTTAATGTTGGTTGTGGTAGTGTGTTTATGTGCTTGTATGCTTGCATAATTTTTGTTTTGCTAAAGTGAAGTTATCTATATTTTTGTTTTCCTGGGTGTAGTTAGCCTCCTTGGGTTTCAGTTTTCATTCTAGTATCCTCTGTAAGACTGGATTTGTGGATAAGTATTGTTTAAATTTATTTTTGTCATGGACGATCTTGTTTTCTCCCTCTATGGTTATTGAATATTTTTTACAGTAGTCTGGTGGTCTCTTGGGGTTTGAATGGCATCTACTCAGGCCCTTTTGGCTTTTATGGTCTCTGTTGAAAAGTCAGGTATTTCAGTAGGTTTGCCATTGTATGTTACCTTGCCCTTTTCCCTTGGTACTTTTTAAATATTTTTTCTTTGTTCTGTACATTTAGTGTTTTGATTATTATGTGGCAGGAAGATTTTCATTTCTGGTCTACTCTATTTGGTGTTATGTAGGCCTCTTGTATGTTTATTGGCTTCTCTTTCTTTAAATTGGGGAAATTTTCTCCTAAGATTTTTGTTGAAAATATTTTCTGGGTCTTGGAGGCAGGCATCTTTTCCTTCCTCAATTTCTATTATCCTTAGGTTTCATCAATTCCCAGTGTTCTTTATTTCTTGGATGGTTGCCTCAAATTCTTCCATTGTATCTTCTACAGCTATTTTTTTCTTCACCTCTTGTTTTCTGTTGGTGTTGCTTACCGCTGCAGTTCCTGTTTTCTTCTCTAAGTTTTCTCTTTCCAGGATTTCCTCAGTTTGTTCTTTTATTTTTATTTATTTTTCTTTTTTATTATTACAATTTTTATTAAATATCTTTTAAATAGACACTTATATTATTACACATGTATACAATAAATTACCTACCACAAGAAGATCCATGAAACAATCAGGGATTATATATGTGTTACATTCTTAGTGTTTTTGGCTATTTGTATTTGGCAGCCTTGAAGAAAACATCTTTCCTATCTTGATGAACTAAAATGTAAATCAATATCTATCATATCTTGTCATTATCAATGTAAAACATATATGTGACCTAAAAACATCTTAATCCATAAACAACTAAGTTTAATTGTAAAACTACACTATCTGGTCTTCAACCCCATCAGAGACTTGAGAAGGAATAAAATTAATTACCTGAGTATTCAGGGAGTGCATTTTAGGAGCTTCCAAAATGAGAAGATGACAGAGACAATTTGTTCCCTGAACAGTAACTCAAAACCAGTTTGTGCTTTTATTATTGTTTCCATTTTCATCTTTAACTCTGGAACTGCTTTATTGATTTCCTTCACCTGATTGCATTTTCCTGAATTTCTTCCAGTGACTTCTTCATTTCTTCTCTATAGTTGTCTGTCATGGCCTCTCTAAGGGCCTCAATCTGTTTGTCTGCATCTTCCTGTATTTGTTTACAGATTTTATTCATTTCTTCCCTTATTATCTTCATTAGAAAATATTTGAGGTCATTTTCCTGTATTTCAGTTGTGCTGAAGTATTCAAGCTGATTGCTTTGGGATAACTGAGTTCAGGAGATGCTGTATTATTTTGGATTTTGTTTGGGTTTTTACACTACCTTTAGCCATCTTGCTGTCTCTGGTGTTAGGTGGTAGTTTCTGTTGTCCTTCCTGGCTGTTGAGAGCAGACTGTAGGTGAGTGGCTATAGGTTGAGACCCCTCACCTGCAGCAACCAGGGAACTCTTCAGGTGGATCAGGTGGGTGACCTGAGATCAGACCTCAGAACTTTCTGTGCACCAGCTGGGTAACCTGAGGTCACGTCTAATTGTATTCCACACTGTGGTGTCTCTTCTTGTCAGGGAGACTCAGACACTGGTGTTTTGTAGCCCATGTTCTTTCTGACACATAGGGCAAATGTTGTGTGCCTTGCTATGTATATGGCTATACCCTGGGGTCTGTGACCATGCATGCATGGACCAGGGAACTTTTTGTGGATTATCTGGGTGAAATGAGCTTAGATCCACTTATGTCCCAGCCTGTGGGGTGTCCTCTGGGATAAATGACCCAGATGCAAGTATTTTGTAGTCTCCATTCAGTGAGATACCCAGAGCACTTCCTAATGACCAAGGACATAAATCTATAAGCCTATGGGGCCATTCATATCCAAACCACCACATGCCACTATGTGACCATGTATTGTGTGAGAGGGAGGATGTTGTCTTTTGCTCATCTGTGCATTGCCTATGTTTAACATACTATATATGTAGTGGTATACTTAATATGTAAACACCTCAGCTTTTCCCCTTAGCCAATATTGACACTGGTGAAAGCTCTTAGTGTATGAACTTTTAGATAATTATAAATTATAAATGATACATGTGCAAGATTACATGACTACATATATTCTTTGTGTGTGATAATATATCCTAGAAGATAGTGATAGTTGTTTTATTGCTGTCAACACTGGAAGCCAGGATGCACTGGAGTATGCTAATTGGCATCCTGTGACAAAGCTTAATCTTTCCTGCAAGCCATGAATACCTTGTGACAGCATCCCAGTCAAAAATTTATCACTGTTTTTGTGTGTATGTGGACCGGGAAGAGGGTAATTTCATGACAGTAGGTGCATCAGACAAGTAGTCACATTTATACTGTAGCCAGGAAGTAGAGAGAAATGAATGCTGCTGTTCAGGTCACTATGTGCCTTTTATTCACTTTGGGAGCTTAGCTAATGGAGTGGTGCTACGCATATTCAAGATAGGTGTTCCTACCTTCCTACCAGAGAGGCCTGGAGAGTTGTTTTCTGGGAGATTCTAAATCTCACTATGAGAATCGTTGCTAACTATCAAACCAAGTATTTTGTCTTTATAATTATATTGACACTATGAATTACAGCTTTAAAATTTCTTCCTTATTATTATTGTTTTCAATACTATCAATTAGGCATGCATTCAATTTGATATCTTTACAGCAACATTTGCTTAATACAATTACTCCCAAGAACAATGTTTCTGAATTAATTGTGGCTTGGTATAGTTAGCCCAGCAGTAGGGAAAGTAATATCATATCTCAGTAGTTCCAGCTAAGAAATAAAAAGCAAAATACAGAAATATTTGCCATATGGCAACAAACAGAAAATTTCTTTTTTTTTTTGGCTATTTATGGGAATATCAGGAAGATGAGGGAGATGTGCAAAAGATTATTTGGGTGATATATATCTTATTTATATTTTAAGTGAAATATAAATTTTACAAGGAGAATACTAACATGGGAACACATTTTGCTTTATAAAGACACCCAATCTTAGGTGAGTGGGGCATCTATGATGATCTAAGTCCTTCATGGGATTGATTGATGTCATTTCATTTTTAATGACGTTATGAGACTAACGATCAAAAGCAGGTTCTGATTTCCTTAATTTCTATGTTTAATTTGGATTTAGCTGTGGAAAACCTGTTTTGCAGAGTGGACGTGTCACACTGTGGTTTGTTAAGGGAAGTCTTGTGTTGGGGTTTTGAATAGGAGCTGATTACATATACACTGATCTAATTTTCAACCAAGATCATTTTCTATGACTTCGGGTTCAGACTTAAACTATAGGTGCAGGGTGAGTTTTGCTGGTGTTTTACCAGAATTGAGATGCGTACAGGATTTGTAAGGACAGAGAGTTTTTGTTTTTTAGTTCACTGTATGTACTGCATATCCCTGAGAGAAAACATGGTTTGGATTCTTAACTTGGAGGATGATCATAATTTAGTAGTTTTTTTTAATATGAAAAAAATGTTATTTTTCTTCATAGCCTTCTTGTTAGCAGTCAGCTAAGACTCCCACAGTAAATCTCTTCCTTATATTACTCAGTGTTGCTTAACTGTTTTAAGCTCCCAGTGCAAACATGTTTCAGAGCCCCAGTCTTCCAGTCTCTTCCACCTTCTCCTGAAGTGGGTGAAATGCTAGGCTCAGATTTGTTTCAGCTTCCATATGATTGGCTTCCCTCCCACTTTCTTCTCTGACTTTGGAAAAACAGCTGCCAAGGTTAGTTGGAGACCTTTAATCACTTCTATCACTTAACAGCCCTATACTCTTTTAGTGCTGACCTTTGTTCTTCTCCCAGGGAAGGAGGTAACTTGATACTACTAGTCACAGAGAAAGGAACTGAACATCAAGGAGAAAGAGGTAAACTGAACATAAACGATACCAATGCATTTGAAAGCAAAAAAAGAATAGAACTCTCCTCTGGGTATTTTCACACAGAATCAGGTTATAAAATCAGATAAATTTTTTTTTTTTTTGGTCTAGAAGCATAAAAAGAGTTGAAGAGATGGAGGTCCATAAAGTCTTATTTGGAAAAGCACTCTGGTGGTCTTGCTAGAATGTAGAATGACTTTTGGCTCCTGAAAGAAGCCTTCATTCTTTTTACCTTTTTCACTTGTAAATAGCTCCATGAGTTCTTTCTGAATTTTGAGCCTCTGTGTTTCACCTGGAAACCCACACCTTGTAACTCTGAACAAATTGCTAATTCTTTTATTGCTCAAACATTAGTCCGTTTGCATTCTTCCAAATACTTGCAAATTTATTCAGGCTTATTCACACAAATGCAACATAATCATAAAGCCCTAATTATGTGTATTATCACTATGATTTATTTTTTTCATGAGATGCCATATCTGAAATATTTATTTATTATTTGTATATTATTCTTGTCTTCCCATTAGACTGAAAATTTTATGAAAATGATACTTATCTTATGAATCCATGTTCAATCTCTTAAGTAGTGTCGGGAGCCCAATAGACATTTGGTGTTTGTTGAATAAGTTACAGAGTCACTCTACAAATACCTTTTGTCTTCTATTGCTATGAAGAGACACCATGACCAAGGCAACTTATAAAAGAACACATTAAATTGGAGATTGCTTACAGTTTCCGAGGACTAGTCCATTTTCATAATGGAAGGTTGGCAGGGAATGTGACAGCACAAATGGCAAGGAACACACACACACTCACACACACACACACACACACACACACACACACACACACACACACACATGGGGGGCGGGGAGAAAGAGAGAGAGAGAGAGAGGGAGGGAGGAATTGACTAAGACTGGGCTTAGCATGGGATTTTGAAGCCTCAAAGCCCACCCCCAGTGACATATACTACCTCCAACAATTCCATACCTCCTAATCCTTCTAATCCTTTCAAACAGTGCCACTGCCTGGTGAGTAAGCATGGGAATACATGAACATATATGTGGCCATTCTTATTCAAATCACCACATTCCATTCTCTACCTCCATAGGCTTGTAGCCATACCATGATGCAAAAATACATTCAGCACAACTTCAAGGTCTCCATGGTCTATCAAACAGCCTCAAGACTAAAAATCCAAAGTTCAAAGTCTCTTCTGAGACTCATGACAGCTTCATAACTGTAGGCACTGTAAAATAAAAAAGCAGATCACATACTTGTAACATGCAATGGCACAGAATATACATTACAATTCCAAAAGAAAGAAAGGTGAGGGAAGTGAGGAAATAAGGACTAAAGAGAGACTTAAAACCAGCAAGGAAAACTCCAAATTTTGCATCTTCATCTCTGATATCAAAAGATTCTTCATGTCTCCAACTCATCCTAGCTGGTTTTATACCTGGTCTGCAGAAGTCCTTGGCAGATATCTTGTGACTCTGGCATCTCAACATCTTGAGGGCTCCAAGACAATCCAGGCTTCACAACTCAGTTTTTTGTATCCTTAACGCTAAATCCAGAACCACTAGGCTGAGACTGCCAAGTTCTGTTGATTGCTGGGGCTAGAACTTGGTCTCCTGCTTCAGCTTCTTATTCCTTCTCTTCTTAAGCTTTTTGAAATTTCTTCTTCACAAGCTGAAAGTTTATCTGGATGGGTTCTTACAGGGAGGTTACCACTCCTTTTTTTAAAAATTATCTCACTTAATATCAGACTTCATCTCCTCGAGGGCTGAACTTGATTTCAACATAATCTTTCCTGCTATTCCTTTTCTCCTCAAACTGTACATTTTGTATTTCCATTTGTCTATCTTGGCTTTTTTTTTCATTATAAATCTGCATAAGAGTGACCACTAATAATCACATGACACAGTCAATACTAGGAGGTCTTTAATCTCCTCTGCTAATGCCATTAATCCAAGAAGTCTTCAATTTAACCTCAGGCAGATATTTCTGGACAATGGTGAAAGCACCCACAGCCTTCACCAAAATATCAGAAGATGGTCTCTATGCCCTTCTGAAACCCCTTGACCTGGGCTGCCACAATCTACACTGCACGGAACATCACATACTCCTACTAGTATGTCCCATGAAGACCCACTTAAAGTGTTCAATTACTCTCCTGATCCAAAGTCCTAAAGTCCATGTTACACCAACAAGCAGCATGGTCAGGCCTGACAGAGCAGCGTCCCACTCCTGGTGCTGACTTCTGTTTTAGTCACTATTCTATTGCTGTGAAGCGACACCATAACCAAGATAAACTCTTATGAAAAGAAAGCATTTAATGTGAGGATTGCTTAGAGTTTCAGATGTTTAGTCCATTTTTATTATAGCATAGAAGGTACTGGATCAGTAGCTGAAAGCCACACCCTGATACCAGGTGGAGAAAGAGAGAGACATCGGGGTTGGCATGGACTTTTGAAACCTCGAAACCCACCCCCAGAGACATACTTCTTCCAATAAGGCCACACCTCCTAATACTTCTAATCCTTTCAAATAATGCCACTCTCTAGTAACTAAGCATTCTTCTTCAAACTACCTCACCTTTCGAATGAAACTGTTCTTTTTCTCGACCTTGCAGAAATTTCCAGCACTTTAGAGTCACCGTTGTGTCTGACCGATTTTCTGTTTTGAGCATTTAGTAGGAAACTCACATTTGACAAGCCTGGGATATACTTTCTGATTTTTTTTAAAATACCAAAACCACTGTGGCATCTCAGGTATGTGGTTACTTGATTCTCTTTTCATCTTTTTCATCCTTTTCATTCCAGTTGTTACCCTTATTCATGAAGGATACATTCTGACCACTCAATGGAACCCTGAAACCATGGAGAGTACCAAGTCTTATTTATACATCATACACATGTGTTCTCTCTCTCTCTCTCTCTCTCTCTCTCTCTCTCTCTCTCTCTCTCTCTCATACACACACACACACATACACATGAAAAATTTTAACTACAGGTTAGCCAAAATAAGATATTAACAATAATAGATAATAATAAAATAAAGGCAAATGACTTTTAACAGTATAGTGTAATAAGTTATATGAATATGGCTTCTGTCTTGAAAACTATATTATGATAATGCAGAATAAGTGTGTGTGTGTGTGTGTGTGTGTGTGTGTGTGTGTGTGTGTGTGTGTAGGACTAGTGTCCAATTCATTAGTAAGTTTAGACCTTGCCAGTTCAAAAACAATCAAGTCTGCCTCCTTCTTTTTATTGTTGCAGTTTGCCTTCACATAGGCTACTGCTTACTCTAGTTGCCTCTGAATTGTGGCTCTGCTTTCATTCTTGCCCCTGGGTGGAAGGGTTTTCCACCCAGATGTTGATGTGTTATAGATGACAGTTGTAACTTGTTTTATTGTGTCCCTCCTCTGCCATTCAGAGGATTTCCCTATGGTATTAGCAATGTCTGCATTCTGATTTGGGCCTCCTCTTTACCTCATGCTGTTCTGCCTTTCTCAGGAACTTCCCACGTCTGATCTTGTACATCAACCAGGCCAGGATTGTGCGTGAACTTGGGCCTGTTTGAACTTGCTGTGGCTTCCCCATTTTGTCATTGCTAGTTCATCTTGTTTTCAGATGTCAGCTCAAAAATTCAACAGTGGACCCTGGTCATACTGCATCGAATTCACTAACTTATCTTCTCTCTAGAACTTAAACTATGTGAAACATTTCATGACCTGGGTTCCCCTGTGGTCTGGGGACCCCTGACACAGGGCAGAATTTCCTCAGGAGCTAAGTGCAAAAGCTTTGTTCTTCTTGTTCCTTGTTGTATTGGCAGGATCTGGAACAATGCCTGACAGATAGGAGTAGGTGATTAATAAAACACAAGACCGAACACGAACATGTACGGGTATGCATTCATAAAAGTAAAAAAGAAGCTAAAATATTTTTTTTCACCACATAGATGTGGAAAAACATATGCTTCCAACACTACCCACAGACACAGAGAAAAACATCACTATCATCATCATCACCATCACCACCATCATCATTATCATCATTATTTTGAATTCCAAGCTTATCAGGAGAAAAAGAGAGGGAACAGTCTGTGTCCAAGAGCTGAGGATGAAGCCGGCAGAAATGGTTGTATTATTACCACGCACACCTGTCTCCTGCTCGCCATGGCTTCCTCCAGCAGTAGATTCTCTGAGACATTATGGTGGCAACTTGAAAATGCTATGGTCCATAAATCTCAAGTGGCAATCAAAGCTTTTCTCTTAAAAAAAGAGAGGGGAGGGTTCAGTTAGGTTTTAGAAAGTAAGGTTATCTGTGAGATGTAAATAATATGTTAACATTATTCTAGATTCTGAAGAGCTGAGAACATTAACTTGGAACGTGCTGAGCTAGTGGTAAATTGATATCCGGCCTTCAGTGCCAGATTTTTTTTTTTTTTTTAATCTTGCCTTCACGGTAGAAGAGAAAATGTAAGGGAGTCTCTGGCTCAATTCATTGTCTGCCTGGGCACTGCCTGTCTATTTCAGGCAGGGTAAACTGAAGAGGGCTGGATGGTTGACTCTTTTAAGTAGCTTCTTGCCGGGGAAGCTCCCTGTCTGAATCCTAGAGACCATATGTGTTCGTTTAATCAGAGTTTGACTAGGAGGAGATTTAAATGAAAGTAAATTCTACAATTATAAGGTGTGGAAGTAGAAAAACCGACTGAATCAAGCCCTTAGAGAGGCAGGGTAGGTCGGTGAGATTACATTCGCACTCCGGGTTCTAAGTTTCTGATTTTTACGAGCGTCTGTGTCTGGATCCTAGCAGAGTTGGCGTTTGTCTCAGGCAGTGTTTCTCAGCTTTCTAAGGCCTTCACCTAAAAAAGGGCAGAGTCCCATACTAGATGAAGATTTGAGTGCAGTTTGTAGTAAAGGTTGAGTAAGATGTTTTACTTTAAATAGGGTCTCTCTCTCTCTCTCTCTCTCTCCTTTATCAACTCAGTTATGGACTATGAGCTGTCTCTGGTAAGGTAATGTTGACCGGAACTGCTCAGGGAAGTACTTAGGTGGAAGGGGGATGGGCAGAGCCTGCATTCCCAGTGTGGTAGAGAGACTGAGTCTTTGGTGACAGGGAACACCGTACCAACAGCAACCTTGAAGTAGAGGAGCACACAAAACAAAATAAAGCAAAAATAAGTAAAATAACAGTACCAAATCATAAAAGTACAAAATAGCTCACCAAATGAACAACTGGTGGTGCACATCTTTAATCCCAGTACTTGGGAGGCAGAGGCAGGTGGATCACTGAGTTCGAGGCCAGCCTGGTCTACAAAGCAAGTCCAGGACAGCCAAGGCTACACAGAGAAACCTTGTCTCCAACAACAACAACAACAACAACAACAACAACAACAACAACAACCCAAAAAACCCCAAAAAACCCAATCCCCCCCCCAAAAAAACCCCTAACCAACCAAACAAAAAAAAAACCAACAAAACCAAAACCAAAAAGAAACCACGTGGAAATCCTTTTCCTTGTTCACATGAGCTTTGACTAGCTCTGTCCCCTCCTTTTGTCACCTTCTCTGTCTTCCTAAACCGAGGATTATCTCTTTTCTTCACATATGATTTTGAGTGCATGATTTGCAAATTACTAAAGGTGAAGGGATGAATATAATAATCTGGCCACAAGGAACTTAGAACAGGCAAATGTATGTGAAGAATTCAATTTTATGCAGTATTTAAGCTATAATAGTATGTTCAATGGACAGAAATATGGTTAATGGGGGAAGAGCTTAAATTTGCATGGGTTGAGTGAGGGGTTAACAATGAAATCTTGAACTGTTTTCAGGGAGAAGACGATTTTATGCTAACCAGTGGATTATGGCATTTTTCTGGGCATAATTTTCTTTCACGTAGTCATTTTTTTTTACGCAGTCCTGTTAGAGGAAATTCTAAATTAATGATAATGTGGTATGTATTTGACTAAAATATATTAACCAAAACACTAAAAAAAGAGAAGTATGTCAGCAACATAAAATGGGTACCTTTTTGATGCAATAAATAAAATTGACATTTCATTTGGTGTTTTATAAGATTTGTCCGCTTCAATTCTTATTTGTACTTGACTCTTTGATGCAGAATCAAAAAATGTTTTAGAAAAGAGATGTACCCATGCATGATAAAAATTTACTTTTGAAATGGATTTGAATTAGGTCTTGGCTTAGATAAGTTTGTTCGCATTAAGCCACTTTGAACTCCAACTTCTTTTTAGCACTTGGGCTGTGTAAGCACAATTAGTAAAACCCTGTGCAGTGAACCAAAATGGAGATTAGATTACCTTAAATCAAAATCTTGTGATAATTCATGTTGAAATTAGAGGAGTCTGAAGTGAGTTCTTCTTCTTCTTTTTTTTTTCTTCCTTTTATGCTGTAATGGGTTCAGTTTAAATTATGTTATCCAAAGGGTACCGGAGCTTTCATACATTATTCATTTGCAAAGATTTAGCTATTTCGAGCCACATCCTCTGAGAAAGAATGCGTTGGGTAAAATGGTTTTCAAAGCATTCATAAATACCTCTTTGCCTTTCATAACTAATTTTGGTGTCTGTTTAAGGGACACTTACTTTCTGCCATCAAGTCGTCACGCCTAATAATTTTCCTTTCTAAGATAACGTGCAGATGAGTTTGGTCTCATTCCGACGATCACAGCAAGTTCGAGCAGAAAAGTAAAGAGTCTATCCCTAGAGAGGTTGGCACCTTTTGAATCTTCCTGTGTGATCCAGTATTTTCTTAAATATCCGTGATCACATGCCTGTCAGGCAAAGCAGTTGGTGTTCTCTTCCTAGGAGCCCTTCTACCTCGGTGGGGACTCACAGTCATGGGCTCATCCTTTGAGATGCTGTAGCTTATGTATTTGTGTTACACTTAGGACTATACACCAGGGCCTTGGAGAGATGACTTAGTGGTTAAGGGCAGTTGCTTCTCCTTCAGAGGATTCAGGCTTGATTCCTGGCACTGGCATGGTGGCTCACAGTCATTTGTAAGTCTAATCCCAGGGGGATTATTTTCCTCTTCTGGTCTCCTTGGGCACCAAGCAATCAGGTAGTTTACAAACTTACACAGGCAAAGCACTTATGCATATAAAATAAAATAAAAAAATTTAAACTATATACCAAGTATGACTATTTCAAATTTGCCATTTTCTGCAAATGTTTTCCTTATCTGAGCTAACTTGTTCCATTGTTGGACACAGAGGCTCATCTGGTAATCAATACTTTATAATTGTGATTTGGAAAAAAAAATCCTTAGCAAAGCTACTCAATAGTTGCATATGTGAGCAATTTTATAAAATTCATATTCTGTAAGCTTGTTGAAAGAATAACTTCCTGATTAAATAATGACTTCTGTACCCAAACAAGCATCGTTTGGTATGGCTGGTGTGCCCAAGTGCAATGTGGTCCACTTTTGTCAGGTTTCAGTTTTTCTTTCTTTTCATTCCATGTTTCACTCTTTTGAATTACAAATTCTGCCCTTAACTTTGGCCAGTGTGAACAGGAGGTCAGACAGGGTACGGTATCAGCTTGTGACCGCTTCTAGGAGAATGGATGGAGAGCATCCCAGGAGGGAAAAGTGACAGCATCCCAGGCTGGATAGTGAAGTAAGGAGGAGCAAATGAGTCGGGAGGAGGGCGCGATGCACAAAGAAAACCAATTCTTCAGGAAACGTGGAGACCAGTTTAGGAGACTGAACGGTAGCAGCTGTAGCATGTGCGAGAGTGAGAGGCTGTTGAAAGGGAGGGCAGTCTTGACCCTGTTTGTTCAGTGTGAGGAGTGAGATGAGAAACACAGATGATGCAGAACAGTAGCAATAACTGAAAAAATCCTCGGCGGTCATGGAATTGGGAAGTTGAAGGGCTTGGCATTGGCAAGGCAGCAGAAACACCACAAGTCTCCAAGGAGGAAAGAATCACAGTGAAGACAGATTTTGATGATATGTTAATTTTTGGTTAGATTTGCTTGTTCAAACAATGGCCTAAATTTTGTTGTGAAGGTGTTTTTCTAAAAAAAAAAAAAGTTGTTATTAATACTTAAACCTGTAAATTCTGAGTAAAGTTGGTTGCTTTACTCAGTGAACCTTTTCTAAGACAGCTGAAAGCTTTAAGAGTAAAGGCTGACATCGTCTGCTCCCAGGTAAGCCTCTGGAGTTTTGGATGCAGTTTGAACCTCTTCTTTCTATCTCTCTGGCTTCCTGGCCTGCTCCAAACTCCACAAACGCTTAAAACATCCCAACCCTTCTCTCTGTTGTTATGTTCTTAAAAGTATAAAAATTATAAAAAACTTCTAGAGAACTTAGAGGTGTCTTTGGGACTGACTTCTTGGTGGATACAGACCCTATCTTAATAATCTTGTTTTCTAAAAAAAAAAAAAATCACAGCAGAAGTTTGAAACTGCTCAGCCGACTGCTTTGCATGGCAGTGGCACAAAAGGACTATGAAGGGGTCAGCCAAGGTTGGGTACTATGAGTTCACTGTGCATGCGCTGCTATAGTTCCAACTGTCACTTCAATGAGAGCAGTCAAGTGTGAAAGGGATTCAAAACTACTGATAAGCCAGCAGGCAAAGTGTGAGAGGTCATTTACCGGGTGGCCAACGCTGGGTAGAGAGATCAAAGGGGCCAGATGGGCATGATAAGCGTGAGAATAGTGATGGTAGTAAGGGAGGCACTGGCTTCAAAAATACTGGGAGGTTTCTCAGTGGAAGCGACCGGATGGCAAGAATGGAAGGAAGGACTTGTTGATGATGCTTGTACTTGTCAGGATTATAGTATCGGAATAGTTGGGAATGATCAAAGTATGAGAGACAAATCTTGGAGTTATTTAATGAATATGTCTTAATTTTGCTAGTTATAGACATATTAATTTCTTAATATATATGAATGTTTTAATAAAGGAAAATGTCGATGTGTATCAGTTCTCACTTTGTGAAAATTTAAGAGTGGCATCTGGCATTGGCAAAATACTTTTTTAGGTGCTTGGTAGTAAAAATTTCAAGCATGGTTTGAGCATAAAGAGGATTAAAGTTTCCTTTTGTTTTGTTATTCATATACATACATACATACATACATACATACATACATACATACATATCATACATACACATACATCTTTGTGGATGGAAAAACTCCAAAGAGGGAATTCTCAACTAACCAGCTATTGTACATATGCATATATACTTTGGTGGATGGAACCAGATTCCAACGAGCGAATTCCAACAACTTTATACACATGCACACATCTTTGTAGATGAAAAAAGATTCCAACATCTTTCTTGTATCTCCCACAGCTTATATATCCCAGGAACATCTTTCAAGCAGTACAAAAATCACAATGTGGTTACAGTCTATTTTCTTTCAGTGATTGATTACAACGAGTATATGTAAGAAAAACATGTTCCTCAGTACCACCACATGATCAAATGTTTCACATAATATGGGTGAGAAACAAACATGAAAAACACGTTATTTCCAAGAACCGACACACATTGGTAGCTAAGTAACAGCGTGTAAGCAAGCAAGGTAATTTCTTAGGTAGCTTTTCCTTACTGGAAGGCTGCATTCGTGATTATGAAGAAGGAATCCATTATCTTTAAAAATAATCTTATAAATATTTTAAAAGAATCACAAATCTAAACTTCTGTATAAAAATAAGCAGCCATTTCTACTTTAAATCCAAAAGGTGCTCATCAATTCATTAACATGTTTTATTAAATCATATTAGGAAGCTGAGGGCAAAAAAATAGGATAAGGAAATCAATTGTCATCTCAGTCACCAGCCCAGCTTGAGTCACGTCAGCCAGTGCTGCTATGGGCCATTGTTCTTGCTTTGCCAACCTCAAAAAGTAGCTTTACTACTATGAGTGTATTTTCTCTTAACTTAAATTGTCCCCTAAGATTTCCTGCATCAGGACTAACAGCAGAAACACTTTACTAAAAAGTCTATTTTCCCTTAAGACTTTCTATGTCTCAGCCACTCGCTAAACCATCTTTACCTTACCTTGCTGAACAATCTCTTTTTCCAAATTCTTTCTCAGGGTAGTAATCATTGTTACTAGATCTGCAGGTTGTTTTCAGAGGTGGGGGTTGAATAATTAGTCTGTTATAGCAGCAATGTCTGAAAGAGATCAAGCATTGTTATCGCATATGCCAATGATACTGCCCAGTGAGGGGCTGGAAGCCCCCTTTATAGTACTCACACAATTCACATATTAAGGGGATTATAAGGACCGCAAAGGTAATATGCAGAGCTATGTTCCATAACAGCATGAAGTCCTCAGGACACATGAAATCCTCAGGACACATGGTTCTCCGGGTTATGCCTCGCCGAGACACACTCTTAGTGGGTATGCTAACCAGTGGGCCCTATTCTATGAGTTCTAGACCTGTTTTGCTGTTCCTCCTGCAAGGCCCCCGACAGTCATCAGAGAGGCTTTACCCAGCAACTTATAGAAACTGATGCAGAGACCCACAGCCAAATATTAAGCGCAGCTTGGGGGAACCCTGTGAAACACAGAGAGGAAGGATTGAAGGAGCCAGAGAAGAGGGCCAAGGACACCACAGGAAAGAAATACAGAACCAACTAACCTGCCTCATAGGGGTTTGTAGAGATGGAACTGCCAGCCAGAGAGCATGAATGGGATGGACCTAGGCTTTCTGCACATGTGTTACAAATGTGCAGCTGGGTCTTCCTGTGGGGCTCCTACAGCGGTAGGAGGGGCTGTCTCTGACTACACTGTCAGCCTTTGGATCCCATCTCCCTAACTGGGCTGCCTTATCTAGCCTTAGCAGCAGAAGAAGATGCAGTAATCTTACTGCAACTTGATATGCCAAAGCTGTTTGATATCTTTTTTTCCTTTTTAAAAAATATATTTTATTAATTTATTCATATTACATCTCAATGGTTATCCCATCCCTTGTATCCTCCCATTCCTCCCTCCCTCCCATTTTCCCTTTACTCCCCTACCCTATGACTGTGACTGAGGGGGATTTCCTCCCTCTGTATATGCTCATAGGGTATCAAGTCTCTTCTTGGTAGCCTGCTATCCTTCCTCTGAGTGCCACCAGGCCTTCCCCTCCAGGAGACATGGTCAAATATGGGGCACCAGAGTTCATGTGAAAGTCAGACTCCACTCTCCACTCAACTGTGAAGAATGTCCTGTCTATTGGGTAGATCTGGATAGGGGTTTGAAGTTTACTGCACATATTGTCCTTGGCTGGTGCCATAGTTTGAGCAGGACACAAGGAATTCTCAAAATTTGTAGACAAATTGATTGAACTAGAAATGATCATAATGAGTGAGTTAACCCAGAAGCAGAAAGAGTCAAATGGTATATACTCACTTATATCTGGACACTAGCCCAAAGGGCATGTCCCATGAATGTCTTCATTTATCAGGAAAGTGGGACAGAGGGGAGGACATCCAATTGGGACTCTAGGTGACAGAAGCAGGGGAGAATGGGGAAATAGAAGGATCCAGAGGGTCCTAGAAACCTATAAGAAGAACATTATGACAGGTGGATCTGGGCCCAGGGGTCCTGATGTTTGATATCTTTGGGAGCTTCTCCTTTTCTGAGGAGAAGAGGAGGAGGAACAGTAAGAGGGAGGGACTAGGAGGAGAGGAAGAATGGAAAGCTGCAATTGAGGTGTAAAGTAAATAAATAACTTAAAAGTGACTCTTAATTTTTTTTTTAGCAGATGTTAAATATCTACCCTGAATTTTGAAATGCTTTCTTGTACCTTAGGACTTTGTGTAACCAGTACACTATTTTGTATTAAATATTTGAATAATTAACACTCATTTGCTGCACTTCAGCGATATTTAGCTCACTGTACAAAACGTGTCATGGCTCAGTGTGGAAAGAAGCCTTGTCTCTTTTATCTCTCTGAGGAAGGGGCACTTTCTTCAGCATGGCTTCGGTGATGAGTGTGCTCTGGCCTCATCACTGACAGCAGAAATCTCATTTGTGCAGGAGGATGGAAACAGAGCTGTCCCAAGACACTCCAAATGGGTGGAGGTTGGGTTCACAGACTGTGGCTTTGTTTCTTTCTTACCTAACACTGAGGCAGGAAAGCAAGAGGTCCAGGCCAGGTAGCATATAACCTACTCAGCTATTCTGTCCAACAAACCTGGATGGTGGCATGGCTCTGCCCTCATACGTATGTGTGGCTTTTTTTCTGTGCATCTAAGGCAACTCCTTGAGGTACCCCATTTCCTGTACATCAGGGGAAAATAAAGAGGGCTGGAAAGCCCTGTTGCAGGATATTTGATCACACTGTGAACCTTGAGATTGTGTACTGGAAAAACCTGTTTCTAGTTTTGGTGTGGCTCAGCACTAGCACACACCTTTAATGCAAGAGCTTTCTGTAAACAGTATAAAGTAAACCATAGGTCAAGAGATGGAGCAAGCAACCAGTTGATAGGGAATGAACATAGGGAAAAACCATAGAGAGTGAGAGGAAGTCAGGAGGATGAATAGAGGAAACCACAGGAAATAGAAAGGAGGGACATTCAGTTTGAAGGGTTTTTAAGACAGCGAGGAGAAGAAAGCTGTTTCCTTCTGGGATATTGGCTGAGTAGGAAGGTCAGCTGGGTGCTTTCCCTGCCTTTCTGAGCTAGCAGGCTTTCACCGGAGCACCTGGCTCTTCATTGGTAAAATTGAACGTTTGGGATTTTGTTTAAAAATAACACAGCCGATGTTTCTCAGAACTTGCTCACGTTGCTTCAATCTACACCACCTTTTCAGAACTTCTGCAGACTTATTTGATTGCAGGTAAGATTGGGCACTCTAGTTTCTATTTGTGAAGGTGGTAACATACTCTCTCTCTCTTACATTATCAGCATATGATATGTAAATTCAGACAGTTTCAGTTTCCAAATGGTGTCCACTATTATTCCTCATAATCCTACGGATGGCTTCTGTCTGTGGCATCCTAGTAGCCCCCTTGCTGGACTGTGTGCTTTCACTCTTGCCTCACTAGGTCACTGATAGTAATCACTGAGTTTTGAAAACACAAACCAAGCCATTCTGTCTCTTTCCAAATCCCTGGTGTATTTTCATTCCCATAGGCTAAAATCCAAATTCTACCCTAAATGCTTTTAGGACCTAGTAAACGCCTGGCTCTAGTCCACCTGCCTCAGCGCCGCACGGTGCTCTGTTTGGTCTCTATGCTCCAGCAATTGTAGTGTAACCTTCTTTCCAAAACCCAGTCGTCATTCCCTGCCTGGGGCACCCACACCTAGTACTATTTGTCCTGAAAATACCTTCTGCTGGGATCCTGCTGCCCTTGTATCTCTTGGCACTCAGCTCAAATGTCATTTATTGTGAGAACGTTTCCTAATCACCCCTTTCTAAAGCCATGGACACTGCCCCAGATACTTGTCATCGTATCACTGTGTGTATTTTCTTCCTAGAACTTAAGAATCTGAAAGAGCTCAGGGGGTGTAGCTTAGTTTAGAGTGTTTGCTTAGCGCGCAGGAGGCTCTGGCTTCCAACACTGCAAACAAAAATGTCACAAAGTTTAAGACCACTTTCTGTGCCGGTTTACCTTGATCAGCTCTTACCATTTGTATGTGTGTGATGCTGTAAAACACAAAGTTAAGTTTCAAAAGATATTTATATACTCTACTAATTCAGCGAATACCCCCTTTCAACTCTTCAAAAAAGAACATTGGCATCACTTTGATTTTGTTAGGATTCATACAGTTTTTACATAGGGAAAATATTACCTTCAATATCTATGGAACTGCTGTGAAAAAAAAAAACCACTCTCTTATTTTACTTATTGACTGGCCCGTTCATTTGCTAATAATCTTTAGAAGGGCAGTCTGTTTCTAATACTCTGGCAGCTAAGACTAGTCTCAACAAATGCCGGGTGAATGAGTAGCTAAATGACCTGGCTGGACTCTCCGTGTCCCTTAAGAAGCTGGTGTTGATAAAACAAGATCAAAAGAGCCTCATGTGGATTTCCCACATCTTGCTTTCCATCCTGGGTGTCCTGCTTGGTCCTCCTAAGCCACCAATTCATCATCTTCATCAGATGTTTGACCTTTTAGCCCTTCCCCTGCGCACTGGGTTAAAAGCTTATTCTCAATTTATGGTTGTATTTTCATAGCTAAACCCTGTGAGCATTACCTTATTTGGAAGAATAGTCTTACAGGGGTAATTAAATAAAGAATCTTGAGAAGAGAACATTCTGGATTTTTGCAGGCGAACCTTAAATCAAATGCCAAAAGGTCCTGGGCCCGTGAAGAAAGCTAAGACTCAAGGGAGAGGGTCATATGCCAATAAAGGCAGACATTAAAACTACACAGCGTGCGGGGGGGGGAGGGGGGCGGTGAAGCTGGAAGCACTTGACTCGGGTTTTTGTAGTGAGCCCAGCCGGAACATCTTTGTTCCACACTTGTGAGCTCTGAAACTGTGAGAGAAGAAGTTTCTGTGTATTGAACCACCTGAATGATTTTTTAGTGTAAATATGGCCTAAATAATGCAGGCTCCATACTTATATTTAAAATGATTTGTTTATCTGAAATTCTAAATTAACCTTGGCTTTTTTATTTGCTAATTCTGGTCATTCACTTGCATCTCAAGATGGTTTGAGAATGAGGCCTACATTGGGAATAACATATAGATTCTGTCTTGAAGAACTGGAATAAAAACAAACAAACAAAAAAAATCAATATAAGAAAAAGAAAGTGGATTTGGTTTCAAAAGAGTTTTAAATATGCTGCAAAATTCTGAACTTGTACTGAGAGTGGCAAAAAAATGTCATATTTGGAATAAGTAATTTTTCATATTTTAAATCTGGTGTAAAACAATTTTAAAATAGGATGATTTGTTTCTTATGGCTGTAAAAAAGGTAAGGGCTGGAGACATAGCTTGAGTAATAGTACAGAGAACTTGTGACTCCTACACCCACAACCGTTGGTAACTCCAGTCCCAGGAGACCCGATGCCTTCTTCTGGCATCCACCCTCAGCTTCTGGTCCTCATCAAACACCAGACACACATGGTGCACATACACACGTGCGGGGAAAACACTTATACATTAAAATTAGATAAATTTTAAAAGTAAAGTCCATTGAATCCTAATTTAATGGAAAAAAAAACCATCTTTAGGGGATCAAGAGCAAATTTGGAACTGTTCTTAATTCCACCATAGACACTTTAAGATTCAGCTTGAAAAGGAGCAAATTAAAACCCAAGAATTAGAGAAGAGTTCGGCAGGGAACAGCTTTTGATGAAGATTGTTAATAGATGGCCTTCCCCAAGGGCTGCAGGTGTTTGTGGAGAGAGCGAGGCACCTAGGGAAATGCCTCTTCCTCATCTTTGCAGGCCTCAGAGAAAGTGATAATACTCAGGGGCAACGCTGGCTTTCCCTTGTTTCAATTTGACACTCTTATAATCACACTTCCTTCCCCTGCCCCCATGTGCTTTTAAGCAAAAATATCATGCAGGCTATTAGATAAGTAATTAAATCTGTTGGGCAAGCAAATGGGTAATGGGGGTAGGGAGAGAGAGAGAGAAAGAGAGAGAGAGAGAGAGAGAGAGAGAGAGAGAGAGAGAGAGAGAGAGAGAGAGAAGCAAAATTTCCAAAATATTTGTGCTTACTTAATAAAAGACTAAATTGTTTAGAAAGAAATGTAAGCAAGCACAGAGGTAGCCCTGGCTATGAAGTGGGGTGGGGAAGGTGAAGGGGAAAGAGGCTGTTCCTGGAGAAGTCAAAGGAGGAGGTAATGATTTTCCACCAAAGACAGCAACAGGGAATCATTGATCACTGCCAAAGGAAGTTTCTGGCATTTGTTTATTAATTTACCCCTCAGCCATGCACTGACTATATAGTATGTGTTAGAAATTATGAAAATGTAGGGTCTCCCCAAAGAGCAAGTTTGGGGGGTGGGAGAGGAAGAAGTCCCTCTTGATTGTCATATTTTCTAGCCTTCTTTGGTATTTGTGTGTCAGAAAACGCCTGTGTGCACTAAAACTCACCTTCAGGTATGCCATAGCTAAAGTTCACAAGGTTTTTTTTTTTTTCTTTTCAGTGAACTATAACCTACAGTTGATAGTCCCTGCTTTTGGTAGGCATAGTCTCTACTGAAGCCACATAAATTATGCAACATTCAAAGACAGTTTTTCATAGAAAAGCCCACATTGAAATCCAGTTAGCAGGATGCAGTGTTTTGACTCAGCACAGTCCAAACTGTTAGGATACTGCCCCAGTCTGCCTAGCAACCTGTGATGTCATTGCCTACCTGCTACTGGTCATCCCCCTGGCCAGGAGTATATAAAAGTACAATCCTCCTCTCTTGTTTTTCTTGTTTCTTTCTTCCTCTTGTCCTCTATTTCTGTCTCTGTCTCTCTCTCTAGAGTACCCTCCCCTTCCTTGTCCCCACATGTTCATATAATAAACCTGTCCATATCATATCTGTTGGGTGGTGCATGTTTCATATTTCATGTTCAATATTTCATATCTTATTTTTCATATTTAAAACAAGCCATCTGTCTTCTACCCAGTGGGATAAAAAAAATAGCCACAGCTTGCATTTGAGCTATTTAGCAGATCTTTCCCATTTCTCTATATGTCACTGGGGGTCAGTGTGGGGTGGGGGGGACCCCTGTTGGTATCTGGTTCATAGCATGATGGCTCTTGAACTGAGCTTTAGAGCAGTGCCCTCAAGTCTTGATACTGTGCTTGCTGAACTGCGGCAGGACCTTGTGAACCTCTGGGTCTGGGTTGGGGCTGACATTCTGCATTTCTCAATGCTGAGGCTCCCTGGTGACCCTGAAGCTGCTAGCAAATGGACGGACTATATGCTGAAAAGCAAAGACTAGGAATGCCTGCAAACCAACTCTTGCCTTATAACAATAGTCTTGATCCTGTGGTGCACAGGACTGTAATAGTTTATTAGAGAATACTTATATGGCTTTTACAGTATGTAAACTGTGTAAAACATAAGATATAAATAGAAAATCCATCTTTATCTTCTTGTATAATAAAGATATACTCTTGTATGTGAACCGGGCAAAGGAGTATTATTCTTTTTATTTTTGCTTGCATTCTGTCACAAGTTACAATGAATACTTAAAAAATAATGTATGATTTTGAATCATTGAGATTATTGTCATAGAGAAGTAGTTAGTTTATATCCCATTAAGGCAATTTCAAAAGTTATAGGGGAATCTTGCTATGGGACATTTTATTCAGTGATACATTAAAGGTTGTCTGGGGGTGGGGGATGTGATCATTACATATAATTTTAATATGTAGTTTAGATTCAAAATGATAGGCAGATGATAAGTTCAGGGAGATAAATGGCCTAGAAACTGGTGAAGTGAGGACTGAGAGAAATGATGGATTTTTGTAAAAGAAGCAGCTAGTAAGCAAGAAGCCAAGAGAAACAGAGACGTTGAGGATGGCCCTTAGGTTTCTGATTTGAATGTTGAATGGATGTTGGTCCCATTCACAGAATGCAGAACCCATGAAGGGATTTCGAAGTCTAAAGTGAGGCTGTCACCTTTAAGAGTCAGAAATTTTATAATCAAATCCCAGGGAATGCCATCACCAATGGAAGCCTGATGGGTCATGCCAGATGCTGAACTCTTGCTGCCTCCTATTTTCCACATCCTTTCTTGTGAGGATTCTGGGAAAAGAAAGGCCCAGGATCAGGGAAATGTTGAAGGGGCTTGGGAACAGAGAGGACTTAAGCGATGTCTTGTTGAGTTTCAAGGTTTATAGAGACTTGTCTTGAAATATTCCACCTTCATATTCAGTAATCAAAATAAACATAATTCATTGCTCTAAGAATTTTTGCTCATCTAACAAGTCCTGGCTTTTTATTCATTTGGCTTTGTTGAGTAAGATGAAAGCAAAGTCCATCATTGGCTTCACCTGGAAAAATTCAGATAAAGGATGAAATGTCTTTTGAAGTACAAATACAGTATTCATTTTTGATTCATCTTCTTTGCAAATATATTTTTTTTGAAGATTTTCACACACTCATTGTACTAAGAACAATTCAAGCTTATCCTATGCCTGTCTATTTTCTTTTTAAATATTTAACACTATCAACACCTTAATTTTGCTTTTAACTACAATTTCTACATATTTTTAAAAATAAGTTTAGGACAGAAACTTAGCAGTAGACAAATTAAATGTTATCAATAATCTAGAAAGGCAAGATATAAGGTTTTCTGTTACTAATAGTTTTCTGTCTGCAGTTTTTAGTCAGTGCCCCAGTAACATGTTTCTCTGTGGCCATTTGTCTTTTTGTTGGCAATTGCATTTATTTTCTGTAGCTGCATAACAAATCACCCCCGAGCGTAGTGGCTTAAAACAGCAGTTATCACATTCTGAGGAAGCATTTGAGTCTCATGTTAAAAGCCTGTATATGGTGTTGTTGGAGTCTCTTAGTGACAAACCATTCATCTTCCCCTCAATTAAGGGACCAGAGAAATAATGTGTAAACCTTGATGTCTTGCACTACTTTCCCTAAAAATCACATTTTATCATTCACGTGACATCTCATTATTTACATAAGTGTCCTATGATACGTGGGGTGTTGGACAAGGACATGAGTAGAAGACACAGCTGAGGCAAAAAAGTTGGGGTTTCTATGGCTGTGAAGAGGTATTATGACCACAGCAATGTTTATAAAGGGAAACATTTAATTAGGGATGGCTTATGGTTCAGAAATTTAGTCCATTATCATCATGGTGGAAAACATGGTGGCATGCAGGCAGACATGGAGCTGAGATTTCTACATCTTGGTCTGCAGGCAGCAGAAAGAAAACTGTGTCATACCTCCTCCAACAATGCTATGCCTACTCCAACAAGGCCACACCTCCTAATAGTCCTACTCCCTATGGACCTATGCGGACCATTTTTATTCAAACCACCACAGCGGCCGTGATGGAAGTTGGCCTCTATAGTTGTGAAAAACACTTTTCCAAATGAGTGTTTGCTCAGAGAACTGCTTGTCATGAGATCCTAAACCCATGAAAACCATCATTACCATCCTGATTTCAGCCAAACACTCTATTTAGAGGTAGGCCAAATAGCTTTATAATCACAGATAAGTTTAGAATTATAGATTTTGTTAATTAATATCACTTGGGCTATGAATCACAATAGTGCACAGGAGTTTTCACTTTCATTTTAAACATAGCAGTAGCTTCTAAATTGTGAACTTTAAGTCTCCCTGTAAATTAGTTGTAACTGGTAAAGTCAGCAAAAATAGTTAATTGAGTATATTTTCTGTAGAGGGAGCTTGGGCAGGTACCAGTTATACTTTGTCATGAGTTTCTCTCCATGAAGATTCAGACCATGTTTCATGGAAAACAATTACCCCACTTCTTCCTATTTCTTACTATCTCTACAAATTTATTCTAGGAAAACTATTCATGTATAAGGGATTTTATATCTTTTTAAAAATCTGTGTATATGTGTCTGTGTTTGCAAAACTGTGCATATGTGTACAGTTGTGCATGTACACATGTGTATGTGAGCCTGCAGAGGCCAGATATTGATGGCTGCTGTCTCTCTAAATGACTTTCTACTTTGTTTTTTGAGGTAGGGTCTCTTGCTGAGCCTGGAGCTTGATGTTTCTATTAGGGCAGTTACCCAGCTTTTGTCTGTTAGCCAGAAAGCTCCCATCTCTGGTTCCTGAGCATTGGCATAGTACTGTGACCTGAGTTAAACTTTATAAATATTTAATTTTTTTCTTGTTTCCCTTCTTTCAGTTTTGCTCCTCCAAAAATACCATTCCTTTTAATATATGATTACATTCTAGGTCATGTGTCCAATTGTAAACATCATTAATATAGCTCATTAGCCTTCCAAATGTTCCATGAACTATTAATAGGTACATGCAGTACGTAAGGGAAACTCAGAGTAGGATGTGGAGTCTGTTAAAATTAGACCTCACTGTGTAATCCCTTTTCTGGCAGTCCTGTTGGGCTACTCAAAAGGGAATTACTCTACTCAGAAGTAACACTGTCAGGTGTTATGCCCAGACCATCAGGAGTCTGAAATTCTTATGCAAAAACAAGGTTTTTGCTTATTCAAGCTTAAGCTCAGACCCTCAGACTTCACCTATGCTAGTCAGTGCCAAGAGCCCTGAGTGGCAGTTAGGCAGGGTTTTTATTGTGGTTTAAGAAAGGAAAGTGAGTTTCCAACTTTGCAATTACATGATTGGATGGTATTTAACAAGAGCAAGCTTGGCACAAACGGATTTACTAGCTATCATTAAACAATCTTATCCATACCTTCAGGAATGTTATGCACTTTCCTACTAACTTCTGATTGGTCTAGCCTAGGGGTGGTTCTTTCTGTAACCATTTATGGCTTTTCCAGTAACAGAGGTGACCTGGAGGGCAAACCTAAGATGGAGTCTAGGGACAAATTGGAAGAGCTGCTGTTGCTCTCCTCCTTCATCAGGCTGTGTCTGGAAATATTTCCAATTGTGTGGATTATGCCCTTCTGCATCCAGCAGAAGAAGATGAAATGGAAATGTGCGAGGGAGATGTTTCCTGAAGAGCACTGTGGCCTGGAGACCGAGGAGCATGCTTTTGGAATTCAGGAAGGGACCCTGAGGACAGCTTTAGTGTAGCTTTCTGCTCTGACAAATAACTTAAGTGATAGTTACATGTAGAACATTTGGTTCCAACACCTGAGGAATAAATCTCAAAAAGGGGTAAATTTGAGTGAGTGATCTGGAGCAGGAGCAGGTTTAACTAAATTACTGACTCTCCAGCGACCCTGCCAGTATTGATTCCGTAGCAGCAGAAGCAGATTTCAACTTAGCTTCAAATCCTTACATAAAATTCTTACCTGCGTTTATACTTTTATTGACAAAATAATGGAAATTTACCCCTTAAATTCTAATGGAAAAACCCGACTCTTTCTTTGAAGGATTTATTGCTCATTTCGTAGGTAGGGTTTTTGTACAAATTAAATGAAATATTGGCTTAACAATTCTTACATTGATATAGCAAAGAGCAGTAAGTAGACGCATTCCCACCTGTACTCACAGGTAATATAATCAATATCATATATGATGTGAGGGCAGAATTTTGATTTAGCATTTATAATTACACTTGCTATCATTCTTACTCAGTGTCGGATTTCTCTGTAACACCAGCTCAAACATTCATGCCTTTAAAAAACAGTGTACTAGTGATATGTGAATAGTCCAGGTAATGAAGCAGAAACAGGAAACGACAAAGTCTCACTGGTTTGGAAAAGCCATGTTTACTTTGGGCTTGGCTACTTGTCGGTTTGGTGTCAGAGCTGCACACCTCAAGTTAGTTTAGTAGACAGAGTGGCATGGTTAGTTCTGTGACATACTGCCTGTCTCATGACAGAGAACCGTGAGAGTCCATGAGCTGGATTTGAAATTTTCCTCTTGGAAATGTAACCCTTCAGATCCTGCTCCATTGGTTAGAGCAAGTGCCATGGCTAATATTGGCAGCAAAAACACAGGGTATATAATTCCCACTGAGGCATGACCAGAAGGACCTAGACAAACATACTGTGTGAAAGGACCTCCAAGGAAAAGTGGCAAGCATAAGAAACACTGACGGAACTCACCAAACAGAAGCAATGACAGCAGAGTGAGATTCGACATGTACTTAGTACTTTCAGTTTGCAAGAAAAAAGTGTTGATCCAGGTGCTTATGTCATTCTTTATTATTACTAATATTAAGAGGTAGAAGATTACGCTGGGAGATGGTGGCACACACCTTTAAGCCCAGCCGTCCGGAGACAGAGGCAGGCAGATCTCTGAGTTTGAGGCTAGCCTGGTCTACAGAGTGAGTTTAAGGACAGCCAGAGCAGCACAGAGGAACCCTGTCATGAAAACCAAAACCAAACCAAAACAACAACAACAACAACAACAACAACAACAACAACGAGTGTATGAGATAGACACCTGTTGGATGAGTGTATGCGACTGTAACTTGTAGGAAACCCTTTTTAAAAGTAGGAGGTAAAATATGTGCAAAAATACTTAGCAGGACTTAAAGATGAACAGATTTTTTAATGATAATTTTACAGAAGAAATAACTTCATAGTAACACACTTGGGAATGATATAACAAGCTTGGGCGTACTGAATTATTTTTTTCAGCAATGTACAGCTAAGGTCTACCAGAAGTAGGTGTGTTCAGGAGGCTGGTGATTTAAAATCTGGCAACTTTCCCAGCCTTGGGTAAGACTAGTACGGTGAAAGGTTAGAGACCTGCGTATTTTGGAGAGCACATCAAAATACTATTGAAGTGGCTGACATCCATGGGTGACCAAAGCGGGAGCATATCTTAGAGGGGTACAATGAGATGATACAGATTTAGTAAATGTCTTAACCCCTGTGTAATGCTTCATCTATCAGCTGGGTCTGATGAAGATGGTATACGTGACAATACCTGTATAACATTCATCAGACTGGGGACTGAAGGGAGCCAATAGAGTAAGAATAAACAGAGAAGGACCACAAGGAGCAAATACCCAGTAAACGAGAACAGAGCTTCTAGAACTGAAAAGTGTATTCGTAGAAGGTGTGGTTCCCCATAGACTTCTCCCTATGCACATCAGAATCCTTCTTAACCCAATTCCTGTTTTACTGACACATCTTGCACATAAATCCGAGATGTGTACACACTGCACACCTATGCACAGGACTGCGCTTCAGGAACCACAGAGATGACTCAGTGGTTAAGGGTTGTTAAGGGCGTACACTGCTTTTGCATAGGACCAAAATTTGATTCCTAGGATCAACAATGAGTGTCTCACAACCTTCTGTAATATTAACACCCAGGGATTGGACAATGTCTTCTGACTTCTGAGGAAACCTACACTTATATGTACACACCTACCACCTCTCCCTTCACATACATACTTAAAAAACAGAATATTTAAAAAGAAAAAAAAGAAAACAATTCTCTAGGTAGCCATGGCACATTTGTTTTCTATTCAAACTATCAGTTTACAGAAAGCATGGCATTTCCCTCAACGCTCTGTTTGTTTGTTGCACCTGAAACTATGTAATTTATCTAAACATTGCATAACCGATGACCTATAAATGTGAAAAGAGGGGAACATGGCTTCCATGAAAAGATAAGTTGAATATGTATAAAATGCAATAAAATTTAATTGCTAAAAATACTGCTCTCCACATAGATGTGGGGAAGAGATGTAGGATTAAGAAAATCATTGACAGATTCTATATTAGGAGTTTTGTTTTAAACCTCATGTAGTATGCTCCACGCAGAAGAGAAATATACAAACTTTGTAGCTAGTTCCGCCAGAGTCCAGAGGTGGCTTCATCTGCTTGGCAGCTGGGTAACTAAGTGTCTTAATTTCCTCATCTGTAAGAGCCAGATAATCAATAACTCTAACAATCTCACTGGGCAACTGTGTGGTCACAGTGACTTCTGAAACAAATTACCTAGCCAAAATTCAGAGAGTTAAGGCCAAAGCCCTCCATTAGTCTCTTCTCACTTCAGTTGTGTCCCTGGGCTGACTTCTCTTGGGAGAAGCTGGTTACGAATCTAAGATGTTGGCTACTCCCTATGTCTTGGTGATATGCTGGGGTGATTCACCAAACTCAAACACATGCTGTGCTTATGAATTCAGTCTTAAAGCAGCAAAGAGATGCCAAGGCAGCCTATGGGAGAGAGATGCATTGGGCAAGATCTCGGATGATTCCAAGATTCAATACTTTCCCTCATCCTTCTACATCAGCATGAATGACTGAACAATTCAACTCAGCCTGCTGCCTTCCTCCCCTGTCTGACGCCATACGGCTCAAAGTGCTGTCCCTATAACTTTTGTGATGTGATAATAAATTTTTCTTGGATAAAGAATATATTCCTTTCCTATCTCCTTTCCCCTTCACCATTCCACCATGTGTATTGTGTTTTGAATTTATTTTAAAATCACGAACTTTTTCAGATGAGCTAAAGAGTTAGTTGTCTTGTGGAGAAGCAAGCATTACCACCCAGAGCATTTTTATAGTCTCCCAAGGGACTGAGATTTTCAGTACTTGCTGTTACAGCACAGTTAGGAGCATGATAAGGGTTAAAATAGATGCTATCTTAATCATATATTGCAGTATATCTATTGCTTAGTGTATCTATTGCTGTGAAGAGACAACATGGCCATAGGAATTCTTATAAAGGAAAATATTTGATTGGGGCTGGCTTATAGGTTTTAGAGGTTTACATGGTGGGAAGCATGGCAGCATCTAGGCAGGCGTGATGCTGTAGAAGGAGCTGAGAGTTCTACAGCTGGATCTAGCAGGCAGTAAGGGGGGGGGAGAGAGAGAGAGAGAGAGAGAGAGAGAGAGAGAGAGAGAGAGAGAGAGAGAGAGAGAGAGAGAGAGAGAGAATATGAGAGAGAGTGAGAGAGAGAGAGAAGACCTGGCTTGAGCATTTGAAATCTTAAAGCCCACCTCAATTATACACTTCCACATGTCCTAATAGTGCTACGCCCTGGTGACCAAGCTTTCAGATCTATGTGCCTATGGAGGAGGCCAGCCATTCCTATACAGACCACCACAGATCGTGATAATGTTGTGAGTGGCTATAATACAATGGCCACTGAATGTTATTTTCCCTAGTTTTTGAAAATTGTTTGTATATATATTTATTATAGCTTGATATAAATTTATAGTATTATTTTCTGAGTAGAAAATACATGTTGAAATCACTTGCTAAGAGATAGCAGGTCAGAAATCCTGATATCCACAATAATATCTGCATCCATATTTGCATTTATCATCTATTTAACTTATAGAGTAAGGATGGAATGCCAGGTATTTTTACACTTGAAAAAATATTATAGTGTTTTGTGATTACCCAAGGCTACGCAATACCCGCAGCATTTTTTCAAATGTATTTGCCCAGGCAACCAGTTTTAAAAAAGTGGACTAACCACTAATGTCCTGATCCTTCTTAAATATAATACCCATTAAGGCCCTAAGGGACACTGAGCAAAGGTAAAAACCAAGCAATCCCCAAATCCAACCAAAGGCAATTGTGGTATTCTGACAGTTTCACACAGAAATGATTTGATTTGATGTTTTGCCCTGATACCTTTTCTATTTGAAATGCTGGCATGGAGTAGAAATAGTATCAAATATAAATGCCAGAATGTCAGCAGATTTATCAAGGATCTAATGCTGAAACGAGAAGACAAAAACGCCAGGAAGTGCACATAGGATTGTTGTTCAGTGGACTGTAGCGCCAGTGTTGTTAGGATGAGCATTAAATTGCTTCTGTTGCTCAAAAATACACTTTCAGAGTGATACCTGTAGCAAGTGTCTTAAAAAACAAAAAAACGCTTTGTTTAAATCCTTTGTTTTGCTCATAGACCCGAGTTCCTTGGAAGGCTAATTCCCATGAAGCATCTTATTCCCTAATAGGTTAAGGGCTAGAGAGAACCTGGGCAAACTTTGTACATTTCCATGATCTTCTTTGCTCAGGGAGACCATGGAGCTGGAATAGCATGAGCAGAGATGGGAGTGTCTGCCTCAAAGGATTAGAGTCAAAATGTGAAACCAAATATGTGAATCCACCTAGCACTTGCCCACGATACAAGTCTTCAACGCTTGAGAAAAGGTGTCTTAAAATTAATGTAAATTATTGCAATTTAAAGGCTAGGAAGTTATCGGATACCCCTCCCACCCTACCTCCCTATTGAATTTTCCTAAGCCTTTGTCTCCTGGTGATCTGTTTTACTTTGAAACTTAGCAAGACCATCTACTGAAGGAGGATGGGACACAGAGGTCTAAAAATGGTCATTGAATTTTGATTTTTTAATTATTTGTTTTAAAAATATATTTTATTAATTTATTCATATTACATCTAAATTGTTATCAGGCTACCAAGAATTTTGATTTTTAAGAGAGCAATTTCACTGAGTGGTCAGAGCAGAGGCCTGACGGATGGGATGCTATATCAGGGAGAATTTCTTCAAGCAGAGGATGGAGAGAGGAGTAAAAGAGGTGGGGAAGGTGGCTGAAAAGTATCAGGCTAAGGATGCTTTCTGCTGGTTTTCATCTTGTCTAGGAGCCCCCTCTCCCCAAACACACACCATATTGAAATATGACACCCTTACATCTCTTTTGTATTTGTTTTCTTTGTGTTTTTTTGAGACAGGATTTCTCTGCTGTAGGTCAGGGTGGCCTTGAACTCATGAGTCTCCTGCTTCTGTCTGTGTCAGAGGTGCCGAGACTGTAGCCATTCACCGCTATGCTTGTGGCATGCTTGCATCCCTTATGGGTCAGAATGGATAAAGAAGACGGTGGGAAAGGAATAGGTGGGTGAAAGCTCTGTTTCAAGTTAAGGCTCTATCACCAGCTGCCAGTGTAAGCCTTGGGCATAGTCTTCATCCTCCAAGTCCTTGTAACACAGAGATGCTCCCAGGTGTCTCATCTTCTTCATGACTTTAGGATGGAGATTATTCTAATAAGGTCTGTAAAACACCTAGAAAATTACAGAGTGTACGATCCAAAATGAGGACCAAAAAAATCTCTCTTGAAAAACATTTTCTCTTTGTCCGAGATGATTACGTCCCTAGCTGCCGCTATGAAAATGTTGTCTGCCTGTTTGTGAAGAGAAAGTCTGATTCCTGAAGCACTGATGGATCTGAATGGAACTGGTGGGGCACTAACCCAGCAAATGTGCTTTCGGATTACGAGCCGAATCACTCCTCGCCGTTTATGAGCTGGGAGATCCTTGCTTGCTCCCAGGCTCGCTGCTTGGGCCTTTCATTACTTACCCACCGGCTGTGCCGCCTGTCAGCTCTCCGCTCTTCATCGCACAGTTTAACCATATCTCTCGGTAATTTTCTGACTGACAAAATTGCTTGCTCTTTGTTTTCACGGACGTAAACGGTATCCACTTAAGCCCCATTTATACAGCAAGAGGAACGGCTGTTTAGAAAACCTGGCGTCAAACACGGCTTTTCCAAACTGCTTTCTGTTCTGAGCTCTGTGCTATAAACAGAGCCAAAAGTTAAAATTTTTCATTTTGAGCCAAGAGGCTGTGAAAGATTGTCTAACTTGGAGTCTGAAGCTGATGTAACCCCTTAGATTCTGATTTAGACTTTTAAATTTGTTCTTGCCTTAGATGGGCCTTGGGGGGAAAAAGTAACACATTTATCAAGAACTAGAAGCTTCCATACAGTTTAAGCATCTTAAAATTATGTTTTAATTAATTTAATTAATTTACACACACACGCATGCTCACACACACACACACAAATGTATGCCATAGTTCATGTGTGGACAGAAGATAACTCGCTGTACTTCACTCATTTCACAGGGCAGATCCAGGAAGTCAAATTCAGGTTGTCCGGCTTATAGGCCGATGTACAGGCTGTTTGTGGCCTGTTGACGACAGGCTTTGGACATCGCCATGAGCTATGAGGCCAGATACTATTCTCAATGCACTTTGACACACAGGATTATGAATGTGGTTCAGAACGATGAATGGTGCGGGTGCTAAAATTAAGTAGTGTTGGGCAACGTACATTAGCCTGGACTCACCCCAGGGAACTACGTTTAAACAGGGTCACAACCCCTTTTCCTACTAACTTTATTTCTCCCGTACCTCAGGTTGGTTGGTTGGAAAGGAGGTAGACGTCTTTAAGAACCCAAGATCAAGTGGGTTTTTGAACAGTCTAAGCCTACACATCCCCTTATAAGTTTCCCTAGAAAGTCCTATGTATACCTTATGTTTATGCTTATGGCTCACTTTCCATAAAACGTGTGATGATTATTTTTTCCAAAGAGGCATTTAATTATTCCAGCAGGATTTATTGTAGCACACCATCCCGCCTGTCCCCGCTTGCCTTTCCTTCTTTGTCAACATTCAGTTGTACATAGAAGAGGTTCTGTTTCTGAGTGTTCTACCTGTCCACAATGCCTTATCTGTCTCCAGGCTGTCCTGACTGACAGCCTCACGGCATACCCTGAAAGTGCATGATGTAAAACCGTCTGCTTTTTTTTTTTTTTAAAGTTTGTTTCTGGTCAATCTTGGTGCTTTGCATTTTCATGCAGTTTCGAAAAATTGCTTTTCAGTTTCTGACAATAATTTACTATGATTTGATTGTGTTTTTTTAAAATTTTTTTTTATGGGACCTACCTCAATTTGGGAGAGAACTAAAATCAGAATCACAGTGAGTGTTCTTCAGTGTGGCAGCGGTTGTCTCTTTTAGCTTTCTTTTCTACTTCCCTTTGTTTATGTTTTGTAGGTTTTTGTTTTTTCTTTTTCTGTTTTTTGTTGTTATTGGAATACTTTTCTGTCTTTCTTTCTTTCTTTCTTTCTTTCTTTCTTTCTTTCTTTCTTTCTTTCTTTCTCTCATCACTTTACATCCTGATCCTAGCCCAATTTTATCCTCTCAGTCCCACCCTCATACCCCCTCTCCCATTCCCCCTCTTCTTCTCAGAGAAAGGGAAGCACCCAAGGGGTACCAAGCCACCACCGTGGCCCCTCAAGACACAGCAGGAATAAGCATATCCTTTCCCACTGAGGCCAGACAAGGCAGAACAGCTAGGGGAAAGGAACCCAAAGGCAGGCAACAGAGCCAGAGACAGCCCCTACTCCGATTGTTAGGGGTCACACATATTGACCAAGCTGCACAACTGCTATATATGTGTAAGGGGCCTAGGATCAGCCCATGCATGTTTTTTGATTGGCGGTTCAGTCTCTATGATCCTCCATGGGCCCAGGTTAGTTTATTCTGCAGGTCTTCTTGTGGTGTCATTGGCCCTTCCAGCTCCCTCAATCCTTCCTCTCACTTTTGCACAAAACTCCTTGGGCTAGATCTATTGTTTGGCTGTGGGTCACCGCATCTGTTTCCATCAGTTGTTGGAGGAAGCCTCTCAGTAGACAATTGTGCTAGGCTCCTGTCTGTGAACATAGCAAAATATTGTTGATAGTGTCAAGGGCTGGCTTTCTCCCATGGGTTGGGTCTCAAGCTGGGTCGGTCATTGGTTAGCCATTCCCTCCATCTCTGCTCTGTCTTTATCCCTACACTTTTTATAAGCAAGGCAAAATTTGGGTTGAAGGTTTTATGGGTGGGTTTGGTGTCCCTCTCCCTCCACTGGAAGTCTTACCTGGCTACAGGAGGTGTAAACTTCTGTTGATCTTTTCTGTGTTTTGACAGGTTGGTTCAGCCAGCTATAGCTCATATTTATTGAGTTAGGCAAAAGTATAAACCTTATTTTTGGAGCTCTTCTAAGTTTATAGCAAAGTTGTCAGACTATGAAATGTCTCTAAACTTCCTACTGCTGTGATCCTATAATATAGTTCCTCATGTTGTGGTGATTCCCAACCATCAAATTACTTTGTTGCTGCCTCATAACTGTAATTTTGCTACTGTTATGAATTGTAATGTAAATATCTGATATGCAGGATGGTCTTAGGTGGTCCTCAAAGGGGTCATAACCCACAAGTTGAGAACCAGTGCCATATACTCAGTACTTTCTATGCACAGCCTTCTCCTACGGCCGGCATCCCAAAGTCCAGTGGTGTATTTACCACAACTTAGACACTCACCTTCTAATTGTCATTCAGAGCCCATAGCTTACTAAGAGTCTACTCTGAGTTTCATGTCTGAATTTTGGGAAACCTTGTGTGTGTGTGTGTGTGTGTGTGTGTGTGTGTGTGTGTACCTATCATTAGAATATCATGCAGAATAATATCAATGCCACAAAACTCCTCTATGCTTTACTTACTCATCCTCTGTTTTCCTGTGCTCACTGAAAATCATCTCTTTTTAACCATCTTAATAGTTTTATTTTTTTCAGGATGTCATAGTTGGATTCATATGGCATATAAACTTTTCTTGAATAATTTCATTAAATATCCATTTAAGAGCCTTCTATCCCTTTTACTGGTTTGATAGCTCATTTCTTTTTATGATGGAATAACATTCAATTGTATGGATGCAACACTTTATATACCTATCTGGTAAAGGTCATCTTGATTAGCTATAAGCGTTGATCATTAAAAATAATGCCAATATTTATATTCATATCCCTGAGCCTTTTCTTTGAGGCAGAGTTTTGTTCTGTAGCCCAGCCTTGTCTGAAATTTACTATGTGGCACAGGCTAGCCTAAGACTTGCAGTAATCCTGCTCAGGTTCTTGAGTGCTGGCATCTCAGGTCTAACCCACCAAGCCCAACTTTTCATGACAAGATTATTTTGTAAACATGTTTTCAACTCATTTGGGTAAATGTCAAGGATCATAACTGCTGGTTTGTATGATGAAAGCATGCTTGCTTTTCTGACAAACTGCCAACCAGTTTTTTTAGAAATTACCCATAACATTTAATATCCCCTTCAGTAGTGAATAAGAATTAGTAATTTTCTACATCCTTGCCAGTCTCTGGAGTTGAAATAAACGGTTTTTTTTTGCCTGATTATATTGGCTATGTTCCTTTGTCAAAGATCAGTTGACTCTACTAACATGGGCCTATTGATGAGTCCTCTATTATGTTCCATTGGTTGATTTACATCTTGTCACCAGCACAGAACTATTTTGCCTTTTATAGTTTTATAGTAAGTCTTAGCATTAGGTAGTGCCAGTCCTCTGAATGGTTTATCCTTTATTGTTGTGTGAGCTCTATATGTTGTTTAATTCTCTATATCACGTTGTGGATCATTTTGTGGCTATTTATAAAGTACTGGCTGTTTTCCTTCCTTTACTTGGCTTGTGTTGAATCTATAGATAGTTTGGAAATACTAACATCTTGATAATATTGAGTTTTTCTACCCATTAATGTGAGATGTCACTGTTTATTTAGCTCTCTGATTTCTTTAATTAGAACAAAGATTTATTTTTAACTGAAAATAGATTTTTTTCGTCCATTATACTCTGATTATGGCTTCTTCTTCCCCAGCTCCTCACAGATCCTTCTCACCCACTCAAATTCACATACCTTCTTTCCCTCTCTTGTTATAACAAAAACAGACATCTAGAAATAATAATAAAAATAAAATAAGATACCATAAAAACAAGAAAGAATAGGAATAAACAAACAGAATAAAAACAGTCAAAGAAAAAAAGCACAAGAAACACACAGGTGCTGACATACACAGATTTGGACACATAGAAAGCTGATAAACCATAATATATAAGCAAAAGATCTGTAAAGTTAAAAAAAAAAAGCATAGACAAAGCATTGTGAAACAAAGAACTTACCAAAATGCCACTGGTTTTATTTAATGTTGGCTATTTACTGCTAAGCATAGGGCCTGCTGTTAAGTGTGGTTTGTATCCCCAGTGACACTCCAGAGGAGAAAACTAATTTTTCCTTTACAAGCAGTTATTAATTGGAAATACATTCTGGGTTAGGAATGGGGCCTTTGTCCACTTCTCCTCTTGGTGATGGGCATCATCTGGCTTAGACCCATCAGCCCTGTGCCTGCTGCCACCATCTCTGTGACTTCCTATGTGGGCTGGTACTACTGTGTTTAGAAGGCTTTGTTTCCTTGGTGTCCTCCATCTCTCCTGGCTCTCACAATCTTTCTGCCTCCTGTCCCACAGAGTTCTCTGAGTCCCAAAGGAACAGATTTGATGTAGACATCCATTTAGGACTGAGAGTAGAACAAAGTTTTCTTCCTCTAGATAGCAAACATATTTTGTCAGATTTGTACCTTGGTATTTCATGTTTTGAATACTAAAATATTATGTTTGAAATCCATTATTCTTGCTAATTCTTGGTCTCTGGGAAAAGCCTTACTTTTTTAAAAAAAATTTAATTTTTAAATTTAAATTTATTTTTAAAAATTTATCCAATTTACATCTGAATCAAAGGCCCCTTCCTCGTTTCCTTCCAGTCCCGCCCTCCCCCCTCCACTTTCCTATTCTCATCCCCTAGTCCTCAGAGATGGGGAGCCCTTCTCCCCTACCAACTGACCCCAGCCTACCAAGTCTCATCAGCCCTGCCTGTATCCTCTTCCTCTGTGGCATGGCAAGGCACCGGCCAAGGGAAAGTGACCAAAGTACAGGCAACAGAGTCCAGGGCAGGGACAGCCCCTGCTCTTCTTAGTAGGGCTCCCATATGGAGACTGAGCTGCCCATTAGCCACCTCTGAGTGAGGAGCCTAGGTCCTTTCCGTGTATGGTCCTTGTTTGGTGCATCAGTCTCTGCTGGCCCCAATGGGCCCATATTTCTTGGCTCCAGGTCCTTCTATCCTCCGACTCATCCCTAGGACTCCATGAGCTCTGCCCAAAGTTTGGCTGTGAGACTCAGCTTCTGCTTTATTCTGCTGGGGTCGAGTCTTTTGGAGGACAACTATGGTTGGTTCCTGTTCTGTTCCTTCTCTTCAACTATTCCAGTGTCTATTTGCCCTTCTGAATGAGAATTAAGCATGCTCCCCACGGTCCTCCTTGTTAACTTAGCTTGTTTAGGTGTGTGGATTATAATATGGTTATTCTGAATAATGAGGATAATATCTGCTTATAGGTGAGTATATACCATGAATGTTCTTCTGGGTTTGAGTTACTGCACTCAGGGCAATCTTTTCCAGATCCATCTATTTGCCTGCAAATTTCATGATGTCCTTGTTTTTGATAGCAGAATAGTGGTAGTCCATTGTGTAGATGTATGACAGTTTCTTTATCCATTCTTAAGTTGAGGGACATCTGGGTTGTTTCCAGTGTCTGCTATTATGAATAATGCCACTGTGCCCACTTGAGCACATATCCTTGTTGTATGGTACACCATCTTTTGGATATATGCCCAGGAATGGTATAGCTGGGTTTTGAGGGAGAGCTGTTCCCAATTTTCTGAGAAAACACCAGATTGATTTTCAAAGTGCTTGTACAAGTTTGCACTCCCACCAGCAATAGAGGCATGTTCCCCCTTTTCCACATACTCCAAAACATGGGCTACCACTTGAGTTTTTGATATTAGCCATTCTGATAGGTGTAAGATTTAATCTCAGAATTGTTTTATTTTGCATTTCCCTGATGGCAACAGATGTTGAGCATTTCTTTAAGTGCTTCACATCCATTCTATATTCTTCCATTGAGAATTCTCTAGCTCTGTACCCCATTTTTAGATTGGAGTATTTGATTTGTTGGTGTTTGATTTCTTGAATTCTTTATAGATATTGGATATTAGCCCTTAGTCAGATGTAGGGTTGGCAAAGATCTTTTCCCAGTCTGTAGGCTGTCATTTTGTTTTATTGACAGTATCCTTTGCTCTACAGAAACTTTTAAATTTCATGAGGCCCAAGTTATTAATTGTTGATCCTGAGCTGTTAGTATTCTGTTCATGAAGTTGTCTCCTGTACCAATGAGTTCAAGGCTCTTCCCCACTTTCTCTTCTAATAGATTTAGTGTTTTTGGTTTTATGTTAATGTCCATTAGAACTTGCATTTTGTACAGGGTGATAAGTATGGATCTATTCGCATCTTCCTACATATAGACATCCAATTAGACCAGCATCATTTGTTGAAGATGCTATCTTTTTTCCATTGTATGGATTTAGCTTCTTCGTCAAAATTAAGTATCTGTAGGTATGTAGATTTGTTTCTGGGTCTTTAATTCATTTCCATTGATCTACCAGTCTGTTTCTATGGCAGTATCATACAGCTTTACTACTGTGGCCCTATAGTACAGCTTATAATCAGGTGTGGAGATCCCTCCAGAAGATCTTTTATTGTACAGGATTGTCTTAGGCATTCTGAGATTTTTTTTTTCTATATGAAGTTGAGAATTATTCTTTCAAGGTCTGTAAAGAATTGAGGTGGCATTGTGATGGGAATTGAAATTGAATCTATATATTGCTTTCGGTAAGATTGCCATTTTTTGCAATGTTAATCCTAACTATCCATGAGCATGTTAAATCTTTCCATCTTTTGACATCTTCTTTCTTCAGAGATCTGAATTTTTTTTATACAAGTCTTTCAGGGATATTGACTTCTTTTGAGTTAATTTGTATCTAGCCACTTTGCTCAATGTGTTTATCTCCTGTAGGAATTCCCTGGTAGAATTTTGTGGGTTACTTATGTATATTATCATATCATGTGAGAATATTGATATTTTGACTCTTCCTTTGTATCCCTTTGATCTCCTTTAGCTATCTTATTGCTCTAGCTAGAACTTCAAGTACTATATGAAGAGATATGGAGATATTGAGTACTATATGAAGAGCTATGGAGAGAGTGGACAGCCTTGTCTTGTCCCCAATTTCAGTGGGGTTGCTTTAAGTTTCTCTCTATTTAGTTTGATTTTGGCTATGGCTTGCTGTATATAGCCTTTATTATGCTTAGATGTGTGCCTTATATTCCCGATCATGAAAGTCTGGGATTTAGTCAAATGTTTTTTCAGTATCTAAGGAGATTACCATGTGCTTTTTTTCTTTCAGTTTATTTATATGGTGGATTGTGTTGATAGATTTCCACATATTGAACCACCCCTGCATACCTGGGATGAAGCCTACTTGGTCACAATAGATGATATGTTCTTGGACTTGGTTCATGAGTATTTTATTGAGTATTTTTGCGTCAATGGTCATAAGGGACATTGGTCTGAAATCCTCTTTCCTTGTTGGGTCTTTGTGTGGTTTATGTATCAAGGTGACTGTGGCCTCATAGAACAAGTCTGGTAATGCTTCTTCTGTTTCTATTTTGTGGAATAGTTTGAAGAGTATTGGTATTATCTCTTTTTGAAGGCCTGGTAGAATTCTGTGCTAAATCCATCTGGCCCTGGCCTTTTTTCGTTGTTGTTGGGAGAGTTTTTGATGACTGCTTCTATTTCCACAGGAGGTATAGGACTATATAATTTGTTTACCTCATCTTGATTCAGCTTAAATAGGTGGAATCTATCAGAAAATTATTCATTTCATTTAGATTTTCACATGTTGTTGCATATAGGCTTTTGAAGTAATACCTAATGATTCCTTGAATTTCCTCAGTGTCTGTCATTGTGTCTCCCTTTTCATTTCTGATTTTGTTATTTGGATAATGTCTCTCCGCCTTTTGTTTATTTTGGCTAAGGGTTTGTCTATCTTATTGATTTTCTCAAAAAACTAGCTTTTGGTTTTGTTGTTTATTTGACTTGTTCTCTTTGTTTCTAGTTTTTGATTTTAGCCATGAGTTTTATGATTTCCAGGAATCTACTTCTCTTGGATGTGTCTGCTTCTGTTTTTCTAGGTCTTCCAGATGTGCCATTAAATTGCTTATATGAGACTTTTCTAATCTCTTTATAAAGGCACTTACAGTTATAAATTTTTCTCTTGGCACTGCTTTCATTTGGTCCCATAAATTTTGGGATGTTGTACCTTCATTTTCTTTGAATTTTAGGAAGTCCTTAATTTCTTTGTTTATTTCCTCTCTGACCCAGTTGTCATTAGAGTTGTTCAGTTTTCATGGGTGTATAGGATTTTTGCTATTTCTGTTGTTGTTGAGCTTCAGTTTTAGCCCATGGTGGTCTGATAGGACACAAGGTATTATTTCAATCTCCTTGTGTCTGTTGAGGCTTGCTTTGTGACCTAATATATGGTCAGTTTTGGAGAAGGTCCTGTGAGGTGCTGAGAAGTTCTATTCTTTTGTGTTTGGGTGAAAGGTTCTGTAGATGTCTGTTAGGTCCATTTGATTCATGACGTCTGTTAATGACATTATTTCTCCATTTAGTTTCTGTTATAATGACCTGTCCTTGGATGAGAGTTGGGTGTTGAAGTCTCCCACTATTAATGTGTGGATATCGATGTGTGGTTTAAGCTTTATCAGTGTTTCCTTTACAAATGTGGTGCCCTTGCATTTGGGATGTTTAAATGTTTAGAATTGAGATGTTATCTTGGTGGAGTTTTCCTTTGACAAATCCTTTGACAAATATGATATATCCTTCCTCATTTCTTTGATTTAATTTGGTTGAAAGTCTGGTTTATTGGATATTAGAATGGCTATTCTAGCTTGTTTCTTGGATTCATTTGCTTAGAAAATCTTTTTCCAGCCCTTTATGCTCAGATAGTGTCTATTTTTGTGGCTGAAGTGTGTGTGTGTGTGTGTGTGTGTGTGTGTATTTGTTTTTGTTTTTTGTATGCAGCAGAATGATGGGTCCTGTTTAGGTATCTATTTTGCTAGCCTGTGTCTTTTTATTGGAGAGTTGAGTCTATTGATGTTGGTAGACATTAATGACTAGTGACTGTTAGTTCATTTTAATTTGATGTTGGTTATGGTGGTGTGTTTATATTTTTCTTTTCTTTTGGTTTTGCTGAAGTAAAGTTATTTATACTGTGTTTTATTTTGTAGGGGGTGTGGTATAGTTAACTGCCTTGGCTGCAAGTTTTCCTTCCTGTATCTTTTGTAGGGCTGGGTTTGTACATAGATATTCTTTAACTTTGGTTCTGTCATGGAATATCTTGTTTTCTTCATCTATGGTGATTAAAAGTTTTGCTGGGAATAGTTGTCTTGACTGGCATCTGTGGTCTCTTAGGGTTTGTAAGACATCTGCCCAGGCCCTTCTGGCTTTTAAGATCTCTTCTGAGAAGTCAGGTGTGAGTCTGATAGGTTTGCTATTATATGTTACTTTGCCTTTTTCCCTTGCAGTTTTTAATTTTTTTTTCTCCCTGTACATTTAGTGTTTTGATAATTATGTGGCAGGAGGATTTTCTTTTCTGGCCCAATCTATTTGATTTTCTGCAGGACTCTTGTGTGCTTATAGGTATTTCTTTCTTTAGATTGGGGAAATTTTCTCACATGATTTTATTGAAAATATTTTTCTGGTGCGTGGAGCCAGGAATCTTCTCTTTCTTCCATTTCTGTTATCCTTAGATTTCATCTTCTCATGGTGTCTTTTGTTTCTTGGATGTTTGTGTCAGGTATTTTTTAGATTTAACATTTTTTTTTTGATGGCTGCATCAATTTCTTCAACTGTATCTTCCACACCTGTGATTCTTTCCTCCATCTCTTATATTATGTTAATGATGCTTACCTCTGTAGTTCCTGTTTTCTACCCTAAGTTCTCCTTCTCCAGCATTTCTTCAGTCTGTGATTTCTTTATCATTTATATTTTCATCTTCAGATCTTGAACCATTTTATTGCTTTTCTTCACCTGTTTGTTTGTGTTTTTCTATATTTCTTTGAGTGACTTATTCATTTCTTCTTTTAAAGCCTCAATCTATTTTTTAAATATATTACTCTATTTTCTTAAGGGCTTCCTCTTTGAAAGCCATCATGATCTTCATTTGCATAACTTTAATGTCATCTTCTTATGGTTTAGTTGTGTTATGGTATTCAGGGCTGCTTGCCAGTGGATAACTGGGTCCTAGGGATCACATGTTGTTCTTTCTTTTGTTGATTGTGTTTTTGCACTGGCCTTTAGCCATCTGGTTTTCTTTAGCATTGCCTGGTAGTTCCTGTGGCCTGTTGGAATTCTCAGGGCTGTGGGAACAGCCCCGGGCAGGGAGCTGGATGTTCTTACAGGAGGCTTCCTCAGATTTATGCATATGGTCTCTGATTGGTGAGTGGTTCTTGGGAAACTGAATGTGACTCTCCTCAGATTTATGATCCTCAGGACCAATTTGGCTCCTCAGGAGCCTGGGAAGCCCTCCTCTTGCCAGGGGAAGTCTGGGAGCCAGCTGGCCCACTACTGGCTCTCTTACTCCAAAGTTACTGAGCTTCTGCTACATAGGCACTGTGTTTGCTGGGTACCACCATCTTGTAGAACCTGTGAATTCAGAGATCTGGTTATTTTTCTATGGAGATGGATTGCTTTTTGGAGCTGCAGCTGGGGCTGTCTCTGTGGATCCTGGGAATCAGGGGGCCCGAAGTTGAAGCCTTGTACCTCAGTGTCCAGAAGGTATACTCCCAGGGGAAGGTAGGAGTATGTGGGTGACTAGAGGCTGAGGCCCTGATCTGGTGGATCCTGGAGACTTTTCCTAGGATTAGTTGGGTGAACTGAAGTTGGATCTTCTGTTTCCCTCACCCTGTGCCTTTTTCTCACCTTGAAAACACAGAAGCTGGAGTTTTGGGGTACACAGCCATTGGCTTATTGGTCATTCTTGAATCACTGCTTTGCTGATCTGATACCATGTCCTGTCTGTGCTGCCATCTTGAGTGAACTCCAAGACTTCTTGTATATTAACCTTGGGTCCTGCAATCTTGCTATTATTACTTATTCCAGAAACTCTTCTGTTGATTATTTCTGATTTCTTATCTCAATAATCATGCCATTTGTGAAAAAAGACAGTTTTATTTCTTCTTTCCCAAACGAAGATACCCTTTGTTTCATTATCTTATCATATTATCCAAATCTTCTACTACACATTTACAAAGAAGGAATGAAAAGAGGAAAACCTTGCGTTTCATGGTCTTCATGAAAAAGCTGTACTGTCCACACTCTTGACTTGATATTAGCTGTAGGTCTTTTTGTAGTTCTTTATCAAGGTGAGAGAATTCTTTCTTTTCCCAATTTGCAGAAAGGGTTTTAGAAAATCATATATGGGTGTTGAATTTTGTAAAGTGATGTGCTGTTCCTGCATTTATATTAGTATGATCATGTGACTTCTCAATTTAGACTTTTACATTAATTCATGTTTTGAATGTTATAGCTTATGTGCCTGAAAGTAGTTATATTTGGTTGTGGTATATGATTTTTTTTTCAGTTATAAATTTGCTGCTTTGAATAGTTTGTTACTAGTACATAGGAACATATTTGATTCTTGTACATTTATCCTGCAAGCTTGCTAAGTAATCTACTAGTAGGATAATGTTAAAGAAACAATGCATATTCTCTGCAGATACTCAAGTCAGTACAAATGGCCACACATCTGAAGACTTGAGGGAACCCTTTAGGGCTCTCTCTCTCTCTTTATTTCTCCTTTGCATAGCTGAAACTAAGGGTATCCATCTAGGTAGGTTCCTGGTCCATGCACATGGCCTAGAGATGCTTTCCAAGAAACAAGTCCACAGGACTTCTTTTGTTACTTTTATGTCACAAACATTTTCCTCATTGCCTGATACTCAGTATCTTTTAAAATTATTGTTTCATATATGCTTTTTAATAAAAGCACTGTATTTTGTATTTATATGCTACAACTTTTCAACTGCTCTCTTGATGGTAAGCATTTAGGGTATTTCATTTTTTTCCTTTAAAAAAGAAATGTAATGAACATGCTTTTTAGTACTACAGAGTTATGTGATTTTACACACAATAATTAAATGAGATAATGAGATACTTATAACTGTATAAAAACATAAAAATGTGAGTACCCATTATACAATCAGAATTATACTGGACCTATAAGTAATTGAGAATTCTTATTTAAAGATAAGATTTTCCAAATAGTTAAAGCATACAGGGAAAGATTAGACCTTATAAGCATACTCTTAGGTACTATTTATCCAGAGTTATAGGCATATGAGATATTCAGGACAAATAATGCTTTCAGAAAGTTAAAACTTACAGTAAAATATGATGTGATCTTAACCTAAATATAGCACATTGAAATCCTGAACACTTTCAGACTTTAGTGCACAGTATAAAATTAAATAATTTAAGATCTTAGTGATCCATAAATATCTTTATAAATATAAGCGATCATATTGTGTTGTAGATGTGGGACACTGAAATGAATCAGTACTGACAAATGCCTCCAGGGTTGTAGAAATCGAATTGCCATGCATTTTTAGCTGACTGATTGGTAGCATGAATCTTTTCTTCCTAGTTCTCTTATAGTGTGTATTTTATTTATAAATCTATATCACTTATCAGAGTCTGTCTCTTCAAAATGATTTATATTCCCATCACTCTATCTCCCCAGATTATTAGTTCCTGGAGGGCAGGGACACTGTGTTCTTCATGGTTTTCAATTTTACTGTGTCTGGCTAAGTGTTAGATATGATTAATTAAATCAGATACATAGAGATCTTGGGAATATTGGGAATTTCAACCCTCTTTGGGTTGAATTGGGAAATAATTCAATATATAATTTAGAGAAGCAATGCTGAAGATGGCAATGGTCCTATGTGAAAAAAAAAACCCGTCTACATCTTAGTGTAAATTTTAGCTCTCCTCCTGTAGGAAGAAGATACAAAGAGAGTGAAGGATGAGTGAAATGGAAAATGGAAGCTGTCTGTGACTCTAGAGATGAAAACATCCTTTATGAGTTGCTGGTTTTCTCTGTATGTGTTGTTGTTATTGGTATGTACATTCCTGAATTCCATAGAGCCATAGATTACATTTTAGACTACCATGTAGACTATTGCTTTGGTAGTGGACTGTTAGTACTTTAGCACTGTTTTGCTTTTCAAGAAAAGTATACAAGCTTAGGCTCACCCATTACATTGCCATAAGCCTATGGAAGGAAGACATCTTCAGTATTAACTACTTGAACAAATGAATTCCCTGAGGATTACTTTTCCCAGGAAGTTTAAGATCTATTGCTTAGGTGTTGCTCATCTAAGCACTCTGTATTCCTCTAAGATGGAACTTTCTACTGGGGTCAAGTTGTTAAATTTCAAAAAAGAATGAGCTGGCAATTACACTATAAAGTGTTCTAAGGTGTCTTATTTGACTACTTGGAAAAGGAATGTGGAAATGATAATTAGGCCACAGTTTCAGAGAAAGAACCTCCAGGAAGGTGTGGCCTTGACACAAGTAACTTCTGCACTTAAAATTTTATTTATAATTTATTACTGCTATCCCTGCCCAATTTCTGAGCAAGGTTAAGAGTGAAATATTTTTCTTCTTCTGGTCTCTATATTACATATCTTGAAATATTTGTGTCATAAAATTGACAAGTTTGGAGTGTAGCTGGATATTTATTTTCTGTGGGGCCAGTTTATTCATACAAGAGGCAGGTGTGGAGTGGGCTAGAGAGAGGATGGATTGAGAAGGAGAAAATCCTGCTAAGACATGTTCATATTGGGTCCTGGTTTTCCACTGTGTAGTTTAGTGGAGGAGATCTCAGAAAACTAATGAAGAACAATGAATTTAATCCTGCTTTTTTTGTTGTTGTTGTCCTGTAATCTCAGAAATTGTTCTGCATAGCACATCTTTCTCTGGCAAATTTTCTCTTCTGATACATTTGGTATGTGACTAAGTTTATAAACTTCTTAAAATGTAGCATCTTTTTATTATAGTAATTTGTGGAATTAACTTGGTAAAAATTGAATCTGACCTTTGGATGAAGGGTTGAAAAGATAGGGTATATTAAGAATGAGTTCCTTAAACAAGGCAAATGGGTTATTTCAACTTCCCCCCCTGAAAAACCTCACTTAAATTGACATATCCAAGTTTGATCCCCAGAAAAAACTATTTAATATTTATATAATGGAAAATTAATATTGATTTACTAATCCATGTTTCTGGGGATTTAGTCCAGGGCTTATGTATACAAGAGAACTACTCCTTTTTTTAAGGTTAAGTAAATTTTTATTTTATTTTTTAAATTAATTTATTCTTGTTATATCTCAATGGTTATCCCATCCCTTGTATCCTCCCATTCTTCCCTCCCTCCCATTTTCCCCTTACTCCCCTCCCCTATGACTGTGACTGAGGGGGACTTCCTCCCCCTTTATATGCTCATAGGGTATCAAGTCTCTTCTTGGTAGCCTGCTATCCTTCCTCTGAGTGCCACCAAGTCTCCCTCTCCAGGGGACATGGTCAAATATGAGACACCAGAGTACGTGTGAAAGTCATACCCCACTCTCCACTCAACTGTGGAGAATGTCCTGTTCATTAGCTAGATCTGGGTAGGGGTTTGAAGTTTATGGCCTGTATTGTCCTTGGCTGGTGCCATAGTTTGAGCGGGACCCCTGGGCCCAAATCTGCCTATCATAATGTTCTTCTTGTAGGTTTCTAGGACCCTCTGGATCCTTCTACTTTGCTATTCTCCCATGCTTCTCTCATCTAGAGTCCCAGTAGGATGTCCTCCCCTCTATCCCAGTTTCCTGGTAAGTGAAGACTTTCATGGCACATGCCCCTTGGGCTAATATGCAGATATAAGTGAGTATATACCATTTGAGTCTTTCTGCTTCTGGGTTAACTCACTCATTATGGTCATTTCTAGCTCAATCCATTTGTCCACAAATTTCAGGAATTCTTTGTTTTTAATAGCTGAGTAGTATTCCATAGTGTAAATGTACCACAGTTTCTTTAACCATTCTTCTATTGAGGGACACTTAGGCTGTTTCCATGATCTGGCTATTATGAATACGGCTGCTATGAACATGGTTGAGCAAATTTTCTTGTTGTGTGCTGGAACATCTTCTGGGTATGTTCCAAGGAGTGAAATAGCTGGGTCTTGAGGAAGCCCTATTCCCATTTTTCTGAGATAGCACCAGATAGATTTCCAAAGTGGCTGTACTAGTTTGTATTCCCACCAGCAATGAAAAGAGTGTTCCTCTCTCTCCACATCCTTGCTAGCATGTGGTGTCGCTTGAATTTTTGATCTTAGCCATTCTGATGGGTGTAAGATGGAATCTCAGAGTTGTTTTCATTTGCATTTCCCTGATGACTAAGGAGGTTGAGCATTTCTTTAAGTGTTTCTCAGCCATTTGATATTCCTCTGTTGAGAATTCTCTGTTTAGTTCCAAGCCCTATTTCTCAATTGGGTTATTTGGTTTGGTGGTGTTTCATTTCTTGAGTTCTTTATATTTTTTGGATATTAGACCTTTGTCAGATGTAGGGTTGGTGAGGATCTTTTCCCAGTCTGTAGGCTGTCGCTTTGTTAAGAGAACTACTCTTATTACTGAGCTCCATCCCCAGTCCTCCAAATATAATATGAGCATTATAATAAAAAAATGATTACTATTTCATTTCTGTTCTCCAATCTTTCGATAATATTAAGATAAGCAACTGGGTACTATTATTAAAAAATCTTCCTTGTTAGCTAAAAATACTTAGATTATTAATTCACTGCATGAAGAGTTTCATGGCCAATATCTGCAGGTATCATGAGAATGTCAATCCTTGTCAATGGCATCGTGTTATTCCTATGCCAGGCCAGTGAAAATGACTGGCTTTCAATTGATGTTCCGAGATGCCGTAAGCTCTGTGCATGTGCCCTCGGTGTTACCAAATGGGAGAGGTGGACATCATTTTCTCTGCCCAGGTTTAAGTTAGAACAGTTCCATGTTCCTTTGTTTTCTATTTTAGAGTTTTGGAAAGTGAAAGTTTTTTTTTTTTTTTTTAAGAATTTTCCTTTCTAAGGAAGATGTTTGACAACCTGCAGTAAATATGCACTTCTTATGCTAGTTTTTCCATCTCTATTTTCTTATTAAAATTTTCTCCTTGGGTAAGACTGAACTGGAAATAGGAATACCTACCAAATCAGCATACAAAGTACTAGAATAATTCATAATTGCTACAGTTATTAACAACGTATCATTAATGATGGCTCACTAAGCTGTAGCAGAGGAACAAGAAATTACAGGTTGTGTCTCCTCTCTACCTCTCCAACTTTTTCTTCTAATTTTAGAAAACAGATAGGAAACAGATGAGAGAATGGTAGAATTTCAGGGAACAACCCTGGAGCTGCTCTAATTTATCAAAGAAAGTAAATCATTTACGTGATTGGCACTAATTATTACTTTTCAAATCATTTCAACCTTCTTTGTTACTAATGACATCATACTGGTTGAGAATTTTCTGAGGTAGGGTGCTAAGAGCGGGAACCATTGCATTAATTTTAAAGTAAGAAATGTTCTGATTGCCGTGGATACATTTTATTGAAGACTCCTTAGAGGTTGGTGTCAGAGGTCTTATCCCATGCCCATTTTAAAATAGTAATCTTAATAGAAACAGATTTGCATAACAAGAAAGAAACATTCTTGTAGAATAAGCAATGGCCCTGACTCATAGAGTTGGTACGGAAATGCTACAAAGCATAGAAACAATATCCAGAAGGACCTTGGCTTTTCTCTCATGGAGTGACTGGGGTGAGATGGGGACAGGCTCAGAGAGCTAGGGACTGGCCAGTTAATCAGAAATGATCCCTGAAAGTATAGTCTTTGGCTATTTAATCACAATGAGACCAAGCCGGCTGTTTGTGGTGCCACAGTTATCAAAGCCGAATTTTGTGGGTGATCTGTAGGGCAGAGAGATTCCTGAAAGAATCAGCACCAGTGTAAGAACCTATACTCTTGCTGGGATTTAGTCAGTCAAGGCCACAGAATTCTTTTCACGGAGAATTCGTGGATCAGGAGTGACCCCCTCCAACTGTCATAGACTAACCCAGAAACCTCTGCCAACAGGGCAGGGAGGCTTGGCTGGTGGTGTGGGAGTTCAGGAGGAAATGATAAACTGAGGCTGTGATGGCTGTTGTTGGGGTTGTAAACTTGACCACATCTCAAATTAACTAAAAACCCTCGGCACACCTGTTAGGATTTTTTTTTCTTCTAAATTTAATAATTTGAAGTAGGAAGACCGAATTTAAATCTGGTTCTTTTGAGGTGGGAAGGTTCTACCTTTAATCTGGGCCACACCTTCTACTGACAGCCTATATAAAGAACACGGAAGAAGGAAGCTTTTGTTTTTTGCCTATTTGCAGTAACTCTTGCCAGCAAGTCCATTCCTTCACTGTCATGGGAGCCCAGTTCTTCGGGACTCTGGTATACACTGAAGCCCGGAAAACACATCCAGCACCATGGGCTGAGCAATGGTTGGACTTTTGGACTTTCTGCTGGTAGACAGTCATGTTGGAATAGCTGGACCAAAGCCTGGATAACATTCTAACAACTTCATGTCCATTCATTTATAAACACACATATATATTGAGACGCATATACATTCACTCTATCAGTTTGTTTTGGTATGTATGAGCCAGGCAGAGGGTAGTATGGGTAAACAGTTAATTAGTGACATTGTTTAAGAGGGAAATCTATACCTCTTATCCCCACAACCAGGAATCCTGAAAATTGCCTATGTTGCTCTTTTCACAGTATAGGCAGACGTTCATATGACCAATCCAATACATTTAGATGTGGTAGCATTGTCACCTTATAAATCAATACTTACTGTACAAGAAGGATACTATTGTTGAGAAACATCGTTCCACTGATATTACTAATAGGATTTGTAATTCTTCTGTAGCAATTTTGTTTCAAACCCTACAGGAAGTCACATCAGCCATGTTTTATGAAGTGTACGGAGTACCAGAGTGAGAAAAACCTCGCCTGCGAAGAGTAAGGAGAGTTTTGTCTAGGTAACCTATGATATTCATTAAGAATACATGTCACAAGTGCTGAAGTGAAGACATCACCTTGATCTTAAGACCATTTCTGGTTACCTGGAAAATCTGCACAGGTGGCTACTGGGGGCCTGTTTGCATAGAGTGCACTTCTGCTTGAGGAGGACCTGGCTGACCTAACAGCGCTGCTCTTTGCCCTTCAAGATTTTGTATTAAACTCATCTCGGTGAGAATCTAGCAACAGACAATAGCCAGAACATGTAAGACAACAGAATTCTTTCTGTCTGATCTACCTCATTAGCCAGAAGCCCTCCTACGCTTCTTTAGTAAATAGTTCAAGAGGCCATACCACATCCTCTGGAGCAACAAGTCCTGGAAGGCAAACCACAGCCTACGCAACTAACACCCACTGGTGCGACTGTGGTCAACGACCATGCTTCCGTTTTTGACTCAACTTCCAAATCAGAACCAATGAGAGAAAGACGAACATGTGCTCCAAACCAAACATACAAGCCCCTCTGTATCTGCCAGCGTGATTAGCATCTCCTTGGTACAGAGAGCCTCTCTGAAGCCTTCCCTTGCTCACCCACATCATTGTCTGCCTTTGCATCTCTGCCATTGCACTTGCACCCTGAGCACTTCTGCTTGTTCTCACCAGGGTTGGTTCCACCTAGCACCTCTTTCTGCGGTGGATATCTGTGTTTACGTGAAATAACAGTGTTTAACACTGATCTGTTAATTAACAGTGAGTAAAGTGAGCGCTTCCAGAAAGGCACTACTTTTAAACATGTAGCCTGAGTTATCCAAAAGCCCTAGTTTGGGGAATCATTGACTCTAGGATCACAGAATTGTATGAAAAAAGAATTCTATTGAGGTATAATTTATGTGGTGTGTAATTTACTCGTTGAAGTGTATAGTTCAGTTATGTTTGGTGTGCTTATACATTATACCACCAATTCTGTAATGCACGTTTAGTAAAACCTTTTTCATCTCCAAATAGTCTCATCCTTGCTGCGCATCTCTAGTCTGTGGCACTTGACAATCTCTAGACAGAAGACTTAGCTACAAGTGTTATATTTAAGTGACATCATTAAAAAAATGTTTGCATTTGACTCCTTTAAACTAGTATACTGTTTTAAATTGTCATCCACATTGTAGCACAATCCAGAAATTTGTTCCCTGTTTTGATGAAATAGCATCCAGCTATGTATACATACCATAGTTTGCATCATTTATCAATTCATGGACAGTTGTGTTAGGATCACAATAAAGGCCCATTAAGGAAAAATTGCTTGTGGTCAAAAGAACAGAATCTGTGGCCTGTGTGGACACCTAACATCCAGTTGTTCCTGTCGATCACCTGGTGAAGCAACCATCCCTAGGAATACCTGCTTCAGCTATGCTAAGTAGATAGGTGGAACAATTTTTCTTTTGATGAGATACTGTATCTTTTCTTCCCAGAATTCCCTCCTCAAGCACACTCCCAATAAACCGTCACGCGGTTCAGTGGAGATGGCCAGCCTTTTGGAGGCCTGAGTCAGAAAGGCCTAACTTTCCCTTTTTCTTGTTTTCATTTCTTTCTTTGGCCACAGCCTAGATGCAGATTTCCTGAGACTTTGAGCTGCTCCTCTCCTTTCTCTAAAGCTTCTCTCCAAGCCATGTGGCTGGTTGTCTACACCATGTAGGTCTGACCTCAGTGCTGCCTAAACAACATGGCTTCCCTCCTTTTTCTCCTCCATTCTCCTCTGGCAGGCTGCTTAGATTTGCAAATCCTGGAGGTTTCCCTACTAAACGCTAATATAATGGTCCCTGAGCTTCCATGTGAACCCATACTTAGCTATTGGTTTCAGAAATTTCAGCTCATCACGACAAGGAGAGAGCACGGCTGGTAGAGCTGCTAGGTCATTGTGGTCAGGAAACAGAGGGAAGAGGTGCAGGGGTCTCTAGGGCAAGATGTAACTCTCAGAAACCCACAATGACTTAGTTAAAACTAGGCCCTGATACCTTTTACCTCCTCTGAAAATGACATCATATTATGAATTAATTTAGGGACCGATTTGTTCATTAGGTCAAAGCCCCCACAATCTAACAGCCTTTGGAATCAGTATCACAGAGACACCCAGAGGTGTGCTTTAGTAATATCCTGGATAATAACGCCATCACGAACTGTGTTTGCCATAGTTACTTTGTCTATTCTAGGTCTTTGATATGCATTTCCATAGGCCTCTGTCTCCATTCATCTAATTGCCCAGCATCCTCCACGCAGCTTTGGCACTGAGAAGGTGCAGGGCCCAGTGCAGTGGCTGTTGGGGCAGAATACGGAATGGCAGGAACAACTGTCTATCTGGAGTAAATAATTATGCAGAAATGGTCACTTTGCACACTGTGCTGGCTAGTTTCCTGTCAACTTGGCACAAGCTGGAGTCATTTAGAACAGAGAGCCTCAATTGAAAAAGTGCCCTTACCAGATTGCCCTGTGGGCAATCCTGTGATACATTTTCTCGATTAATAATTGATATGAGAGGGCCCAGACTGCTGTGGCCTAGTGGTCTCGGGTGTATAAGCAAGCAGGCTGAGCACTCCAGGAGGAATAAACCAGTAAGCAGCATTACTTCATGGCTTTGCTATGAGTTTCTGCCTGAGTTCCTTGCCCTGACGTTCCTCAGTGATCGGGTGTGATCTGAGAACTATAAACTGAAATAAACCCTTTCCTCCCCAAGTTGCTTTTGGCCATGGTGTTTTAGCACAGCAACAGAAAGCCCAAGACAAGTACTTTACAAAGATCCCTGCAATAAAAGTATGAAGATGGCACAGTTATGATATCTACTTCATAGAAGAAGAAACTGAAGCTCAAAGCGCTGAGCTTATAAACCAATACTGTAATTAGCATTCAAACCAGCCCAGCTACTAGGCCCCAGAAACGTGTTCATCAGATTGTTGTGTGGCTCTGGTTCCCAGCTTCTCTGGCTGCTCTGAAAAAAGAACAGATATTTGGAAGATGACTTTGGCTTCTGTGGGTTCTATGGGCCATCGATGTTAAACCTAAAATCTACTGAGTTCAATCATTAACTGACAGAATTAAAAATCAAAGTCACTTAGCAAAGTAAAGGTCTAGTAGTAAAGAGGTAATACAATATGCCAGAAGCTTAGCAAGGCTTGATTCCTGGGTTGGTTCTTGGTCAACCCATAGATACTTAGGATTCAGGTTGGTTTCTACCCTTTTACCTGATGAGAGGGCTTCTTGTGCACAGGTTATTTGCACCATGTATTGAAGACTTAGGCTCCTTTGGGGACCCTGGAACTTTTGGGTGCTTAGCAGGTGTGCCTTTGTGATCAGATTATAGCAAATGCCGAGCTTCTCATGAACTCCTTGGTAGACTACATTTCACATGTAATCTCACAATTCAAAAGTGGGTGAATTCAATATGTCTTATGTAAGGGAAGGACAGGAAAAGACTCCTGGGGGTTTGTGCCTAGCTTGGACCTGGCCCTGTGAACATGTTTTCTTTGTATCATTTAGTAAAATCGATCTCAGTTAAAGGTATGACTATATGAAGAGTTCTGTGATCTTTCCTAGCAATGACTGAAACTTGTGGTGATACTGGGGATTTCCATCATCATTAATTATGTGGGACTTTTAAATACAGATTGGGCTTCATTTAAGTCTATAGTCTGATTGTAAGTCAGGGTTATAGAAGAAACAGTTGGTTGAATTTGTCACATTTACAAACAATAAAGAGCATAGAGAGCTAAAATGTGAATTAACAGCTCAGCATAGTAGCCCACACCTTTAATCCCAGATTCAGGAGACAGAGGCAGGCAGAACTCTGTGAGTTTGAGTCCAGCCTGGTCTACATAGCGAGTTCCAGGATAGCCAGAGACCCTGTCTCAAAACATACCAGGACAAAACAAAACAGAACAAAAATATAAATAAATAAAATACATAAAAATAAAAAAGAAGAAAAATATGAATTAACAATAAAGAAAATAACATTGAAGTTGAGTTGTGAATTCTTGGTATAGTATTTGGAATGTACACTATATTAAAAAACATCAATTAGAAAATATATGTGTGAGAATAATAATAATAAAAAGAAACCGCTTATGGGTAATTTGAAAGCTCATTAAAATCAGAGTAAAGCTGGATACATGGTTGTATGAATAGGAACATTTTTATAATGCTTAAATTAATTAATATCTACATTTGGAAGAAGATCCTAACATCATTAAAGAGAAGTGCTTTAGTGGTCATTTTCAGATGTTCACTGCTAACATGCAGGGTCTTAGGAGGGAATGCGTACTGCGCTACAGAGAAAACATAAACATGTGCATTGTCATTTTCATTTTATAGCCTCTGTAGAAAGAAACTATAAACATTCAGGTATGTATTAGTATATTTTAAAAATGTTATTTATTTAAGAGTTATTTATGTAAGTATGGGCATGGTGGCACACACCTTTAATTTAACACTCTGATTAATGGAAATGAGAACCAGTATAGCTGCCTTTTATTTCCAATTTAACTCCTTCAGCAGACCTTGTATTTAGCAGATCTGTCCTCTGTGAAACCTACCACAAGATCCCGGAAAGCTATTTATATCTTAGTTCTGTATTCTCAACTCGCATCTTTGACTTGACATCACTCAACAATCATTTCTCTTATATCTCTGAAGTTTTTCTCTCTCCCCTTAATGTAAAGGTGTCCCTTTCACATCATGCCAACTGATAAAATTGATCTCCACATGTTTCACCAAAGAGTACAGTAAAAAAGAAAAAGGCCTAGGGATTTATTCCTTCTTCCTAAACAACAGTTTATCTGAGTAATCTGAAAATAGTTGAACATGTTAAATAAATGTCTGTAATTTTACAAAAAGAGTAATGCTAGAGTTTACCTTCTGTATAAACACGTATAAACATAGATGGCTTATACAGAGTAAAACACTTCCTTTTGTGAAGAGAAAAGCATATATTTATGAGGCATTGCCGCTGATTTACGAACAGCAGAAAAATGATTCTGAGACAAAAACTGGTTTGTTGGCCAGGCTTCAAGAGACATGCTGTATCGTTTTGAGGTTGCCTGCCAGAAGTCCTGGTAGTAAAAGAGGCTCTCTTTTGTTTGTCTTATATTACAGCTATTTAAAAATAAATCCACATATTTATTGATATTGAAAAATGTAACAACAAGGTGTAACACTTAAAAATTGAAAGCACATTTTATCACTGTAGAGCACTTTAAAATATATCAGACACTTAGTTGCCTAGGAGCTAATGTTACAGCATTTAGTCTATTTTCTGAAAGTTTTGCAGAAAAAATTACAGTGCAGATAGTGTGTATATTTTATATCATATCAATATAACTTTTTTTTTTAACCAGAAAAACAAATGGAATGTGTTTGCTCGGTGTATGAGAATGAGCTTATGCTGATAGGAGGGGAAAACAAATAGCTTCAGGGTTGAAAAAGCAATTGCAGAAATTTAAAAGTAATTTCCTCAAGCAGGAATAAACCAACCAGCTCTCCAAGCATGTTATTTTACTCATGTCAAATAAGTAAATTCAGAATGGGTGTAAACAATGCTCATTAAGTAGAATGTAGGCAGTCACTGTACACTCTGTGTGTAATTTTCTTGACACCTTTTTATTACTCATTGGGCTTCAGTGTCATTCAAAGAGGAATAGCAGAAATTGTAAGGTTGGAAGAGTTGAGTTGTTTTTGTCTAATTGAAAATTGGTACTGTGAATGTATCAGCATATTATTACCTTTCAATTAATTTGGATTTGTGTGTGTGTGTGTGTGTGTGTGTGTGTGTGTATGTGTGTGTGTGTGTGTATGTGTGTGTGTGTATGGTGCTGAGGTCTTATGCATTTTAGACAAGCTCTCTTCACTGAGCTATATCTCTAGTACTAATGGCAGTTTCTTGAATTTACATGTAGAGCTCCATTTATTAATAAACATACACATATATTTATACTTATGGTTAAGGAGATGATAGTAAGGCCTCTGTAGATTTTAATTATACAGATATGCTAATTTGGTATTATGTAGTAGGCACAGCTACAAGAAACATTAGAAATGACAGAATTGTTAAACATGCTGGTCTTTTTTCTTCAAGGGAAGAAAGTGACTGACATCAGGTCACCAAGAAGGTTGGAGTGGGTACTGTCTAATAAGCTGGTTGTCTTTTATTATCATATGGAGCCAGGCTTCCCCTGAATGTCCCGAATCCTGCACACTGTTTAGGCCCTAATCTTGAGCTCTGTCTCTCAGCAAATAGAACTTTCCTTATAAAATTGGTCCCATGTACTTAGCTTCCTCCATCAGTAGAATCTATCTGTGCTTATTTTAAATCCTGTGTCTTTAAGCCCTTTTCCTGAGCATGGTCTATCTGTTAATAGAACTCATTTTTAAAAAACTTTCTAATGACTCTTTGTGAATTACACATCATGCACCCAACCCCACTCATTTCCTTGTCCCTTCATGTCTGTTCTTATACCCTTGTAACCTCCCTCCAAAAGTAGATGAAAATAAAAACAAACCCAAAATACACATTTCATCATGGAAACTGCAGTGCACCACAGTGTGCCACACAGTATACACTTTTGTCCACACATCTTTACTTGCAAATGTCCACAGCAATGAGTCATTGGTCTGGTCCCAGGCCTCTGACTCCTGCCACACCATCAATACTGAATCCTCATTGGGACTCCTTTTGGATATCCTGTTGTTGCCCTGTGTCATGGAGATCCAGCAGCTTTGGGTATGCAGGGCTGGCACTTTCGCATGCTCCAGTAAGTCATAGAAGGGATAGATATTGGGGTAGGCCAACTCAAAGCCTTGGATCTGCGCCTGGGTGATAGGTGATCTGTTCGGCCCACATTAGGGCCAGCTTTCAGCTAGCTCACCCAATGCCACAGCCAGCAAGGGGAGAGCAAGACCAGCTCTCCAGTGCTCACACACATAGGGCTGGCTACCCGCCCTCCCCCACACCTCTTGACCTCTTCCAGGCCTAGAACTCGTTCTTATTGTGAAGGTCACAGGTAATTTGCTGTCGATGTGTACTTTGTAAGGAAGCTTTGATGTAGCCATCCCTGAAGCTTTGCTGTGATAATTGTCACAGGGATACGTTTTGTCAAAAGTTTATTGTGTTTAAATGTGTAAGAAAAATAAACCATGAGGTAAGACTCTGGAATTTTTGACCCCTCACTATAGCAGTGCTGAACCAAATTTCATTCTTCCCCTCATGTGAGTCATTTCCTTGGCAGCCATGATGCTTCTATGGACTCTGACAATATTAATTCATTGTATATTATATCAAGTAAGTAGAAACAAGTTGGCTGGGCATGGTGGCGCATGCCTTTAATCCCAGCACTTGAGAGGCAGAGGCAGGTGGATCGCTGTGAGTTTGAGGCCAGCCTCCTCTACAAAGTGAGTCTAGGACAGCCAAAGCTATACAGAGAAACCCTGTCTCGAAAAACAAAAATAAAACAAAACAAAAAGAATACAAGAAATCGATTGTCAGTCTGAACTTTGATTTTGGTATTGTCTATTTCTTTTCTTTTTATTCTTAGAAAACCATACTTACATTTTACTAAGCCATTAAAATGTCACAATATATGTGCATTTTACAAATATGTATGTGTGTATATGCATGTGTAAACAGGTGTGTTTGTTTGTACGTGGGGAGGGTAGAGGCCAACCTCAGATGTTATTATTTAGGCTCCATTTACTTTCTTTCTTTCTTTCTTTCTTTCTTTCTTTCTTTCTTTCTTTCTTTCTTTCTTTCTTTTTGAGACAAGGTCTCTCATTGGCCTGGCACTTACCAAGCTGTCTAGATTATCCGGTATGACCATGTCTCAGTAACCCACTTGTCTCCACCTTCTCAGCATTGGGATTATAAGCACATGCCAATATGTCTGGCTTTATTTTAATTTTTCTCTGCATAATGCTACATGATACAAGGGATAGGATAACAATTGAGATGTAATATAAATAAATTAATAAAATAGATAAAAATGCAAAAATCAATTAGGTTATGCAGGGTATTGTCTATTTCAGTAGCAAGTGTACAATAACCGTTAAGTGTTGAAAGGTCAGAAACTCTCTCATCATTGAATGTTAATTTTGACATCATCTTGTCAGAGAAAGGAAACGTGACGTGAATGTTTGAGGTAGGAGAATTGAAAGAGATGCTTTTGGGAAAACAAGACCTGTTTTATATTACCAATAACCAGCTCTGCTTTGTTTTTTACATTAGGGTGGTCATTTGGGTGATGAGTGATTAAGATTTGTGTTAAAACACCTCTTCCTGTGTTTTCTTGTATGTGTTCTACTTCTACTGTGTTCACATCTTCAGCCCTTCAACAGCATCCTTCCTCCCTTCCCTGCCCTCCAAGTGCTGAGATTATAGGCATGCACCACCATGCCCAGCTTTAAAAATGTTTTAGGTTGTTGGATGAGATGTTTTCCAATAGATTCAACTGGTTTATGGTTTTCCTCAATTATTCTTGTTTATAATTTTGAAGGATATACTTATTTTTTTATTAATTTATTCTTGTTACATCTCAATGGTTATCCCTTCCCCTGTATCCTCCCATTCCTCCCTCCCTCCCATTTTCCCCTTATTCCCTCCCCTATGACTGTGACTAAGGGGAATTTCCTCCCCCTGTATATGCTCATAGGGTATCAAGTCTCTTCTTGGTAACCTGCTGTCCTTCCTCTGAGTGCCACCAGGTCTCCCCCTCCAGGGGACATAGTCAAAGGTGAGGCACCAGAGTACCTGAGAAAGTCATATCCCACTCTCCACTAGGATATACTTATTTTTTAAAAACATATATGGGTTTCACGCATACTCTGATGCCTCATACTTGACCATGTCCCCTGGATGGGGAGACCTGGTGGCACTTAGAGGAAGGACAGCAGGTTACCAAGAAGAGACTTGATACCCTATGAGCATATACAGGGGGAGGAAATCCCCCTCAGTCACAGTCATAGGGGAGGGGAGTAGGGGGGAAATGGGAGGGAGGGAGGAATTGGAGGATACAAGGGATGGGATAACCATTGAGATGTAACAAGAATAAATTAATAAAAAAGTAAAAATAAAAAAACAAAAAATCATATATGGGTTTCTTGGCTTCAGGTGTGTCTGTGTACCACCCGCATGCCTGGTTCCTACAAAGATCAGAAGAGGAGATCAGATCTCCGAGAGCTGGAGTTACAGATGGAGTTACCATGTGGGTGCTGGGATTTAAACTCAGGTCCTCTGGAAGTTAGATGGCCCACTGGGTCCATCTATGCTCTTGTTTGCTTTTGTGTACTCTCTCTTACCCTCTTGCTTGCTGCCATGTTGTGAGGTACTGCGTATAGAGAGGTTCACGTAGCAATGGACTCAACTAATCACAACCTTGGGAGAGCAAGGCTCAAGTACAACAGCATAATGGGATATGAATCCTGTTAACTTACACATGACTTGGTTTTCTTCTGATTTTGAACCTTTAGGTTACTGAGTCTCAGAAAACACGTGGAGGCAGAAGACCTAGCTAAATGGTACCTGCATACATGACCCAGCAAAACTGAAAGATAATACATGTTATTTCAAGCTGCTAACATTTTGTGGGTTATTTGTTACGCTGCAAGAGATAGCTAAAACTGGAGATGAATTGAAGCACTAAATAAATACTTCATATATTTGCTTTGTATAGGCATGTAGTTTGGTTACTTTAAAATCTAATCACACTGAAATATTATATAAAATCTTTTCTGAGTTAAAAGTATTATAAAACACTGTCACCACACACAGTTCTTCTAGTAATTTTCCTTATTTTTCATTCTCTGTCTCTATACCAACACTGAGATTCTCTTTTCACTTGTTTTACTCAGAGAGGCAAAACTGATATTAGAATGTTCTTTTATGTACTTAATTGCTCACTTTCCAAATCGTAAGAATAAAATAACCTGACAAAAACACTCTGTGTCTTGTAGCTGCTGGCTGTCATGCCAGTGAATATAAAATATAGCATACGTTTACACTTCATTCATTATCCATGAAAACACTATTTCCCATGGGGTATTTTTGGCCGAGTGCTTTCTTCAGCTGATGTGCCTGGGTTAAGGCAGTCATGACTCATCATATCACATGCGAGAGTGGGGACTGACACTGTCAAATGTGAAGGACCAGATGGAAATTGTCAAAGGGAATTTGACTTGAACGTACATGAAAGTAATTTTTCACTGCTTCTTTTTACTCTAAGTACATGTTACTAATGCAAAAGCATCTTGTAGGGAGGTAAAATTCTAGGAAACGTCATTTAAAGATATTGTGCTGAGGCACATAATAGCAACGTGTACGGGATAGAAGCTAGCTTTGACTACACAGCAAATTTAAGGGCAGCCTGGCCTACATAGTAAACTCTGTATTTATATATATATATTTGTCACTTGTATGCATATTGGGAATGTGTCATATTAGTTTCTTACAACTAATGTAACAGGCCTACCTGAGCAAGGTGAAAAGAAAGGTGGACACTTATTGAGTAAGTCACCTTGCTAGAAAAATCATGTAAGATTTAGTTGGTTTTACTTTACTTATTCCAGGTCTAATGTAACAGTTGTGTGCATGTTTATAACATGTTGCCCTTGCTCTGTTAAGGTGTCAAGGTTTTCATGTCCCAATGAATGTAGCTGAGTTGGCAATGATTCTTCTGTGATTGTTTTTTAGCAGTCGAATGAAGCATTTCAGCCCCCCTCAGGAGCCAAGCTCAGGCTATCCCATGGGTTGGCTCATTGGGAACTCTGAGAAGGACGAAGAAGGATGTTGGCTTTCACAGGAGAATTCAGCTAATTTCAGGGTTCTGTAAAGTTTTGGTTCATTGAACAAAGGTCTCAAGGGTTGATTGATTTTATTTAACTTTATTTTTATTCTTAGTATCTCTACAAAACAATTGGTTTCATTATGACATGGCTATGCACACCTATCGTACCTTCCTCATATTCAGCACTCCTTCCCACCTACTTTTCTTTCCTGCCTTTCTGTGACCCCCTTTCCCCTAGATAGTGCCCCTGTGTTGTCATTGGTGTTAAATATCATTCACTTGGTAGACCAATGAGATGCTGGACAACAAAACAAAACACAAACAAACAAACAAAAAACGGAGAAAGACAAAAGTGTTTGTTCATGGAGGTTGACACTGACCATTGTGCCAAGTGGTTAGCGTTTCACCATTGGATATTGTAGATATTCTCAATGTCATGCTGCGAGCAACTGGGCAGTCATAGCCTATTAAACCATGAGTCAAGCTTACTTACTTGCTAGCAATTTTCTGTTTACTTTAGAGAGAAATTGACCTTCATTATCTGTTATTTGCTTAGAATACTTGTAATCCGTAGGGTGTAGCAGGTTATTTGGTTTCCTGAAACAAGCAAGCCATCCTCACAAGGTTTCCTGATACAGGATTAGCTGCTCCCAGAACCCTCATGACATGGATTTCCCATATCACAGAGGGGACAAAGCATGTACTAGAAGCAATTTAAGAGTAACCGGAGAAAAGAATAGATAGCTATCTTTTTCTATTTACTTTTTAGGCTTTCTTTGTTTTATTTTGTTTTTGGTTTTTGTAGACCGGGTTTCTCTGTATAGTCTTGCCTGTCCTGGAGTCATTTTGTAGACCAGGCTGGCCTCAAACTCACAGACAGCTACCTCCTCTACCTTCCCAAGTGCATGGATTATAGGCATGCACCACCACACCTAGCTTTTTAGGCTTCCTTTACCTTTAAGTAGTAGTTGTTATGTAGGGTAACTTTATTCTTCTACAGATTTGTTCTTGCTGTTTCTTTTGCTTGAAATTTCTTAGGTAATGTTTGCCATTCCAGATGCATCTTAGCTGTTGCCCCCAGGAAGATGATTTGAACATTAGATTGGGCACTCAACCCTACATACATTAGCTCCTCTTTTTTGTGTTTGCATGCCCTGCTCACTTCCCTCTCTTCACACTGTTCACATTGTACTATAAAATTGATTTTCTTATCTGACATATCTGTAACACTTGGAGATCAGGAAGCATCTCCCACTTAACGCTGTAGTCTAAATGATAAGGACCATGCTGTTTCAAACTGGCTACTATTGTATAGATTTTGAATTCAGGAGCATGGTATTGTTCACTATATAGCAAACCATTCTATGAATTCCACATCCATTTGTACTTTATTTTGACTTAATAAAGGTTTTAAAATACTTTAAAAAGTTTGAGGGGCAGAATAATAGATCTCCAAATGCCCGCCTCTCAGCTCTCCAAAGCTGAAGATGTTTGATGATATAGAGAAGGGGAATTAAGAGCACAAGTGGAAATATAGCTGACAACCAGTAAGACCGGAATAATCCGTGTTACTTGGGTGCACTCAGGGCATTTAGAAGGATCTTTAACAATTGATGGGAGAGACAAAGAGAAACCAGTGTCAAGACATGAAAAGGAAAGCTTAGGGATGACTTGCAAGGACAAGGTTTGTTTTGCTCATTGTGAAGACAGCCTGGGCAGGGAGGTTTCCTCAGAGATAGGGAAAGGAACAGCTTCACCTTCATTACTGAGAACTGTGGAGACTTCCCACTTATACAACAGGAGTAAAATGAGTTTTCAGCTACTGAATGTGCGATCATTTGTAAGAACAATAGAAAACACATGCAAACACCAGGGTAGACTAGATTATGGTTAGAGAGTAGGCCATGCATATGTCTTGCTGATGTCGGTTGCATGTTTATTCTGACTTCAAGAAAATGGTTTGATGCTGTTACATATCTTTAGGTACAGTGTGTGTGGGGCATCTACAATGCGGTGGCAGAGCATCTTTATGACATAATTCTTGCACTTTAAGTAGAAGATCTAAGAAAGTAATGACAGGACTTATGTCTCTAAAAAGTTACACGAAAACTGTTATATTTCATGTTATATTTCTCTACTTCAAATATCCGGGATTGGACAGATTAAATATTTGGGACAAAAATAATCGCTTCAAAAAGATAAATAAAAATAATTGAAAAACACAACATACCAGACCCAAAGTTTATGCAGTACAATGTACTTATTTACTTGTTTTTATAATAATAAAAATACAATAAAAATTTTATATTTCTTACTTTCTCCTACCTTTCCTCCCACATTTAGGTAGGCCTTTGTAGGTGTCAGGAAGAAAAACATACTCTGAGGAGACAAGAGTGAAAATTCCCTTCAGGAGAGGCCTGGTGCCCGTGTCCAGAGCCACTCTGTGTGTGGCCAACTCAGCTGCCATCTTGGCTGAGTTCTAGTACTTCCAGTTGGTCTGCACCAATGTCTAGTCCATTGCTGAGCTGCTGGAGCTCATGGAGGAGCCCGTGCTGCAGAATCAAATCTTGGAGCACATCATCGAAGATGAAAACCGGAAGCACAACTGTGATAGAAGACGGTGAGACCGTGGAGCAGCTCCTCCTAGGAGCTTGAGGGATGTGTGGACACTCTGAGGGGAGCCACAGAGGTGGAGGAGGATTCTGCAGAGCCCAAAGTATCCCTGGAACAACAACAACAAAAGGCAGGGCCTATAGGAAGGTGCTTTAAACAAGTGAATCCAAAATATTGGAAGGAAAGATGGTGGGGCAGAGCCACATGGGCAGGAGAGAATGGCGGAACTACAGATGTGGTGATTAAGAGGGATGGATACTCGGACTTCCTGTTGGGACTCTAGGTGAGAGAGGTAAGGAAGACTGGGTAAATAGAAGGATCCAAAGGCTCCTAGAAACCTACAAGAAGACCAACAGGGCTGGTGGATCTGGACCCAGGTGGGCCAGCTCAAACTACGGTACCAACCAAGGACAATGCATGCAGTAAACCTAGAAACCCTATCCAGATCTAGCCAATGGACAGTACATTTTCCACTATTGTGTGGAAAGCAGGGATTGACTCAGAAATGAACTCTGGTGCATGCTATTAGACCACTTCCCCTTGGTGGGGAGACCTGGTGACACTCAGAGGAAGAATAAGTAGGCTACCAGGAAGAGACCTGACAGGCTGTGTTCTTATAGTAAGGGACAAGGTCCTCTTCTGTCATAAACCTGGGCAAGGGGAATAGGATGAAAGAGGGAGGGAGGAGGAATGGGAAGATACAAGTGAGGGGATAATAAATAAGATTTGAATAATTTGAATAAATTAGTTAAAAAAAGAATATGGGAACTTGGCTTGTCACAGACAAGGGCTGGCCTAGCATTGAGCCGCTGCTGCTCTTACTGAGTGTGGAAGAACAGGTTTTACATCCATTCCTTTGAGAGGACAATCCTGTCTGCTTAATAGTCCCAGTGTTTCTGGAGACCTGTGGGCACAAGGACCTTGGTGTTGTGCTCCCAACACCCTGTGAAAGCCTATGGCCTTGTGTATGGCACACCAAGTCATTTGAGAGAATTAGAGTGTGATTGAAAGAATAATATTCCAAGGAAGAGTGTGCATTGGAAGTTGTCTTTTCAGGGTTGTTTTGTCTTTTGACATTGCGATGTAACACTGTCATCTAGCAAAGTCCACACTTGAAAATCCCATAAGTGAGTTAAAAAATTGCAAAAACATTTTAAGTTTATGTGTTGGCCTGTATTTGTCACTATCCTCAGCTGAGGAAAAAAAATGTCAGGAGTCAGAGTGTCCTGAGATACTACTGAGTTACAAAGATATGATGGAATAAGTTTGCAAATTTGCCTTTTGGATAAAATTTGTGAGATATAGACTATAATTTCATGAATAAACATGTATGTGCTCATTTTTGTGAAAAACCATTATTACCAGGTAATATTATCCAACAAAACTGAAACTAATATCTACAAAAAATCCCATTTTCCTTTTATTGAAAATAGATGTTTTCATGTAATATATTCTGATTATAGTTTCCCCTCCATCTATTCCTCTCAATTCCCCCACTCCCTCCCTCCCATCTGGACCCACCCCCTTTGTGTCTCTCCTTAGAGACAAATAGGAATCTAAGAGCTAATAGTAAAACAAAATAAAATATTATAAGACAAAAAAAAAAAATTGGAATAGGACAAAACAAACAGAAGGAAACGAGACTAAGAAAACACCCAGTCCACACATTCAGGAATCCCACAAGAACACAGGCAAGACTGAAAAGTGTAACATAAAGACAAAAACCTGTAAGGTAAAAAATAAAAAAATAAAAATAAAAAAATACAATAAAATAAGGTAAGTGTATAAAAAATATCCTGATATGATCCCTGCAAAGATGCCCTTGAGTTTGTTTCCTGTTGTCCATCTACTACTGGGTATGGGGCCTACTCTTAAGAACAGTTTGTTTCCCCAGTGAGACTCTCTTGGAGAAAAATAAATTTTCATTTGCCAGTAGTTATCAATTGAAAGTAGCTTCTACACTGGGCATGGGACATAGCTCCATGTCACCTTTTAGTTCTGGTACAGACTGGCGCAGGCCTTGTGCATGCTGCCTCAGTCTCTGTGAGTTCATAAGTGCATTGGCTTTGCTGTGTTTAGAAGGCTTTGTTTGTCCATCCCCTTTGGCTCGTACACTCCTCCTGCCTCCTCCTTTCCAGGGCTCATGGACACATCCTGTTGCGAGTTGAGTGTTCCAAAATCTCTCACTCTGCACATTGTCTGGCTGTGGGTCCCTATACTCGTTCCATCTACTGCAGCAAGAAGCTTCTCTGAACTTCTATTGTACTAGGGATCATAGCTTGCTTATCATTGACTTAACAGCTAAGCATTCACGTATAAGTGGGTACACATCATGTTTGTCTTTCAGGGTTTGGGTTATCTCATCCATGGTGTTTTTTCCTAGTTCTATCCATTTATCTGCAAATTTCATTATTTCATTTTTTTAGTGGTGAAGTAATACCCGTTGTGTAAATGCATAACATATTCTTTATCCATTCATCTGTTGATGGACATCTAGGTCATTTCATTTCTGGCTAGTATGAATAGAGCAGCAATGAACATGGTTGTGCAAGTGTGTTTGTGGTGGGAGAAGTCCCATTTTTATTTCTACTATTGAAAGATCACCTCCAACCCCCCTGATTATTTAGTGTGTATATTTCAAATAAACATGCACAGAATTTTTTTAAGAAAATGTGTCATTTTACTCATAAGGTTATTTTAACCTGGTTTTAACTTGAGTTTTAATTGAACAATGTTTGTTAATACATTTATTTAAATAGCTATGCCATTCTTCTCAGTTGCTGAAAGAAGCACGAATTGCTTATTTATTTGCCATTACTCGCCATCATGTTGTTGCTAGGCAATTTGAAGATTAATTTTCTACTTTACAATAGTTTTGAGATTTTGTGTGTGTTTTCTTTAGGACACGTCCTTAAGCATAGAAAACAGACATATACCTTAAGGTGTTTTGATCTTCTATACACTTATTTTTGAAAATTTCTGTAACTTGTAAATGACATTTTCAGGACCCTGTCTGTTATTTGATCATTTTGTTATTGGTAAAATAAGCAGCTCTTATTTCATACTTCAATGTGTGTTTTGGATGACCACTAGAGGTCATCTAAGAAATTAAATATCCCACCTGAAGCTCAGACTTTTCTGTCAGGTTGACCTTCATATAAATCAGAGGAAGAGTCTTTAGCTAGATTCACTATTAAGATACACCCTAACTTGACAAGCATCTGACGGAACTATTTCTAAGACTGAGATTGGCACGTGGTCTTTGGTTTGCATACTATCCTTTTTTTTCTTTCTGCTGGTCACTTTTACATATTTTGTTTTTTATATTTACTTAAGTTAGTTTAGGTTAAATAGCAAATATAAGAAGTATTAAGAGTCAAAGTAGCCATGCAAAAATTATTGGCTTGTTTTTATTAAGGAGATAACCCCCCCTTTTTTGGCTGTTGTATTCTTTCTGTACCTCTACAATATGTAGTTCACATAGAAATATGCTATGATCAGAGCAAACGGGAATCTCTTTTGTTCTACAATTAACATCTTAGTGGCTGTGTTTTTAATTTCATTACTCTTGAGTGCTGAAATTATTCATCACAACCATTTAACAGTGTCCTAAAATTTAGAATTATTCTTTACTTGAATGAGAAATTTATAAGACAAACTACAAATACAGATATTCTTTCACTTATGATATGACACTAACTTCACAAACCTATTTTAAATTGAAAGTGTTATACAGTGAAAGTGCATTTGGCTCATCGAACCCTCGGAACATCTCTGTTTAGCTTAGCCTTCCTTAAATCTGCATAGAACACCAACTAACATGTTGCATTAGGCAAAATCATCCAACATGAACTCTAGTTTGTGATAAAATGTTAAGTGTCTCATCATTTATTGACTGATATACTGAAAGCACAAAGAAAATGGTTGTATTGGGTATGTTTTTACATCATAGTAAAGTTGAAAAGTTGTAAATTGAACTATCACAATTTAAAGACCATCTGTGGTTCAAATTGAAAAAGCATTTCATTCTAAAACATCTTTGCACATAGGTTAGAGATGATACACACCATCTGTGATGGTTAATTTTATGTATTAGCTTAGCTGGACCAGGGGATGAGCAGGCTTCTGATTAATAATTATTTCTGGGTATGTCTTTGAGAATGTTCCTGGAAGAGATAAGCAGTTAAGTTGATGAGCTAAAGTGAAGTGGATCACCCTCTCCTAAGTGAATAGGCATCACCCAGTCCTCTAAGAACCCATACAGGGTAAAGATGGAAGAAGACTAGATTTGTATTCCTGTCTGACTTCCTAAGGTGAAAACTCAGTCTTCTGGTGATTTTGGTTCTCAGCTTTCTATCTTGGTCTGGAATCTATGCCATTGCTCCTTTAGCTCATAGGCTTTGAAGTACATTTGCTATCTTGCTGATGGCAGATACTGGAAATTCTTGCTTTCATAATCACATGAATCAATGTTTTATGATATTTACACATGTATCTCTGTCTGTTTATCTATCTATCTATCTATCTATCTATCTATCTATCTATCTATCTATCATCTATCATCCTATCATCTTCTATCTATGCTATGTATCTTATTGGTGAGTTCTCAGTACAATACCATCTAAATATATACTTACTAGATCAGTGTCATTAGTTTGTATTCAGACCATTGAGATAGTTACCCATGTATCAAAAAATTATTCTGATCAAGAGAACAGTGGAACTTGCATTTTTCTTGCAAATTGACTTCTTTATTTGAATTTAATTATATTATAAATTATACAGAACAACAAAACCTGCTTTTCTTTGTGTTTGTGAGTGTATGTGTATATGGATATATGTATGTATATGGTGGATGTATATACTTGTGTACACTTCTGCATGCATAAAAGACAGAGTAGAATGCTGGATGTCCTGCTGTATCACTCGGCATCAGTATCTAACTATAACTGGAGGTAGCTTGGTGGCCAGAAAACCTCAGCAATCCTCCTGTCTCTGTTCTCATGGTATTTTTTTTTTTTGTATGGGTACTGGGATCTCGTCTTATATTTGCACAGTAAGCACTCTTACCCACTGAGTCATCTGTTCAGCTCCCACAACTTTTATTATGGTTGCCCTTTTATCAGACACATTTAGAGTTCATTTTGTTAATTAATTAATTATTTAATAATTAATTAATTAACACAGTGACTTGCTATATATCCTAATCTGGCCTTGAACTCACAGCAATTCTCCTGCTTTGGCTGTCCCAGTCCTGGAAGTACAAGAATGCTCTACGGTGCATGATCTTTATACCAATTTTTAAACTTTAAGGGCCTATTCCATTTTGAGATAAGCTATTTATCTTCAAATGTACAAGGTTGAAGACAGTCATTGGCACCAACTCTGCTGTTGTTTGGTTGTTGTTTTTCCCTCAAAGGTTCACATGTTGAGAGATTACTCCTCTGTGCTGATGTGAGAGTTGATGGAATCTTTACTAAGAGCTGGGACTTAATGGAGTGGTTGATACTGTCGATTTGACAGGATGCAGGATCACCTAGGAGATAAGCCTCTGCATGTCCTGTCAGGGATTATCTACATTAGGCTAATTGATGTGGGAAGACCCACTTTAATGGTGTGGTGGGTAGTATCCAGCCATAGGATGGGGTCCTGGGCTGATTAAAAGGAAAAGGTAAGCTGAGTAGCATTCATTGCTCTCTGCTTCCTGACTGTGGCTGCAATGGGAACATATTTCCTCCTGTTAATGCATTTTCTTGTTGTAATGAGCCATATTCTCCAGAGCTGTGAACTAAGCCAAATTCTTTATCCCCTTACTTGCTTTCACCAGGTATCTTGTTGCAGCAACGAAGTTACTGTTACCTTAGACAACCAGGGGTGCTGCCCTTTGAGTGGATTGCTGGTCTCCAGGCGCAGGTTCTTGTTTCCTTAGGTTCAAATCCTAAGAAAGTCCTAGCCTGATTCTTGAATCTCTCGCTGGCTTTCTGTTTTGTTATTTGTCCCGCCCCCTCCCCCAGGTGGTCCTCTGAGGTACCAGCAAAAGAGAGACACTTGAAAGAACCTACCCTTTGCCATTGAATTTCCACCTGGGAGCTTATTAAACTTGGGGAGGGGGGAAGAATTGAGAGTGCCTAAGTCATTGCCAAACTACATGGAACACTCATTGAAAAGCTCTCTTTGTTTTATCTTCTTTCCGTGGTTTTGTAGTGACGGTGGCATAAATATTGTGAATATTTGTCATAGCTTCTGCATTTAGAAACCCATTAGACTCTCACAAATTATTGAGCCCTTCCCGAGAACTTTTGTTCATGTGTCCTAAATCTAGATGTGTTTACTATGCCTATATTTAGAGATAAAGTCGTTTTTTAAAAACATATGTATATGGTATTCATTTTACAACTTTTCAACTTTACGATGTTGGAAAAGACAAATTGACCAGACTCTTTTGGCATTTAATCTTTTCTCAGGGCAGCAATACGCAGTATGATACTGATAAGATGCTGGGCAGTGGTACCAAGTCGGCTTCTATTTAACTGTGCAGTCACAGGCTAAAGGACCAATGTTCTATAGTGCAGTGCTTTGCTGAGCAACAAAGCATGGTAGGCTAGGTGTGTGAAAGGAATCTTTGGCTTCTATAGCTTCAGTTTGTTATAGGATTGCCAGGATATAACCTCCTTTAAGTTTAGGAGCATATTTTGATATCTTATTAAAAACATTAAGCTTATTAACATGGATATCATTTTAATAGAAACTATCTTAATGTCCAAATCCCGAAGGAGGCTGGCTCCTGGAGAGACATTATCCCACATTTCTCTTGTTGTCTTTGACGCCTGTCTTTGACATCAAGGACAGCTGCATTCTCACATAGGCTTTTGTGCTCGATTTGCTTCAGTGTCACAGGTCACTCAGCCTCTGGAAAACTTCCCTGCATGTTTACCACAGAATGAAAATAACGGAAAAGCAAATGAGATCTCAGTGTTATTATGAAAATAGTTTTCGCCTCGTGAGTTCCTTGTGAAGGGCTCCAGGAGCTCCAGGAGTTCCCAGGTCACATTTGGTGACCCACTATACTGGATAATCAACAACAGGGCCATTATTATACATCTTTACTGTAGAATGAAAAAAATGTTGACGGGAGTGATTATTACAAAGTGGTATTGGAGGGTGATAATCTAGGCTCTCTAAGTGAATTATGACATTCAATGGCTTTTAAACAATGTCAGTAGAGCTCAACTTTGAATACTTTTCTTATCTGCAAATGTAAGAATGTTTATTTCATGCGACTATTTTTTAAGTGTTGCAATTATTAGTGACCTAAGAGTATTGGTGGCCTTAGCTATTTTTATTACTGAAGCCACAGTAGAGAGCAAATATGTAAGGACCCCTCTTCCCTGTCTTCCAAAGTACTTGACCATATACTATGGTAAGTTCAGAAAACAAATGAATATGTGAGAGGTGCTACAGCATCTTTGTGTCACACTACTGTTAACCACTTATTCTAGTAAGATTGCCGCTGGGTTACCATGAAAACACTGAAGGCTAGGGTGGCTAAGTTACCCTGCTACGATGAGTGAGAGAAGATCCTGGGAAGTCTCAGAGCCCAATTCTAGGGTCAACATTCCTCTTCCTGCTCCTGCTATTGAATCCTCCTCCTGAAGATATAGGATTTCACTATGTATTCCTGGATGGCTATGTACACCAAGCTGGCCCTTAACTCATAAAGACCCAGCTGCTTCTGCCTCTTGAGTTGCTGAGGTTAAAGTTGTGTGCCACCACACCCTGCTCAAAGCCAACGTTCTGAACTATTCCCCTCTACGACAGCCATACAGGAAGGTATTTAATTTTAAAAAGGATTTATTCTTTGCCTTATGTGTTTGAATGTGTTGCTGCATGTACGTATGTGTACCATGTGTCTGCCTGGTGCACTGGGAGGACAGAAGGAAGCTTCATACCCCCTGCCACTGGAGTTACAGGTGACTGTGAGCTGCCATGTGGATGGCAGGAACCAAACCCAGACCATTTGCAAGAGTCAGGAGTGCGCTTACATGCCAAGCTATCTGTTTAGCTCCTATTCTAGAAATATTTTATCATAGTGCAGGTTGTGGGATTTGAGTGTAGACTAGGGTTTTTAATTATTTCTCCGAGTGCATTTTATTTTCCTGGAAAAAAGTCATTAAAATTTGTACCCATCGTTTGAGCGGGACCCCTGGACCCAAATCTGCCTATCATAATGTTCTACTTGTAGGTTTCTAGGACCCTCTGGATCCTTCTACTTTGCCATTCTCCCATGCTTCTCTCATCTAGAGTCCCAATAGGATGCTCTCCCCCCTGTCCCAATTTCCTGGTAAGTTAAGGCTTTCATGGAACTTCTGCCCTTGGGCTAGTATGCAGATATAAGTGAGTATATACCATGTGAGTCTTTCTGCTTCTGGGTTAACTCACTCATTATGATCATTTCTAGCTCAATCCATTTATCCACAAATTTCGGGAATTCCTTGTTTTTAATAGCTGAGTAGTATCTAAGGCACCAGCCAAGGACAATACAGGCCAATAAACTTTAAACCCCTACCCAGATCTAGCCAATGGACAGAACATTCTCCACAGTTGAGTGGAGAGTGGGGTCTGACTTTTACATGTACTCTAGTGCCTCATATTTGACCACATCCCCTGGAGGGGGAGACCTGGTGGCACTCAGAGGAAGGAAAACAGGTTACCAAGAAGAGACTTGATACCCTATGAGCATATACAGGGGGAGGTAATCCCCCTCAGTCACAGTCATAGGGGAGGGGAATAAGGGGAAAATGGGAGGGAGGGAAGAATGAGAGGATACAAGGAATGGGATAACCATTGAGATGTAACAAGAATAAATTAATAAAAAATTAAAAAAAATTTGTACCCATCGATGGATTTCGCTGTAGAATCCTGGATACACAGTAAGGGTAGGCCAGTTACCTCTAGGTGCCCATCAGCATTGCCATTATCTTTACTTTAATTATCTTTACTTGCCTCTGCATCTTGTTTGATTCCCTACTAGTTATATTAATTGTCTATGCCAAAATTCTTTTTCTCTGCATTTTCACAACCAATCCTATAAAGAATAATTTTCAGCATGATTTTTACCAAAACAAGATGTACTTAAAATCTTTTTAAATGAAGAGAACTTCTAGTATTCATGGATTTCATGAGCAAATTACCTCATGTGTGTTTTTCATCCATTTTAGGGAATTTAAAAAACTTCCTTAGAATATCTTAATTTACTAGTGACATCATTCTCCGGAATAATTAAAATCAGAATAAGAGATTTACTTTTATTTTCTCTAGTATTTGCTAGAAAAAATATATTTTTTATATTTATATAACAATCATATGACTGATTCCAACTTGGGCATAAGATGATAAAATTAATATTTCAAAATAGATTTTCTTTCTTTTTTATTATAGCAGAAACTTCCATGTAGAGCTGGAATACTAATCATTGTTTTTCTTGGACGAGTCTGTGAGGCACACTTTAGGTGCTATGTGCAATTTAATTTGTGTTAATAAGGGTCAGCATCACCATCTGGACAATAAAACATGGTGATCCCTTGAGAAAAATATGTGATCAAATATCTAAACTCATTAGAAAACATTTTTTAACAACAGTTATTTAATTATAATATATAAGGGAAACTTTATCCTTTTATAATCACTTTTAGAAGTATTTCCTACTTAAAGTTGACCCAGTCTACGAAATAACAGGTTTTCAGTAGTGGGAAGAAATCTGATCAGGGTGTGAAACGTTCAAGGTGGGACATGGCTCTTGTGTTTGCTGGATCCCATTACTTAAGAAATTTCTGGCACTCATGGCCAACCTGTCTTCTCTAAGCATTTTCAAATCTATAAGTCTCTCCTTTCCAGGGTTTCTCATTGATCAAAGTTTTCAGCAGCCCTGTTTGCTACCAATTCTCCCTGAAATACAGTCTTCTACAGGCTGAGTCTAGGGCTTTTTTCCAGATCACTCCTTGGAAATTTCCATGTCTCTGTTCTGTATCCTTCCCTCTCTTCCTTGCAGCGAATCTCTGCTGCATACTGCAATAATGGAGCAGATGTTGCCTTATAAAATACACTAAATAATTGTAGTTGGGGGTATTTACTTGGCTATTTTAAACAAATATCCCCTGATAGCTCCCAAATTAATCATATGATTTAACATTTTATTTGTCACCCTTCATAACATGCTATAGTGACAATGTATTATTCTTAGACCTCTAGGAATTGCTGAACCTTTTTCTTTTTGGTTATTTGAGACAGGGTTTCTTTGTGTAGCCCTGGCTGTTTTGAAATTAATTTTGTAGAGCAGGCTGGCCTAGAACTCACAGAAATCCACCTGCCTCTGCCTTTGTATGCTGGGATTAAAGGTGTATGCCACCACATCATGGCTCCTCATACACTCTTAAACAGCTTTTATCAGTGAATCTGAGTAGAGCAAGTTCAAATACAAAACAAAACAAAACAAAACTCTGGCAATGGTTTGGATTTCATGCAGGTGACTGGAGTGAGTTTTAACGAGGTATTGTCTTTTCAGCTTCAGGCTATACGATAAGAAAGAAAGCTCTAGCTTTAGCAGACAGAAGCCTGGGAAGATAAACAATATTTTTATCCTAAAAGAATTGTTCCCTTTACACCTGGGAAAATAGCTAAGGATTTAAAGATATATGTTTTGAGGAAAAACAAGAAGCATTGCTTTTAAAAGACCTATGCTGAAGGCAGGACTTTAGGACTTCTTTATTGAAATCCAGGGGACAGTGGCACTTTTAAGCACAGCCCTCAAGAAAATGTCGGTGTTACAAAAGCCAGAGCCATATTATATCAACATGCACTCTCAGGTATGGGGAAGACAGCCGTGTCTTTAGTGATTATGATTTCAAGCCATTTATTGTGTCAAATGAATGCTTTTTTATCATTGTGACTCAGTACACACTGTGCTTTAAGATGGTTCCTAAACTTATCCTGATATTCAGTAGAGGAAAGAAGAGTAGACTTGTGTAAATATTGTATGGTTAAAGGAACTAATGCAGTTAGTGCTTTAGCTTAAGATCATTGCAGATAATAGGGATATAATTTGAATAAATAATAATAATAATAATAATAATAATAATAATAATAGTAATAATAAAAATAAAAAGATTGTTGCAGATGTCCAGCTCAATGCATGTGGATATTCTAAGTGGGACATTCCAGTCACCTCCAAATCAAAATATGTTGTAAACATCTTTGAAAGACGCAATGGCTCCTTCTGGGGAAAATAGACATTTATAACTTATTAATCAACTTTTTTTTTTTTGATGAGCAACTACCTAGCAATAAAAGTAAATGTCTTTCAGCACCTATGCCGTGAAAATATATCCAGGAAAGGAGATTAATAACTAACTTACTTGTTTATAAAAATAATTATCAATCAAATAATATTCTATAACAAAACCACCTTGGGAAGTTACTCATATATAATCTTAACAGTGTAAGAATATATATATATATGTGTGTGTGTGTGTGTAAGTCGTTTGTTCACTGCTTTATACGAGAGACTAGGTGGCCTGTGAGCTTCTAGGATTCTTCTTGTCCCTGCCTCCCATCTGGCTGCGGGTGTGTTGTTGGGCTTGCACTTGCACACCACTGCATCTAACTTTATGTAGTCTCTTATGAATCAAACATTCAAGTCTTTACGCTTGAGTGGCAAGTGGTTCATCTGTGGGGCCATCTCCCTAGCCTTCTTCTCAGTTTTCCTTAAGGCATGTTCATACATTTCATATATGCATTTGCCTCCTATTTCCACTTAAACCCTTCTAGTGTTCACCCTTCTACTCTCCTCTCATAGGTGTTCTACTTCTTTCTACATTCCTGTTCCTGAAATACTGTTTTTCCCAAGCCATGGGCCCCTTTCTAGTTTTTTGCTCTTTAAACACACCCAGTTCCACATACATATACGTATAAACGTTAGAAGCTAGGATCCATATATATGGGGTAGCATATAACTTTAGTTTGCATTTTCTTGATGGATAAGAATGCTGAACTCTTTAAAAAGCATTTATTGGCTGTTGGCACTTCTTCTTTTGCGAACACAGTTCAATTCCTTGGCCTATTTTTATTTAACCTTGTTTATTTTCTTTGTATTCTTCATGTAGTTTAAAGTATTTGTAATAGTCTGACAGATGGGTATCTGGTAAATATTGTTTCCTCCATTCTGTAGTCTGTTTCTTTACTCAACTGCTTTCAATGCTGTACAGAAGTGTTTTTTATTTAATGAAGTCCCACCTGTCAATTGTTGACCTGATCTTTTAAGAAAATGGAGTCCTTGCTGCCACTGGCATAGCTTTGGGACTTGTCTAACTGCGGTGATGGGAAATGAAGAAGCAACAGGCCCACATAGAAAAGCTGCGATAAGGTGAGCCACAGGCTCTGATGGAGACACACCACTGGCATTCTGGGAAGTCAGCACATTTATTTTATACGTTTGGATCAAGGAGGTGGGTTTATAGTATACAGCGGGATAGGGAGGCAACTTAGCTAGTCTCAGGAGATCTTTATAAGGGAGCAGGTTTAGGCTGCTGCTATCCAGGAGGATGCTGTGGTTGATACTTTCAGCACACACTGCTTTTAGCTAGAGGTGAACGTCCACACTTGGAGCAGAGGAAGGCTCTGCCATCATCATGGGTCTGAGGCATTTGGCTCCTTGACTTCATCTGAGGCTCATTGGCCTCAGAACTTCATCTGCCCCTTATACACTCAAGGTCTGCTCCCTATGGGTTCGACTCAGAAAGTCCTTACCTGTATTTACATTTAAATGTTTTCCTAGCTTTTCCTCTAGCATTTTCAGTTCCAGGTCATATGGTTCATTTGGATTTGATTAATATGCAAGGTGAGAGATAAGGATGACCTGCAGTTATCCAGTTTTCCAGCACCATTGCTAACGTGGCTGTCTTTTCTCCAGTGTATGTTTTTGGAATCTTAGTGAAAAATCAGGTGAATGTAAACATTTGGGTTTGTTTGTGGGTCTTTTAGTCTCTTCTATTACTTAATATACCTGTTTTTGGTTCCAAACTATGTTGTTTCTGTTACTATGGCTCCACACAACTTGAAATCAGGCACAAGGACACCATCAGCTTCATTTAATTAATAAGTTGCTTAGGATTGCTTCGGTGGTCTCAGATCTTTCGTGCTTCTAAATGAGTTTAAAAATATATTTTTTTGTGAAGGATAGTGTTGTAATTTTGATGAGGATTATATTGATTCTGCAGATTGTTTTTGTTAAGATATCAGTTTGCACAATTTAAATTCTTCTAAGCTACACATGTGGGAAGTCTTTCCATCTGCTAGAATTTCTTCCTTGGTTTAAACTTCTCATTAGAGAGGTATTTTACTTCCTTGGTTAGGCTTACCCCAAAGCAGTTTGTTTTATTCTGTTGCAATTGCAAGGGGGGGGTTGTTTTCCTGATTTCTTCCTTCTTGCAGTGATGGGAACCAAGACAGAGACCCACAACTGGACAATGTGCAGTGATTGGGAGATCTTGGAGCCCTCAGTTCTAAATGGGATGTCTCCATTCAAACCTCTTCTTTTAGGGCTCAAGAGTCTATGTGGAAGAGAAGATAGTAAGAGGCAGAAGTAGGGAGTGACTCCAAAGAAACAGTGTCTGTCCCCTAGATACAACAGGACTTATGCTCATTCGAATCTATGGAGACTGTGGCAGCACACACAGGGCTTGTGCAGGTTCAGGCCACATGAAGTCCCAGTACTGACAAGGGGGGAGGGGACATGGACACAGGGTCCTACCCTTAACCAAGGAGCAATCTGAAATTGATGTTTGCTTGCGAAGAAAAATTAGTTTTCTCTAATGAAGTCTCATTGGCTGTATTAACTGCATTTCAAGGTAATCCCCATGCCCAGGGGTAGCTGGCCAACACAAACTGGAATTGATGTTATTTTTGTAGATTTTTTTTGTCTCATAATTGCTTTGTTTGGGTACTCTTGTCTTAATTTTATTGATGTTTTGCTTGTATATTTTGGTTTCTGGTTTTATGTATATGTTTTTTTTTAATGTGTGTGTGTTTCTTGGTTTGTTTGTTTGTTTATTTTTTAAGAGAGAGAAAGAAAGGGCATAGAGACTGGTGAGTAGGGAGGTGAGTATACCTGGGAGGAGTTGGGAGAAGGGAAAGTGTGATCAGAATACATAATGTGTGAAAACTTTTTCAATTAAAAAAATTCCTGCGAGGCCTTCACAGATATTTCTGCGAATTTCCAAATGGAACCATGTTTTTATTTCCAGCAGCAGAGATGAGTCTTGCCTGTTTTAAAATTTTATGTATATGGAGTTATTATTTTTTGATATGTGGGTCTTTCCATTAGTGTTGTTGAGTGATTTGTCTTGTCATTATTACTAGTGTGTTTGTTCTCATCCATGAATTGTATTCCACTGTATGTGCATCAGTAATTCTCTAATGGACGGACTTTTGACTTGGTGCTAAGTATTGGCTTTTATAGCTTGCACTGTTGTGAGCATTCATTGGTTAACATCTGTGTTATTTCAATTGGGACTATAATTAAAGAAAAAAATGCACTTATAGGAAATACATGTATTTTAAGGATGAGTTTGCACATGTCTTCCTTAGTTCATGATTAGTGCAATCTCACTGAAAACATGAAAATGGACCAAAATGTGTATTTACACCATGGGAATTTGCACACTACTGAATCTAGTGATAATTTTAGTATTTTGAATTCGTACTACCATCCACAGTCTATATGAAAGTTCATGTCACATCACATTCTTACCTACATTTTGTATCTTTGTTTTATTTTAGCCATTCTTATAGTGGAAATTTTGGTGTCATTAAAAACTAAGTTATGTTATATATATATGTATTTTGTTTTAGTCCCAGATGTGGGATATGGGGCTGATTCAGATTGTCAACAGCAGCAAGCTATTTGCCTTGTGCTGGCTCTGAGAGAGGCTCTCAGATAGTTTAGCTAAGGATAGTTTAATTTTGAGGACTCTGAGAGGGTATAAATTCCAGAGTCCAGAGAGTGTTGGGGGAACTTCAAGAAAGAAGAAAAACATTGCTGTTTCTAGTTTCTTTTGATTGCAGTTTGATGAGAAGTTAGTGATATCCTGAAACAAAGATTGGGTTTTCCTCAAGGAACCCAACGGCCTTAACTAGCAGGAAGTATCTAAAGAGAACTATGCCCCCTTTTCCTACTAGCCTTCTTTTTCTCCTACCTGGTATTGGAGTATTGGAAGGGTTTGGGATGGAGAAGAAAGAAAAAGATATAAGTAACCTAAATTAAAATAGATTTTAAAAGTACATGCCAATACATTCTGGTGGCTATGTGGTAGAATCTCATTTTGAGTTTAATTAGTATTTGGAAAGGTTTGGGCTATTCCAAATTAACTTGACCCAGAACCTGCATCTGTGATTTCATACATGGCTTTTGAGCGGCATGTATTTCTCAAGGATGTAGGATAATTCACCTGGGAGCTCACACCAGAGGAGAAATGATTGGTTTTGTGGAAGGAAGAAATGCTTCTGAAGTGGAGACACTTTTATTTCATTTGAAGATTTTGACAATTTATTAGAAACAAACTTCTTCAGTGCTTCTTTTAAGTAGAAATTTCTAGATTAATATTGGAATCAAGTGAAATTTCACAATGTCTACAGACACAAAGTCAAATTTGTGATGTCGATATAAAGATATGTTTCTTTTTACCTCTAAGTTGTGTGGTGAAGGGGGGAAATGACAGATTGTATGAGCAGCACCAACCATCAACTCTCACACCACAGGCTTTGAGGGGAAAGGTTTTATATCTACTACCGCTGCTCTGAGCAGCACACCGGCTGGCGATTTGTACTTAGGACTCCAGCCACATCCCTAGTTTTATCTAAAATACATATTCTTTGATATCAAGAGACTGACTGATGGTGGCAGAGCTTAAAATAGCTCAGTGAATTTGGATTTGAAAAGCTAAACACTCTCCTGTAAGAAGACAGTATTTGGTACTATATCTGAAAACGGTCTATTTACCCAGTTGGACAAAGTACAGTAATGGGCTTTATGATGCACATCCTACTATCTCTTTTTTAAATTGGGAAATGGAAAGTAAATGAGTTGCCATGTGAATATAGAAAGACATAGCTCTAAAAGAGATACATATTCCATGAAGCAGTGGGGGATAGTTTTAGCCAAGAAATAATTACAGTAACACACTGAATGGAAGAGTAGCAGCATGGATAGAAAATGACTATCAAAACCCAAATAATGCAATAAAACAACACAGAGAGGAATGCGTGGAAAAGTCCATGCACTGGCGCTGGCTCTTGCTGCCTCATAAAGCCACTTTTGATTTTTCTTTTTTTTTTTTTCTAAATTATTTTGTTCATCACATGACATCTTGTAAATGAAATTGTTAAGACTGTGCAGTTAGAAATTGGCAGTGAAATGGCACCACGAGTTTAGTTCAGGTTTAGGAAAATAACTGTTTACTTGGAGTTCATGTCAATTTTGAAGCAGATCGATTTATTGATGGTTGGGATCTAGAAAGCTCGGGGAGGTGAAGAGTCAGGGGAAACGCATGAGTGGCCCAGGGATTGGGAGGTGAGGAGAGCATGGAGTGATGTGGGATGGCGTTTCCCCAGACAGCCGGAGCTTTTGTTGTTCTGCGAAGTTTCTCTCAATAGTAAATTTGGTGTTCTGCGCCCCATCTATGCCTCTCACCAGCCTCTCCCCTCCCCTAGCCCACTCAGTCTTATCAGAACATAGCTCTTTGCTTGTCTTTCCTGTGTGTTTGGAAGAGGAACCCCAAGCTTTCTGAGTTTATATACTCCTCTTTAGCAGTTTGTCCGTTGCAGCTCCCACTTTATAGAGCGGGCGGGCTGGTGGGTCTGTTTACTTCATTACTCTTTTCCTTGCTTACTAATTCCAGTGCGATACCTGACATCATTCTTGCCCCAGGCCTACTATAAGTCGTAGCACCATGCCACTGAGGTGGGCACCTGCTCTGGCTCCTTTCTGACCTTTATTTCCAACCGCTTCCAGGAGCACTAATCTTCCTGGTGTGTGGCAGGACTTTCTCCAGTCTCCTCTGTTCTCTGTTGTCCTTTTTTTTTTTTAATTTTTAATTTTTAAAAATTTTTTTTACCACATTCCAATTACATTTAGTTTCATTTAAAACATTTTTTTGAGATTAAAAAATAATTAAATTATTTCCGTCTTCCCTTTCCTCTCTCCAAACCCTCTGAAATACCCCACCTTCTCTCTTTCATATCCATGGACTCCTTTTTCATTAATTGTTTTTACACACACACACACACACACACACACACACACACACACACACACACACACACTCCTAAATACATAAGTATAACATGCTCAGTTTATCTAATATTGTGCATATGTTTTCAAGGGTGACCATTTGGTACTGGATAACCAATTGATGTGTTTTTCTCTGGATATACAATTTTTCCTTCTCTCTGCATTTCTTAATTGCCTGTAGTTCTTTGTGTAGGGTCGAGGCCTAGTGGACTTAAGACCTGCTGAAAAAGAGGGAAACTGTGCCTCGGACTGGAAGCTGAGGCAACAACCCAGGGCTAGTGAAGTCATGAATCTTGGAAGAACACCTACGATCACCGCTTTACTAAGTTAGCATAATCCTTAACTATGTTTTAATTATTTGTCCTTATATCCAAGGATGGGTTTCCCCTCATCCAGGAAACTTCTCTTCGCAATAGACACCATTATAGAAAACCGTATTCAATTAAAATGCGGAGTTGTGGAGTCCAGCCCCAGTGAATACATCTTCATTACAACTCCTGCACCTAAGGTTCAGAGATCATCATGGAAGAGGGGTAGAGAGACTTTAAGAGCCAGAGGAACAGGGAGCAGGCTGGGAGACTGCGTCTCTCAGAAGCCACACCCATAAAGCCTCACCAACATGACTACCTAAGCATGAGCTGAAAACATGATAGACTTGTTTTCTTTTATGTCTTTGAACGTGAACACTTTGCCTGGCAAGTTTCTTTCAGGTAAAAATTGTTTTCTCTATTCTTTGCATGGATTCATAGATGGTGTTTCAGTCCTAGGTTTTAGCTTTATTGTCTTCTTTGATGCCTCTCATGATCCTTCTGATTCTTCTTTACTTTAGGCACATGTTTTGTACCTGATACATGCAGCTGACTTTATATACTTGCATACTTATATTCGCACTAATCTCTTTTTCCTTCCTCCTCTTCCCACTTCCCCTTTTACCTCTTCTCCACCTTTCCCGCCACCCTTTCCTCCTGTATTTACTTATCTTCCTTGTTAGAGTAAATATCATGAAGACAGTAATATAATTGGGCCTTGTTCACAACCATAGCTTTGTTACCTAGAATTGTACTATATACCATCTATGAATGAATAGAAAGGGACCAAGTCAATGAAAATTTATGTACTATGTTTTCAAGTATGTGATAGTTTTTAATCAAAAATAGGTCTTGTCAGTCTCCATGAGACCCACCCCATGGGAGAGAGCCAACTCCTGCCACCATTAATGATGCTCTTTTATGTTTAGAAACAGGAACTAACATAAACTCACAGCCAAGCATTAGGTAGATCTTGGGGAGTCCTGTCGATATGTGGGAGGGAAGGATAAAAGGACCCAGATGGGACAAGAACATTGCAAGAAGACCAACAGAGTCAACTAACATAGACCTATGGGGGCTTACACAGATGGAAACACCAACTAAAAGGCATATGTGGACTGGACCTAGGCCCCCTACACATATGTAACTTATGGGCAGTTTGATCATCATGTGGGTCCCCTAGTAAGTTGAGCAGGTCTTGTCTATGAAATGGACTCTGTTGCCTGCTTTCGATCACTTTGCCCTAACGGGGCTGCCTTGCCTGGCGTCAGAGGATGAGGATGAGCTCAGTCATGATGCGACTTGATGTGCTGGGGTAGGTTAGTGGGGGAATCTCCTTTTTTTCTGAGTACAAGGGGAGGGAGAATAGAAGAGGGAAGGTGGAGGGATGATTTCAGGAGGGACTGAGCTGTGAATGGGGTGTAAAGTGAATATCTAAGTTAAAAATAAATGAAAAGAAAGAGTTCCTGCTTGGAATTCAAGTGGCTGAATGGAAGTTAGCTTCTCAAGTATTTTTAAAACCAAATTTCATTTTGCTCTATACATGATACTGGAATAAATAAATTGTAGTTTTATAGAATTTCTCATTCAAAACTTCAGCAAATGTTTAAAAAGCTTTGTGTGGACCTCATTATTTCTTAAATGCACGTGTTTGTTTTCAGTTTAAATTAAGGGAATCTGAACAGCTTGGGGAACTAAGATGAGGAAATTCTCTACACCCTCCAGTCTCTTCTGCACATGGATGTTGACTGTCTGCCTTCCTTTAAGCTTTAATGTCGCCTGATCTAGGTCACTCTCCGAAGGCTTATTAGCTTCCACTTCCAGTGTAATTGCAGCCAGAAGCATAGAGTAATTTGAATGCTTTTGACAGGGATAGCTCTGGATAATCTTTTATTTATGTAATTAGCTTGGTTTAATTAAGGGTCAAACCTGAGGGGTTTCTCCTACTACTGCTATCGTATACCCTGCATTAAGTGCATTTAGTTTTACTTGGAGTAATTCTGTTCCAGGCCAGATAAATCCCAGCAGGACATGCTGACCTGGTTCTGTCCCCCTGTACACACAAACAGATAAGCTCAACTTCAGCTCCAAGGTCTTTGTGTTTTTTACTTACTCTCTTTTTCCCAGGATGAATTGCACAGATACAGCTTCCATTCTCTTGGCATTTCCCTGTTTCAAAAATACTAAAGTAGAGGAATAATCTTTAAAAAGCCGATAATTACTAATGTGTCTTAGAGGAAGACCCCTCAACCTGGACACAAAGGTTTTTTTATGTTTTGTCTTTTCTAGTGCAGAGATTTTTTTACTCAATAGCTTCTTGTCTTTAAGAATTTAGCTGGTCTAGGAAGTTAAAGGGCAAGAAGTGAAGAATAGATATTCTTCACTAATAGCAGAAGACCTTGGCGGGCTGAGCAGAGGAGGGTGGGTTGGATCATAGGCCATCCAGACGGGAGCTGGAGAGAATAATTAACAGGAGAGCTTGGAGTTGAAAGGAAAGGTGAAAGCACTGGTGATAAAGCTTTGGTGCATGATAAATAATGAATCCATCATATGCTCATTCTTATGCCTTTCTTTATCTGAATGTTACTCCTACTGGAAAAATACTCGTGACTTTATGGATCTTGTGCAAACTTATGAAAGGATAGTTTCCTTCTACAAAGAGGAAAAATGTATAGTCTTGATCCAATAGTTATCTCCCTGTCTTTACTTTCTTCGGTTCATTCTGTGTATGTCTATTCTATTACATATTTGAAAAATACTTAGTGCATGAATTGCAATAGATTTGGTCCTTTTTATTCATTTGTAGATAATATGTAGTACAGTTATTAATAACAAAGCTTTGTCAGTGAAAAGGGCATGTGTGTGCATTCACACACACACACACTCACACATGTATGCACACACACACACACACACACACACATCTATATTGTAGAATTTCCACTTTTAACATCCTTCCCAATTGCCCTAGTGCTACTGATTTAGGACTGGGCTTTAAGGAGCTTTGATACTTCTAACAAGAAACAGATGTGTCACCCAAGGTAGAGACAGAATTATACTCAAAGTTTTGACATAATTACTAGCTGAAGGATTCTGAGGAATATTATGAGGACCATCTTCTGAACAATCAAGTAGTGTTACAACTGCATCTTAATGCCTATGTTCAATCCACTTGGCTTTCAATGCTTAGTTCAGCTCTAACTCCAAGTCATGAAAAAGCAAAACTGCCACTGGATACCTGTGATGTTGACTTGTCAGTAGTTTCCTAGGTACAAGCCACAGGCCTTGTGTGTCTCTAACTTACTTTCTGGGTGTGCCAAAGGACAGGTTTACTTAAAAATCACACACACACACACACACACACACACACACACACACACACACACACACAACATATCCATATATACTTTTTTCCATTAGGTTGAAATGAAATTATAGTGTAAAAGAATGGTGGCATCCTAGTATGAACCAAGGCAGGATTACACTGTTAGACTCTTAGGTTCTGAGTCTTTTAAGTATGAGTTTAGGCAGACTACTAGCATCCCAGGATCCCCAGCTTGCAGATCTTTCTGCAAAGAAGATCAGTCTTCTTTGGGACTTCTCAGCCTGCATAATTACCTGAGAAAAATCTCCCTAGTAAATTCTCTCTCTTATCACTCACTCTTTCTATGTATATACTATTTTTTTCCTGTTTCTCCAGAGAACCTTGGCTAATTCCCATTATGTTACAGAATCACACAGTGTTAACAGAATAGTCTATTCAAACTGTAAGACAGACTAATGGATTTTAATGGAACAGGGTACAAAGACTTCATGGATATGGTTTCTGGTGTCAGATCTTGGTGTCAAATGAGAACAAACACATTTGTGTGAAAAGGCTATTAAAATACCCCTCCTTTCAGTATGTGTTATCTGTTTGAGACTCCTTTCCCCATAGATTTAACCAACTAATGTCTGAGAGAAAAAACTGAAAACAAAACAAAAAAATTATAAGACATGAACTGTCTTCAGTAAAGTCAGAAGATAAAGAGTATTGCAAAAGTGATAATGCCACTTTTTTCACTAGAACACTTACATTGGAAGATGTTTGTCGTGGTTGGAGTGAAAAATGTCCTCTGTAGGCTCATGCATTTGAGCACTTGGATTCATGTGGTGGTGCTATTGGGAGAAGTTCTAGAACCTTTAGGAGGTGGAGTGTTGCTGGAGACAGTATGACATTGAGGGTGGGCTTTGAGAATTCATAGCCTTGCCCGCTTCCTGTTTTCTCTTTCTGTCCTCTGTGTGTGGATCACATATAGCCAGCCCAGCTAACTTCTTGCTCCTCACAGCAGGGCCACACTTCCCTGTCATTCCGGAGTGTGGCCCTCTGGAACCGTAAGTCCAAATAAACAGGTCTTTAAGATGATTGACATTTTATCACAGCAACACAAAACAAACTAATACATTGAGGTTATTACTTAATAAAAATATTATTTATGATGCAACAAATGTTACTGTTAATCTAGAGTGAATCAACTTATATATGTTTTAAAGTCTTAATTTTGTTTTCTAATATTATAAATAGTCATAACCAAAATTCTATAAAATAGTCCTTAGATTGTAAAGTTTGAGAATTTCTGGCCAACTTCATATTATGGACATAGAACATAAAAATGCAGCAAAAATATTTCCACTTATACTTTGCTAAAATTAGAAATAATTCTTAGCTTGGGCTATGTAGGAGACCTTGTCTCAACAAACAAAACCCAGGTCCTATCCAAATCTTTACTGTTCCTGTGTTGTCTTTCTTTGAGAAATTCCATTTAATTCATTCAGTGGCTTTGTGCTAATATTTACTCCCTTGATCAGATCCTTGTATGAGCTACTTCAAAGTCAGACAGCCTTACTAGTCTCTGGAGAGTATGGCTGTTTGTTCTGTTTTAGTGCTCCATAAAACCCTAACTGCCCTCCATGATGATCATGCAACTCCCGTGTCCATCCTGCCCCCTGCATACACTTCTTGATTCCCAACTACTACAGAGGCATCACCTTGCACACAGATGACAGTGTCTGCTTAACTCATAAGTGTGCACTGAAGCTGTCATGATTGATATCAGCATTCTTAGCATGGCTGAAGACTTGGTAATCACCATTGATCAGTGCTTACCATGTGCCTCTTTCTTGCTCCTTCCTCTCATTTTTTTTTTCTGATAATTGAACAACATACCAACCTTTGTCTTAGTATCTATATTTTTGGGGAACAGAGGTAAAGATTCTTTTGGAAACACGTTTAAACTCTTTTCTTAATTTCTAAATTAGTGAAATTGATTTTTTTATGAAAAGATTTAACACTATAATCATTTCTACTCATCATTATATTTATGCTATTAATTTTTCTAAATTTTGCTTAAATCATCAACATTTGTGTTATTATAGTTATCTTTTTGTAACTTATAGGTAACATACGATATACCAGAAAAACGTTTTTAGTTTTTATGTGCCTATCACTAATTAGCAAATCGCTTTTCAAACAGGACATTAAACCTTCTTGGAATATATCTATCACCTGTACAACTTGTGCTTATTCAGGCTAATTATTTTGAGAACGTTTGATTTTCTTGTCTGAATAAAAGCATGTGTATTAAACCCTCTTCTAGGACATCAAACCTTCTAGGACATTAAACCTTCTGGGACATTAAACTTTCTCAGAATATATCACATGTTCTAAGGAATCTGTTAGTTTAACCTGTGTTTATTCAGGCTAATCCTTTTGAGAGCCTTTGCTCTTCTTGTCTGAATAAGAACGTGCTCTCTAGTTTTCCTGTACAGTGGTCAGCCTGGAGTATCGTTTTTACAATCACCACTGTGATTCAGTTCATTTCACTCTCACGTTTTGGCTTTTGCATCCTGCACTTTCTCGGCTCCCTCCTCTCTTTACATAGAGCCTTTCTTCAAAAACCTCCCAAGGCAATATTTTGATGGTGAATCTTGGAGACTGTGCAGGTCTATAAAACCTTAATTTCTTTAAGTGTTAATGGGTTTTCTCTATTGTCTTACTCTATTTCTCTTGAGAAATTTCATTGCATTCTCATTTCTAGTCTTTTGTGTCTCATTTTCTGGGAACTTTTAGATTTTTTTTTCCTGTCTCAGGTAACTTGAAATATTATGCCAAGATCTCGTAAAATGTGACTATTATGGGTCACAAAAATCCATTATTCTTTCCCATAATTTGGAGTTAAATCTAGAAAAAAAAGCTGATCAGTGAGATTCACTTCCCAACTCTCTGGGTACTGAATGTGGCCTAGGAGTGGTACTCATCAATAGAACACCAGCAGAGGGGAGGAACGCTGTTGGAACAAGCCTTTTATGAACCAGGAGTGTTTCCTCTGTGCTCTGACAAATTGTGGGGCAATAAGCCACCAAGCAAGTGTTCATGGGCACCTGAACCATCATATGGAGCAGACCTGCGTTCCTTTCCTCAACTTCTACGTAAATGAGATAACAATCTACCACATTTGAGGCATGTCTTACAAGAACTTGATGAAGTCATGGTGTATATGTGTGTGTGCATGTGCATGTGTGCTGTAAATAACACAATATTCCTATTTTTAGTTAGGTACTTTGCTGGCAAATATTGTTATGAACATGTATCTTTATTAGGAACTTTTCTTTTAGCATTTAATTAGCAATATATTACATGTTCTAAATTTTCTGCAATATCAGTTAGCAGATATGGATCTCTCAAGAAGTACTGTAATTTTCTCATTTTTCCTCTGTCATCAAAATCTTTTCAGGTGGAGTGGGTAATATATATATATACACACACATGGATACTTTAAAGTTTATCATTAGCATATATAACTCATTTTAGTTATGCAAAATTTTACTTCTAGCATGTAATTCTTATTTTGGATTGTAATATACCTTAGTTATATTTCAATTTTTATAATTATTTTGAGATTTTTCTCTGCTTTCTATATTTTTCTGTATTTTGTTGATGGTTCTTCTTTACTTAAGGGTCTTTCTTTAATATTTAATGATTCTATGTCAAAGACTGCTAATCATTAAGTGTGTCTGTTGATACAAAGAGAGAGGCTTCTCAAGTGGTTAAAAGCTCATTGTGTATATGAATAAAAGACCTTCCTTTGTACTTCCTGTAGTGTGATGAGGTGACAAGATGTCTTTTTTTGGAATAAGTTTTTAATTTGAAGATAAGGTCTAGTTGCTGGATTTTTTTTTTTTTTCTGCTTAGGGGCAGAATCAGGGCTGGTGTGGCTTGGACACTGGAGACTGCCATCAGTCTCCACAGAGCACTTCTGTTCTTGTAGCATGCTCATTCACAAGGGGGCACTATTTTTTTCAAATAAATTCTCCGTGGGTCTCATGGAAAGGGAATAGTCTGGCCTCTTTGCCTTTATAGGAGGGAATCTGGGTTGTAGTTGTTCTTGTGCAAACGTTTACCTAAGCTTCCTGCTTTCTGCAGCCTTGCATCCTATCACTTAGCCCAAGACTCAGGCTAATTATCAACATCTGAACATTTAAGTTCAACCTTCAGTCTGTGTGTGTGTGTGTGTGTGTGTGTGTGTGTGCGCGCGCGTGCATGTGCGCGTGCATGTGCGCGTGTGTATCCATCCCTTGAAACTGAAGTTAGAGGCTCTTGGGAGCCACCCATCATGGGTGCTGAGAACTGATTCTCGGTCTTTGTAAAATCAGCAAGTACCCTCAACAACTATGGAGTCTCTTCAACCCTTCATTTTCTGCACTTATAGATTCTAAAATTTTGTTGAACTCTTTTAATTATCATTCCATATTCTATTTTCTTTTTCTATGTAAAATTATATATTTTAGATTTTTTTTTTTTGGTCACAGTGATATAGGAGAAGACAGGAAGACAGATGTGTTTGGTCTTCCATGTCTAACCTGAAATATATTTGGGAGGGCTTTAAAAGAAGGATCTCTAGAAATATTTGTATTATATGAACCCCAAAGAGCAAGGAAAGCAGAGTAGAGACAAGAGGAAGGAAGGCCTTATTAAAATTCCACCCAGTGCTTTTATGAGACTGAGCATCTGCCTGGCGCATGCAGTCCAAAGCTCCTCCTGTGCTAGTTGTGCACCGTGAAATACAGAGCTTCCCTTTGTCTTCCTGAAGTAGCATTGAGCCTTCAGACAGTAAATTCTTCACTTAGTCTGTAGAATATATTGCTCATATAAATTGTAAATGCACTGTGTTAATCAGATCTGCCACTAAGTAAATTGCCTGAGTTCTCCTGCCAGTTAGGAAATCGTAGACTCTTGGGTCTAGTATTTCTCTTAGCTGACAATTCAAATTAAGGAAGAGAAATACTTCCGGATTAAAACCTGAAATATAACTTGAAGCCTAGACACTGTCTTTATACTGCTTCACATGGGTGTCTTTTTTCTTAATTCTACTTAAGTCGCTGTAGGGCAGGAACAAAGGCAGGGAGGGATGTCTGTGTGCTTTCTCCTTCCTTCAGGAGACTGGAGGATGCTCATGCTGTCTTATCAGTATCTCAGTTTACTGATATGTATGTCAAACATGCACATACATTGAAGCCGTGCCTCTGAGGAAAGTGTTCAGATTACACTTTTACAGACATTCTAAGTGATTCTGGCAACCTTGGAGTTTGATGTCTACTCTTTCCACAGAATGGTAAGCAGCACAGATATGACCAAATCCTCATTTATTTAAGTAGGTATTTTCTAATGTCCTAAGTCATTGAAATGTATTTGCATGCAGTTAGCTCTTAAAAATAAAATCATGCATGTACTCTGGTGCCTCATATTTGACCATGTCCCCTGGAAAGGGAGGCCTGGTGGCACTCAGAGGAAGGATAGCAGGCTACCAAGAAGAGACTTGATACCCTATGAGCATATACAGGGGGAGGAAGTCCCCCTCAGTCACAGTCATAGGGGAGGCGAGCAAGGGGAAAATGGAAGGGAGGGAAGAATGGAAGGATACAAGGGATGGGATAACCATTGAGATGTAACAAGAATAAATTAATAAAAAAGTTAAAAACAAAACAAAACAATAAAATCATGATGATTTTTGATGACCCAACATTGTTTTAATGTAATGATATGTGCAGGAAGAAAATGTCAAAACCGAGCAGGATGACTATATGACGTATGAACAGCTGAACCTCAACGTTTCAGTGCTGTTGGCTCTCAGATTTAAAGCATTACCTTGCATGAGCCTGTCTCCTGTGTCCTTTTGGACTCTTTCCATCATTTGCACAGTTACTGTTCTAGAGAAGTATTGCTGTGTCCCAGTCTGAATCTGCAGCAAAGCACCGTCTTATGCTTAAAGAATGGGTGGGACCATGGATAGGGCACAACTGGGAGGCCTTTCTCTGCTCCACAATGTCTGGAGTCTCATCCGGAAAGTTCTACAGCAGTTGTAACCGGAATCTTAAGGTGATTTCTTTACCTCTTTTCTTGGCTGAACAAGCTGGAAGTTTGGCCCCAGCTGCCCCAGCTCACAGGCAGATGCCGAGGGCTCTCTGGTAGCTGGCCTAGCCTCAACAGCAAGCCACAGGTCTGAGAAGAGATCCTGTCTCTGCCTCCCCAGGGCTGGGATTACGTTTTCATTAGGTGCTGGGGGTTGAACTCAGGTCCTCACACTGACAAAGCAAGCATTCACAACTGCCTACACCCTCAGATGCGAGGCCCTACCTTTCTTTCTTTCAAGTTTATTTATTCTTTTCTCGTAAAGATCCACCCCTCAAAAAAAAAATAAATAAAATAAAATAAAATAAAATAAAATAAAAGCAGGCCTCAGCCAGATGGTGGTGGCACACACCCTTAATCCCAGTACTCAGGAGGCAGAGGCAGGGAGACTTTTGTGTGTTCAAGGCCACCCAGATTTATAGGACAGCCAGAGCTGTTACACAGAGAAACCCTATCTCAAAAAACTAAAAACCAAAACACAAAACAAAATAAATAAAAAGCAAGAACAAGTCTTCCAGGGTCATCAAACAAACATAGTAGGAGTAGGCCCTATCTCTTAATAGGAATATGAACTCCTGATCCTCCTGCCTCTGCCTCCTTCAGCAAATCCTACTTGCCTGCGCCACCATATCCAGCAATGCTGGCAAGGATGTGGAGAAAGGGGAACACTCCTTCATTGCTGGTGGGAGTGCAAACTTTTACAACCACTTTGGCAATCAATCTGGTGCTTTCTCAGAAAATTGGGAATAGTGCTACCACAAGACCCAGCATATACCCAAAATGTACTCTACCATACAACAAGGATATTTGCTCAACTATATTCCTAGCAACTTTATTTGTAATAGCCAGAATTTGGAAACAACCTAGATGTCCCTCAACCAAAGAATGGATAAAGAAACTGTGGTACATTTATACAATGGAATACTATTCAGTGGTGGTGCACACCTTTAATCCCAGCACTTGGGAGGTAGAGGCAGGAGGATCTCTGTGAGTTCGAGGCCAGCCTGGTCTACAGAGAGAGTTCCAGGATAGCTAGAGCTATTACCCAGAGAAACCCTGTCTTGGAAAACAAACAAACAAACAAACAAACAAACAAATAAACAACCCCCCCAAAAAAACAAAAAAAAAACCAAACAAACAAAAAAAGGAAATCTTGAATTTGCAGGCAAATAGATGGAGGTAAGAAAAGATCATCCCGAGTGAGGTAACCCAGACCCAGAAAGACACACATAATATATACTGACTTATAAGTGGATATAGATCAACATAGAAGTCCTCTGAAAGACTCCACCCAGGGGGCACTCAGACAGATGCGGGAACTCACATCCAGACTCTGGGCAACGTGTTGAGAGTTGTATGGAAGAGTTGGGCGATGGAAGGGGTCAGGAGCTCCACAAGGAGACCATCAAGGTTGGCAGATCTGGAACCAAGGTTGGCAGGATCTGCACAAACTGATGCACCAGCCAAGGGCATTGTGAGCAGAGAACCTAGACCCCTTGCTGAGATGTAGCCAATGGACAGCTCATTCTCTGAGTTGCTGGGATTGGAGGCTGGGGACTGTCCTTGACATGAACTCTCATGCCTGCAGTTTGCTCACTGCCCCTTGGCAGGTGGCCTTGTGGGCACACAGAGGAAGGGGAATTCAAGCTATCCGATGAGACCTGATAGGCTGTGGTCAAATGGTGGGGGAAGGGGGCATCCCCCAGCCCCCATCAGAGGTCTAGGGGAGGGTAATAGGGCAAGGGCAGAAGAGGGAGAGAGGGTGGGAATTGGAAGATAAGAGCAAGGGGATAACAGTCAGGATGTTATGTGAATAAATTATAATAAAAAAATTTAAAAATAGGAAAAATATGAAAGAATTTAGGGCCCAGGTCTTAAAGCTAACAGCAACTGAGCTGAGAAGTGTCTATCTCCGAAGCCCCAGCATCCTTTCTGACCTCTTCCATCTTTATAAATAAGAGCATTTCTCTTCTTTTCTAGAGAGGCAAATATAGCCAAATCCTGTACCTGCATATTTTACTTACATATGTGGTTTTATGACCACTCTGTAGAGTTGATTTAACGAATGGAGACACTGATGTGCTGAAGGCAGATCAGCTGGGTCACGGCTACACAGCAGGGAAGGTCTGATGGGAGCTCAGGCTCTGGGCTACTCTCTAATAGTAGCACTTTCATATTTATGTGAGATCCTCGCATCGCAGTCTAGGAAGTTTACATAATCTAATGTCACTGGTGAGGGTTGAAATAAATTTCTAATCACACTATCAAATATCTCAAGCCTTTTGAAAAGTTGCTTTTGGCTAGATGGTGCCTGGATCGTAAACCTTATCATCTAGCGAAGCACTCAGGGGCTACAAATTTTTAAGGTTTTCATTTCCTGTGGAAAAAAGAAAATGTTCTTAGTTGCACTCTGCTGCTGAATTTGGACCAAGAAGTAAAAGATGCTTTTCTCTGTGAAAAGGGCAGGGCACTTCCATTTGTTTTTCCCGGAGGGGTTGGCTATTTGGTCTAATTTTTGTGACAAGCTGACTAAGGGTCAGAGAATGTCAGGCGTGCACAAGGCCTTGTGCAGCAAAAGTTGAGACAGGAAGCAGAAAGGCTGGTATCAGGTAGAACCATAAACAGAGAGCAGGCCCAGCAGGGGTCAGGCTGAGGAACAAGGCATTACAATTTTAAATCTTTCAGAACTAGACTCATAATCTCTATACCAGTTCAAGCCAAAGTATGGTTAATGAAGTTGAACCCAACTGGAGGTCAGAAATCTCAGGCAGGGAGGCCAGACCGTTACTTTCTAAGCAAAAAGTGAGGCCAAGCCAGCCTGTGCTCTGTGTTTATGTAAGACTTTTTACTGCTCAGTGAAGGAAAGGGGGCACGGGATGGATGTGCCCTTTCCTAAAGGATTGCTTGTGATTCTGAGAAGTGATTACACCATAAGTTTGAGAGTAAGAGAGAATGCCAAAACTTACCAGTTTTTGCTCACTTCTTCTTATATTTCCATGTTTTCTAAGATTGGATCGTTTATCTCTGAACCTACTTGGATTTATTTCCGAGGGAGAAATAATGTGGTCCTAACTCTATCCTTAAGGATCTCAGAGAGTCCTTGTTTTTCCTTCCCTTTCTCCCGTCTTCCCTCTCTCCCTTCTTCCCTATCATCATCATCACCACTATCATCATCACCACCATCATCACCACCACCATCTTCATCACCACCATCTTCATCATCACCATCATCATCATCATCATCATTTTACTTTTAGAAGTGCTTCATCATATATCCCATACATCCCAGGCTGGCCTGATATTTACAATAGCTCTTCTGCCCCCACATCCAGCTCCTGAATGCTGGGGTTACCGACATCTCCTACCCTGCTTTTATTTCTTTCATTTTTCACAATGCCTGGGGGAAGGGTGAGACCCAGGGACTGGCATACCTAAACCAATGTCCTGTCCTGCTCTACACGTTCAGCCCAGTATATGTTCTTTTCTAGAGTTTTCAGCTTTCTCTGTCTCAGAGCTTTGTTGCTGTTAAGGGACACACCAGAAAGTTTAAAATATCTATGCTCCCAGGAGGAACCCTCAGTCAATAGGAAGGCAGGGATAGACAAGTCTTGTTCTCTATCCTCTTAGTGGGAGGGTCCTACGGTTTGATTGTCAAAGAAACTTTCCAAGTTTGGTCCCTCCTGTTTTTTATTGGCGCCTCCATCTTCCTGTTCTATGTTCTTTATGTATCTTCCCAGGTTTACCTTCCAAGTCATCTATCCTTTTCTAAGTCCTTATGTTTGGGTCTGCCTTTAGGGAGCTCAAGTGAAAATTCTACACTAACAAATCATTGAAGTACATTTGTGTGTGAGAAATATAATATTGAAATCTGCTATATGACAGTACATATGATTGGCAATACTGGATCATGCACTTAAATCTTTTGGAGGATAAATATCATTCTGTGTCCCTGCATTAAAACAAAATAAGATAAAACAAGTGAACATCCACAAGGGTGGTACAAGGACATTTTTGGTGATGATAGATATGTTAATTCCTTGATTGGGCTGACAGCCTCACAGGGGTATGCAGATGATCAAGTCTAATTTCTGTATAGCAAGTACACCTCCACATGCCTAATTGTATTTTTATAGCAATAACATTTTACTATATATATTGGGGCCACTGATTTTGTTTTATATCTCTTGAGTTTGAGATCATTGGAAGACTGTATTATCATAGATAATTATTCATATAGTCTCATTGTTCCACTCAGGATGACCATTTGAGCCAGGTGTGGTGGCACACACATTTAATCCTAGCACATGGGGAAGCAGAGGCAGGCGGATCTCTGTGAGTTTGAGCCTGGTCTACAAAGTGAGTCCAGGACAGCCAAGACTACACAGGGAAACTCTGTCTCAAAAACAAACAAACAAACCACACAACAACAACAACAACAAAGGATGGCCAGTTGACAGGTGATGGTTTTCTGTGACATCCTCCATCTGTCATCCAACAGGAAAACTGCAGGTAAGGTTGTGAGGCTGTTGTTAGATTGGAGTCTGGCACAAAGATGTAGAAATGCAACAAAACCTCAGCTAGGTTACAATGAGCATATATATGAGTAGGAAAGACCATTCTTCTTGGTATAAATTACTATGAATTGGGAGTAATCTGTTATCAAAACATAACAGGCTACAGTGACCAATAGAGAATATTTGAAAACAATTTAGTCTGTGATTTCCAGTGCAGATTAGCCATAAGATTTACAAATGGGATTTTTGCACTTACATACTTGAAGCTTGAATTCTTTATTCTGTAGTTTACAGTGGAATAAAGGAATCTGCACTTTAAAAAACCTCACTGAATAGTTTTAATGATCTCACCTTTGAAAACCATCTATATTGGTTATTAAAGGTTAAAGGAGATTGGCAACTTGAAGTTTCTTATATGCTAGCTAATTTCTAAAAAACATCATTGTGGCTAAGGTCAGCATTTGAATTAGTTATGAATTCTTTCTTCCTATTTTAACTGTGTACCTGAATTAGAGGTAATTCTAAGTTAGTATTATCCAAAGTAGTAAAGTTTAATTGTATGTCATAGAGAGGTCATCTGGGTTCACACCTAATCAAAAGTGACAAATGTAGCATGTCTCTAAGGGCGTTGGGAGGTTACAAAGGCAGAGATCAGTGGGACTTTAATAATAGAGTCAATTTTTTTGCATAGAGCAGTAATGTGCTCACTATTCAGATGTTATGAGTCCCCAGGAATAACTCATGGTGGAGATCAAGAGATGAAATTAAGGTAGTTCAAGGGCCATGAGTGAAAATTTCTAGTATCCCAGCTGGCAGCCCTGTGCCATTCACTTTTCTAAGTCACGGTATATGTTTCCATAATAGAAACTGCCTATTCAACTCAATTTTGACTTTCTACTTTGTACCTACTCTGAGGAAGACATCAATAGATGTCTGCTGTTCCTCTGAATTATTTCAAGAAGAGTGGAGCAGAAGTATATCAGCTCATTTAGGGAGGCAATCCAAGGTAAAAAATGTGAATAAAAGAAAGGAATACTTTCCATACTGACCCAGGTTCTTCCGTGATCTATGCTTCTAAAGTGTTTTTGTGTCTGAAGCTCTCTTGAATAATTTGCATCATTGACCCATGGGCGAGGTCTTTGCCAACTATTTCCATGAACTCAGCGACACTTGAGCTGCCATGGTTTAATTCCTCATTGTCCCTCATCTTAGTCTATTGCACCTGGCATCCGAGCCTGTGGCTTTTCTCAAACAAAGTTTTCCAAGAACTTACCCAACTTGGTCAAATTTTTTTTCTTCAAAGATTTTATAATGATACTCATTTCATGTCCATTACAGTCTCATCGTGTATCTTAAAGATGTAATGATAAAAGTTTTTACTTAGTAAGCATTTTCTGCATGCCAAGGACTGACTGTGACCTACAGATATCTACTGAAGTACATAATATTAGCTCCATTTTTCATAAGAAGAAATAAAAGTTTATAGAGGTCCAGTCCTCATCCATGGCCATATAATAAGTACATGTGGATATTAGGCTTAATACCATGCTAAATTCTAAACTTGTGGTCATTAGCACTTTTCAAGGTCTTAGGACAATTTCATGGAAATACATTTATCTGCCTTGCATAAAAGATGTAGAGGTAAAAAGTTAAACATTACTTTGTCTTCAAACTCTTTAAGCAATGTATGCATGTATGTATGAGTGTGCATGAGTGTGTGATTTCATGTGTGTGTGTGTGTGTGTGTGTGTGTGTGTGTGTTGACTGTGAAGGCTTATGGCTGATGTTGGGTTTCTTCTTTGATCCTGGTCCACCTTATAGACATTCAGGCTGGTACTTCAATTACTCTTGCTAGCCAGCTTGTCCCAGAGAGTCTCTGTCTGTGCCTCCTGTGGTGGGATCACACAGAGGGCACTATGACCACCTGGACTTTATGTAGATGGGTATGAGACCTCCAGCACAAGGCAAGTGTTTTTATCTGATATGCTATCTCTCTAGCCTCTCTGATAACATTTCTTCAATAGCAGTTGAACCACAGTGGATTGATGAAGGCAGATTTTATTTATCAACAGAAATGAGTGTTTCTAATCTGTAGGAGGTGGAAGTAGATCAAGAAATTCCAGACCTAGCTGATGAACAGGATATTCTCCACCGTTGAGTGGAGAGTGAGATCTGACTCTCACACGAACTCTGGTGCCCCTTTTCTGACCACGTCCCCTGGATGGGGAGGCCTGGCAGCACTCAGAGGAAGGATAGCAAGTTACCAAGAAGAGACTTGATATTCTTAGAGCATATATAGGGGGAGGAGGTCTCCCTCAATTACAGACATAGGGGAGGGGAGAAGGAGGGAAGTAGGAGGGAGGGAGGAATAGAAGGATACAAGGGAAGGGCTAACAATTGAGATGTAATATGAATAAATTAATAAAAATGATGAAAAAAAAAGGAATTGGAGGAAGGAAAAAATGCCTTTTTTTTTCTGAACTAAGACATGCATATTTTCCTGTCCTGTTCTTTACTCTTTAGAGTTGGTCTGGTAATTAATTACCAACTGTATTTTGGTTCCTTGGCATGCAGATGGCAAATAGCATTAGCCAATTCCAGCAGTAAGTTTTCCATATCTATCTATCTATCTATCTATCTATCTATCTATCTATCTATCTACCATCTATCTAATATCTATCTATATACCACCAAATCTTTTTCTTTGGAGAACCTCTATTAATACGGATTTTGGTACTGAGTCTGGTTATAAAGGAACAGCATTTTTAATAAGTTTTCTGAGTCCATCCAAGAATTTCTGAAATTAGCTTCTAATATGCACATATTCTTTCCAGTTCTAAAGATAATTCTTGGCATGAACTCTTTGTAGTAAATACCCAAAGCATTTGCATTATTTACCCCTGGTGAACTACTTATGAGAAGCAAGGAACTAAGTGATTTAATATACACACTTTCAAATTTTTTTTTGAAAAACTAAAAAATGCATAAGTGGTTTATTGTTTCTAATGTACTAGATAAAATGTTGAAACAAATGGAACAATAAAAAGATTTTAACTCCAGTATGAAGTGGCACATAAATGACACGTAAATGACCCCAGAGCTTATAAGTATTCCCAGAAAGACAGTCTTGTCTATTACAGATAAATAGCTGAAATTGGTGAAAATGAAATACAGAATCTCAGTTTGCAATCAGTAGGATTAAGGTACAAGGTGAATCCTTAGCCTTGCACTTGTCTGTTGGCAAACTGAGTTCATTGACTTGGAAAGACCTTGATGAAGATGGAAACACTGACCTAAATTCTCATTAGTCTTTGCAGCTGAAGCCTTCTCGTTCCCAGTGAAAGAGACTTCACTACCAGTGAAACTCGGTCTACCCTCAGCAAAAATAACTTCCTAAATACTTGTGGAAGAAGTCTTTCCATTTTAAGGGACAGTAGTATCTCATATTGATCTCTCTTTCCACAGTGGTAGTGACCACATTCCTTACAATGGGGTGATCTCTCTACTTGAACTAGAGGATTTACCCTGCATTGCCTGAGAAAGTTATATAGACCCAACTTGATGTATTTACTCTTTAAGTCAATGCTGATTCTCCTGAAGACTCACCCTATCTGCATGGAGATCTACCACAGGGTTCAGTTTTTAGCAAGCCCCCAAGATAAAGTACAAAGCACGACACATGATGAAGATATCACATTGCAAAACAATTACACACATTTTCTAATTTATGTAAGAAAAATCAGGGCCATGTGTGGGAATGGCCATGAGAGGTGGGAAATAATGGTGGAAGAAACGAAATTGGAGAAGGTGCAGTGTATTGATAGGGCATCACTGAACAAAGATTCTGCATTATAATTAGGAAGGTGTGCAATGTCCCCTGCAGGTTCATGTCTTTGGACACTTGCTCTCTAGCTGGTGGCGGTACCTTGAAAGCTTGCAGAAACTTTAGCAAATAAAAGCTCACTGGAGCCAGGGGGTGATGTGAGGCACACCTTGGGGTTTTATAGTCCAGTTCTCTTTCTTGCCTGTGTCTGTCTTTGATGATAGACACAGTGTAGCCTGCTGCCTGACACGTCGGCTGACACATCTTCTCTCTTGAAGTTACTTTTGTCAGGTATTTGTCACAGTGATGAGAAATACAGAGAACATAGGAGGGTCCTAACAGTTTGGTTGGTTGATGGGAGCATGCATCAAAAATTACTCACTGTGAGCAAATGGGAAGACCTGACCATATTGGTTATATGTAGAGCAGCGGTTCTTAGCCTTCCTAATTGTGTGACCTTTTAATACAGTCCCTAATGGGAAGAGATGGAGAACATTACCAAGTATTTTGGCATTATGGATGGGAGGTAGTCCAAACAGAAATTGTCAGAATCAGATGGAATGGGACGGAGACTGGGATTATTGGAGGACAGTTTAGGAGGTAATATCTGTTTGCCTCGGGTAAAGGCTTATTCTAAAATATAGCAGGTGTCTGTGTTTTTGTTGATTGCTAGTGGGTTAGAAAATATCTCTGTAATAATAATTATCTTAATAATAAATATTTATTAGGCCATACTTCTAAATTAACCACAACATGACCCCAACCATAAAATTATCCTCATTGCTATTTCATAACTTTAATTTTGTTACTGTGATGAATCATAATGTAAATATACATGTTTTCCCATGGTCTTAGGCACCCTCTGTGAAAGGGGTCACTTGTATTCTAAGGGGGTCACAAGCCACAGGTTGAGAACCACTGATGCAGAAGAAGGGATTAAAGGTCATCGGGGGGATTGGAAGTTTATGGCAAATTTTCCCCAATTCATGGGTATCCAGAAGATACTCTGTTTACCTTGAGAAACAACTTACACAGGGGCTTGAGTTCCCTTTAGAGGTCAATAACCACTATGCTGTTTTTGTTGTTGTTGTTTATTTTTATTTTTTTGTCTTACAGTGAAAAATACAGCTGATCAGATAAACTGTAGGTGCAGTGTATAAGTGAGTAGATCTGGGTAACAGTGACCAAGTGGCAGCACTGCACTGAAAAGCAAGGTAGGGGTGGTTTACTTGGCAGGCATTAGCATCAATATAGTATTCAGAACAGCCCAAGTCTCACACACCTGTGCTGATAGTTAGCTCTTCAGAACTCTACAAATGAAACAGAGAGAAAAAGACAAGATCTTCATACTCAAGCTGTATAAATAGAAAATTTCCAGGTCAACTGTAAAAATTCTAAGTTGAAATGTAAAAATAGAAAAAGTCCTTCCTGGCTTACAGAGCTGGGGCCACTGTAGTGAAAAGGTTGTGTCCCTTTGAGGGGGGGGGACACCCGTAAAAAGATGTATCTTTATAATTCTAGTTCTTCTTAACGTAGCAATTATATATCTGAGGAAAGGGGGAAAAAAGCATACTTGAGGGCTATTAAACAATGTTCCTGAAGTGGTGTTGATGTGCAGCTATTGTTGTGGTATCTGGAATAAGGATTGAGGATAAAGAAGATTTTAGCTCAGATCTGTCTTTGCTAGGGCCCTACCCCAGGGCTGTCTATCTACTCCATAATGCATAATTAAATATTCAGCAACTAGTGGACTCTCCACTTGCTTCCACTCTTAAGGATTGTTAACACATTCAAGATTTTGTTTATGTGGGGCAAAACTGGAATGATAAAAGTTGCATTTCTTCACATTCCTACAACTTTATTCAGTGTCTGCTTTGAAGATGTGTAGATCCTTATGCTGTACTCAGATCACGAGACCCTCAAAAAAAAAAACAAAAACAAAAACAAAAAACCACCAGGACTCGATACCCATGCAATATACGTGAGGAACTTTAATCGACTCAGAGCCGGGCTCTGACCGGTCACCAACACGGCGATATCCAGAAGGAGCCCTGATCTCTGGGCTGAGGGTAAAATTATAGGTTCCTATCCCTCCCAGCGCCCCAAAGCAGGGGAGTTCCAGCTGGCAAGTGCTGGAGTATGGTTGAGTAACATAAAGAGGTCGATGTCTAAAGTGACAAGCTGCAGGAAAGGCTTAAAGTCCACTCATGGCTTAGCTTTCTTTGTTCACTACCTTGTTCAGGGAATTGTCTGGTTTCTTATTAACCCTACCTCTGGTGGGCAGGAAGCAATGTGGTCATAAAACTGGGTCTCTTATCAACTCTGTCTCCGGTCGGACCCTCCGGGTCAGTCACTAGGCAACACTATCTCTAGTGGGGCTTCTCTTTGCAGTTGGCCAGATTATCTCCTGTAGGCCCCAGTTTCCCTGAAATCCAATTTTAGTTCTTCTGGTATCTCACTTATCACATCAGTCTAGGACTTTATTATGCCACTGTCTTTTATAATACTGCAGTGAAACTAGCATGAAGTACAGTGTAGTAAGAAAAACCAGCAAGTTCCTTAAAAAAATTTATTTTTCTTATGTGTGTATGTGTGTCTGTCTATCTCAGAGGTCAGATACTTTAGATCTCCTGAAGCTGGGATGTAGGCAGTTTGAGCCACCTGAAGTATATGCTGGGAAATAGAATCTACAAAAGCAATGTGTGCTCTTAACCACTGAGACATCTGTCCAGCCCTCAAAACCTGGCAAGTTTGTGAAGAATCTAGATGAGAGTTGATAAAAGACACACAGTTTAGAGAAATTCCTTTTTTTTTAAAAATGGGTATTGAACAAGACTGTAGTTTTGGAACTGGCCTGATCATTCTGTGAGGCTAATTTATACTGCTTCCTGAACACTCATATATTTACTTTACTTGGCATTGAACATAGATAGATATTTCTGTGTTTGTTCATCTTTTATCATTAACCAGCCAATTAACTTTATTGCCATTGATGGCTTTCAAATGCTCTAGGCCATGGCTATTGAGTTCTTATTTTGTTTTGTCAGCGTCTCTCAAATGGTACTTTGCCCATTTATGACTGCTTCCCACCAGCCCATCTGGCGTGGGTGACATGTTCCTGCTGTGAGTTTCCTCTCTCTTTCACACAATGGTCAGTTCCCTATTCTTATTAGCACTGTTAAAAATTGCTGAGATTAATTTTTTTTTACCATGGGCCATGTCATTTTTAGACATACATGTTGTACACACATATGTGATACATATGTATGCACACACATATATGTGCATAAATAACAGTGTAATAGAACACATATTAGTGTATTCTAACTTCATGGAATATCTTGGTAGAATCTTTTTATTTTCCAGTTGCCAAGGAAGTTAATAACACAAATAAGTGCTGTATGTAAAGTGATTAAAATACAATTATAGCTCACGAGGAGATGAAAGCCGATATCAGTTCTATAATTATTTGGTTCTGTGTGTCTTATTTTCACTCAGGAGGCAAGGCCTTTGATATTTAACCTTTTTAGAGATTAATCTGGGACTAAAGGAGGCTTACTTCATAGCCACCTTGGAACATTGTGTAACATTTTAAGACATTTGTACACAGATATTGACATTACATAATTGCTAAATATCTAAGTGTCCTCTCAAACACAGATACGCATCTGTAGATCAAGTTCTTTAACCTGCGAATCAATCCTATTTATATATAACTAATTTTTTTGGTGCTCATATGTTTTTACAACTTTTAAAATTATTTTTATTTAATTATATACTTTTTAATTCTTTTCCCCCTTTTTATTACTATTTTTCTTTTTTTAAATATACATTTATCTTATTACAGATAAATACAATAAACTACACACAGCAAGAAGAACCACAAAACAATCAGGAATTATAAAAACATTCATAATGTTTTGGCTATTTCAATTTGGCAAACTTGAAGAAAATATATACTTTTTAAAAACTAGTTCTTTGAGATTTCCTACAATGTATATTAATGCTATGCAATCCTCTCCCCCAAGTCTTCATGGATCCACTCCTCTCTCCCTGCTCACCCAAATTCATGTCTTTAAAAAAAACTATGAAGTGTGGTCCGTAAACTCTCAGATGTGTCACCTTTCACTGGAACATGGCCAGCCTTCCAGAGGTCACATACTTTAAAAAAGCTGACCCTCTTTCTCCCAGAAGCTGTCAATTGACAATAGCTCCTCAGCATGGGTGTGAATTCAGGCCCACTCCACCTCTCCATGCTGGGGTTTTTGTCTGGCTTGAGCATGCCAAGCCTTGCTCATGCTGCCATAACTGCTCTATGTTGGTAAGTGCAACTGGCTTGTTGTGTTTGGAAGACACTGTTTTCTTGTAGTCATCCAACATCTCTGCCCCTTACAGCCTTTCTTTCCTCCTCTTCTACATAATCTCTGAGTTCGGAAGGAGAGATGAGGTACCATTTAGGGCTCAGTATTACAGAGTCTGTTATTCTCTGCATCCTGACTGCTTGTGAGTTTTTGTGTTAATTCCATTTTCTGAATAAAGATGATAATGACTGAGAGATACACTAATATATGTTTGTAACAATAAGTCAATAGGATTTAGCTTAATACTTGTGTCTATTTAGAAAAAAAGATAATATGTTTTTCTGCTAGGGGCTACAATATATCTAGACACAAGTTCTCAGTTCTAGTAACAATGTTGGGTGTGGTTTCATCTTGTATAGTAGACTTTAAATTCAAACATTAAGTAGGGGGTTATTCTCATGACATTAATGTCATTATTGCACTAATAGGCACAAATTGCCAGGCCAGTCATTACTGTGGCTCTCAGAGTTCACAACTGTGCTATACTGATGATTGTTTTTCTTCTCAAGTAGTATGTACAATACCTTCAAATGCTATGGAAGCTAGCCAATGGGAATGAAGTGTCTAGTTCAGACTAGCTTGATTTATCCATGTTCTGTGACCAAAATATGTGGCATCTTCAGGAACATGGTCTCACCATCAAGTTTGGGAGGATACCCATGAGCATGGATAATATCATATTTGTAGGCCTATTGGACCTCACTAGATAATAATATCAAATTTATTCTAGTAATTTTTTAAAAAATTGTTAGCTTGTCTAATAGGGAACCCAGACCTCCCAAAACAAATAACATCTTTTATTTCATATGTAGATGTATCTTTGAATCTTCAGATATGTGTGTTTTATTTGGAATATTTATAGAAGTCAAGATATTAGTAAGAGGAAGGGTAGAACAGGAAATATAGCGAGGCATAAGTAATACCAAAGATTGCTTTAAAAAGTCATGGGAAACTAGTGTAGAAGCATTCAAAATATATACATACACATATATTAAAATAACTGAAATGGGAACAGTGGTCAACTACACCCCATACCCTGTGCCCCATTTCATGCCCCACAGCTCTGCCTGCTTTCTGGGAGGCCTGCTGGTAACAAAGACATCCAGCAAGCTCCTCCTCCCTCTGTAAGGCGCTGTCAAGAGGACAGAATGGCAGCCTGCAGAATGGAAAAAAGAGCTTTACCAACCCTACATCTGACAAAGGGCTGATATCCAAAATACATAAATAACTCAAGAAGCTAGACAACAACAAACCAAAAAACCCAATTAAAAATGGGGAACAGATCTAAACAGGGAACTCTCAACAGAGGAATCTTGATGATTGAAAAGCACTTAAAGAAATGTTCAACATCCTTAGCCATGAGGGAAATGCAAATCAAAACAACTAAGAGATTCCATCTTATATCCGTCAGCATGGCCAGTATAAAAACACAAGTGACAGCACATGTTGGTGAGGATGTGGAGCAAGGGGGACCATTGTTCCATTGTTCCTGAGAGTGCAAACTTGTACAACCACTTGTAAATCAATTTGGCAGTTTCTCAGAAAATTGGGAATAGTTCTATCTCAAGGCCCAGCCATACCATTCCTGGGCATATACCCAAAAGATGCTCCACCATACAACAAGGACATTTGTTCAACTATGTTCATAGCAGCTTTATTCATAATAGCCAGAATCTGGAAACAACCTAGCTGTCCCTCAACTGAAGAATGGATAAAGAAACAATGGAATACTATTCAGCTATTAAAAGCAAGAAAATCTTGAAACGTGCAGGGAAATGGATGGAACTAGAAAAGATCATCCTGAGTGAGGTAACCCAGACCCAGAAAGTTAAATATGGTATGTACTCACTTATGAGTGGATAGTAGCCAGAAAGTACAAGATAACCATGCTACAATCCATGGACCCAAAGAAGCTAAATAGCAAGGAGAGCCCACTTGAGTCTCTCTGGGAAAGGGAAATAGAACATACATAGGTTAGGTTGGATGAATGGAGGAGTTTAGGTGGGGGAAAGGGTGGGGAGAGGAGCAGGAGGCATCAAGCGGTGGGAGGAAAAAGGAACTACAAGGAGAGAGAACTGGAATTGATGTGGGTTATCTTTGAGATGAGGTAGAAACCTAGGACAATGGAAACTCCCAGTAGTTTATGTGGGTGACCTAAGACTCCTAGGGTATGGAAGATAGGGAGCCGGAAACAGCCATCTCCTATAACCAGAAAGGGCTTCCAATGGAGGGACTGGTGCACCAATGCAACCACAAAACATTCGACCCACGATGTGTCCTGCCAACAAGATAATGTAGGGTTAAAGATGGAGCAGAAATTGAGGGGAATGCCTAACGAATGACTGGCTCCACTTGTGACCCATGTCATGAGAGGGAATCCACCCTTGACACCATTAATCATAATCTGCTATACTTCCAGACAGGTGCCTAGAATACCTATCATCTCAGAGGCTTCTCCCAGCAACTGATGTAAACAGATGCAGAGACCCACAGACAAGCATTGGGCAGAGTTCGGGGAATTCCATGGAAGAGGGAAAGAAGGATTGAAGGAGCTAAATTGGTCAAGGACACCCAAAGAAAACATGCACAACCAAGTAACCTGGGCACGCAGGGATCCACAAAGACTGAATCACCAGACAGAACATATATGGGATGGACCTAGGCCGTCTGCACCTTTGTAACAGTTGTACAGCTTGGTCTACATGTGAGACTCCTAACGCCAGGAGCAAGGGCCGTCTCTGTTGCCTGTCTTCGGATCCCTTTCCCTTAATTGGACTGCCTTGTCTAGCTTCAATTAGGAGAAGATGTGCCAATCCTACTACAATTTGATATGCCAAGAGGGGCTGTTATCCATGGGAGGCTTCCCTTTTTCTGAGCGTCTTCTGAGGAGTAAGGAAAGACAGGCAGATGGTGGGGATGGCAGCTGAGAGGGAGGACTGAGAGGAGAGGATGGAGGTAAAGCTGTGATCAGAATGTAAAATAAATAACTTAATTAATAAAAATCCTATTAAATAAGTTAACTAATAAAAACATGGGTGCAATGGCTATGTGTCATTGCTTTGGATCCCTTGGAGCTAGTTGCAAGTGGTTGTGAGTTTTCCAACATGAGTCCTGGCAAATGACCTCAGGTCCTCTGCAAGCGCGGCATGCACTGTTAAACCATCTCTCCAGATCCCAGTAAGGTACTCTTTGGATATGTTTTTAGTACCTCTCCCTAGCCTTTGTGGAGCTATTAACTCACCCCACTGCCTGGCACTTAAGCTGCTTTGCATTCCCTTCAGGAAAGTTACCTTTGCACCTCTGTTCTTTATGAGACACTCTGAGCTCTTTGGGTATTGGGATTCATTACTTGTGTGATGTTTCACCTCTGTGCCAAGGATTCTCCTAAAGACTCTTGAAGAGCCTTTGCAGAAAAGAGTGTAGGCAGCACATCAGTGATGCCTCCACTTTTTCCATTCTTCATATCCTTTCTAGACTTAGCTCAGTCTAAGTCTCTCCTCCAGAAAGACTGTGGTTACCACTTTCTCTTAACAGCACCTCACTCATGCTGCCATCACAAGATACTCCCTACACTGGAAAAGCATGTCTTTATTGTCTCTACATAAAGATTCATTTCCTTATGTTGGGGACCTGGCACTGTGTCCGATATAGTCAAAGTTGTGATCCCATGGTGCTAAAATAACACTGCTAGGTGGGAAGTTACCAAAAGTCATGATTAACCCATGTCTGCAGAGAATTCTGGGAATGCAAGGGAGAAGCTCTGCCTGAGCTGGTGTCAGGGTGGCAGAAGGAAACTGGACAGATTTTTCAGTGAACTAGGGACAACAGAGTGGCAGAATCCTCCTAATACTGTAGAAATACTTACATGGCTAAGTCCATAAAAGCAAAAGCTGTTGCTAAAATAGCCGAGCCAAATTTTATAGTTTAAGAAAATCTTGATGTAGGAGGAAGGAGAATAATAGTATGAAGGCAACAAGAGAGGGCAAATGGAGAGTGAATACAATCAAAATATATTATGTTTATGTATAGAAAAGATCCTGTTATTTTGTATGATTTGTATATGCAAATAAAGGATTGAAAAATATGCTAATGAGGGTAATAGATATTGCCTGACAACACAGCTACACATAATCTAACAGTGTTTCAGTCAGTGAGCTTGATATACTCATGTGATTATGGTCACTTAATGAGGTTGTAGCCATATTAGTGTGTGTATGTACATATAAGATGGTCACACAATGACAACATCACTTAATGTCCTACTTCTCTGAATGTGTCCCTTATGTTAAACAATGCATGCCAGTGTTTCATCAAATATTCTATTCACAATATATAAATTCTACTTAGCCAGCATATGAGTAGAGAATGAAAATATTTTAATATATTTTATTAACTTATTCATATTACATCTCAATTATTATCCCATCCCTTGTATCCTCCCATTCTTCCCTCCCTCCCATTTTCCCCTTACTCGCCTCTCCTATGACTGTGACTGAGGGGACTTCCTCCCCCTGTATATGCTTAGAGAGTATCAAGTCTCTTCTTGGTAGCCTGCTATCCTCCCTCTGAGTGCCACCAGGCCTCCCCATCCAGGGGACGTGGTCAAATATGGGGCACCAGAGTTTGTGTGAAAGTCAGACCCCACTCTCCAGTTAACTGTGGAGAATGTCCTATCCATTGGCTAGATCTGAGTAGGAGTTTGAAGTTTACTGCACATATTGTCCTTGGCTGGTGCTATAGTTTGAGCAGGACCCCTGGGCCCAGATCCGCCCATCATAATGTTCTTGTAGGTTTCTAGGACCCTCTGGATCCTTCTATTTCCCTATTCTCCCATGCTTCTCTCATCTAGAGTCCCAATAGGATGTCCTCCGCTCTGTCCGAATTTCCTGGTAAGTGAAGACTTTCATGGGACATGCCCCTTGGGCTAGTGTCCAGATATAAGTGAGTATATACCATTTGACTCTTTCTGCTTCTGGGTTAACTCACTCATTATGATCATTTCTAGTTCAATCCATTTCTCCACAAATTTCAGGAACTCCTTGTTTTTAATAGCTGAGTAGTATTCCGTAGTGTAAATGTACCACAGTTTCTTTATCCATTCTTCTACTGAGGGACACTTAGGCTGTTTCTATGTTCTGGCTATTATGAATAAGGCTGCTATGAACATGGTAGAGCAAATGTTCCTAGAGCATCTTCTGGGTATATTCCAAGGAGTGGAATAGCTAGGTATTGAGGAAGCCCTATTCCCATTTTTCTGAGATAGCACCAGATAGATTTCCAAAGTGGCTGTACTAGTTTGCATTCCCACCAGCAATGAAGGAGTGTTCCTCTCTCTCCACATCCTCTCCATCATGTGGTGTCACTTGAGTTTTTAATCTTAGCCAGAGAATGAAAATATCTTCCCTTAATTTTGGAGGATTTGGAAGTAGAAAAGTGTTTTGTTTTGGTTTGGTTTTTTTCTTGAATACCTGGCAGAGGAAAAGGACACTTTGAACACGTGAATCTTAGGCTTATTGAGGGGCCCAAGTTCCACTTTCTGGAATAAAATCTGGGATTTGCTTTTCAGATGTTATAATAATTTTCAGCTTTCTTTAACATTATTGAATGAGTGTAAATGACTGGAAAGTGATTTATCAGGAACTAGTGTGATAATTAGGGCACACAAAGTGCCCTATAAATATTAGAGATTTACCAGGAGCCACCACCATCTGTGTTGTCTCTTTCCTCCAACAAGCAATGCCAGCCTTTCCTTTACATTCTCCCATCCCATTCCTTATCTGAGTCCATCGTAAGTCTGTATTTGGAACAGATCTTTTGGAAGATCAACACTTCTGGCATCTTTCCACTCGTCTTTTGGTTGCCTCTGAACAGGGGTTTTTAGTCTTAGAATCTGGGGAAATTTGTGGATGTAGCTGGGATGAATATAGGAATATTTCAAGTACTATTGTTTACAGTCTGGCAACAAAGAGAGATCATTAAAACTAAATTTAATGTGACAGTTTTCTTAGAGGAAGGCATATGCTTCTTTTCACTTTAGATAGGCATATACCTAAGGCAGGTGTCTCCTCCATCTCCTTGCCTCAGGCAAATTCCTTGATTCAATTTTATCTTCCAAAAAAAATGGTGTCTCTGCAGAGCAGGGTGAGGGTTGGGATCCCAAACAACACATGGTGATATTGGAATGTTAAAAATATATACCTCAGACAGCAGTTTGACATTTGAAAAGACATTTATAAAAAGATCGAGAAAGTGGTAGCAATCGATTTAGATATCCTCTATCTGCTCTGCAGTAAAAAAAAAAAATAGTCATAATATTTCAAAAAGTCTTTTGAAACAAGAAGTTTATTATTAGGGAAGATAAAATACATCATTAATTCAAGAAAAAAAGCAAGAACAAAATAAAAAGCCGCAAACACCCTCAACCAACCAACCCACACACACACACACACACACACACACACACACACACACACACACACACACACCCCTCTAAGCAACATAGACGCTGAGGTACTTGTGACTTGTGTTTAAAGAATAGATATACATATCTAATTTTATCTTATAGATCTTGTGAATCAAAGTGTGATTCTTTTTTTCATCTTTAGGTCTCATGTAGATTGCATGAACACTGGTAGGTAAAAAGCTGAAACAGTTCTGCACATTACAATATTCTAGATGTATATGACTCAGGGCTGTGATTTACAGATTTTATACTCACAAAACTGTCTCCATTTGGGTGCCATTGGAAACAGGCTTGCAGACAGCTGTCTGTGCAATATAATTTATTTGAGGAATTCAGGAAGTACCAGTGAGGGTCTATAGAGAAGCTCAGCAGAGAAGGGAAGGCAGCTAGTAGAAACTAACAAGACAGGTATTACAAATAACTATTGACATGTAATCCCAGATGTAAATCTGGAAAAGATATGGAATATATCAATTTGGAGACAAGGAAGGTCTATATCTATATATTTATATGTATTTATGTATTCTATCATCTATCTATCTATCTATCTATCTATCTATCTATCTATCTATCACCTATCTATCTATCTTTCTATGTATCTATCTATCTGCCTACCCACCCACCTGTCATTTATTTACTGCTGTATTGTCTGTCTAAGTGTTAGTCCCCTTTTTTATTGGTCTTTGCTAGAGATCTGCACTAGAGGGCATAGTTCCAAGAACTTGTGACCTCTATTTTCTCGGGAAGAGCAGGCTTTCAGTAGCTTCAGAGAGAAGCTTTCAGCAGCTAGACCCACAGAGCTAGGAGGAGTTGAAGGCAGAGCACTGGTGAAGGCTGGTACCCCTGAGGGACCTGCTCTATGTCCACTACAATATTCACTTGATTTCTGTGAGGATGTTTCCATCTGAACCACAAAAAGTGTAAGATTTTTACAGTTTACATTATAAAATACAAATACATTTGAAGTGTACTTTAATTCAAAACATATTTGTAGGTAGAAATATGTGTTAAAATTACTTCCCAGTTGAAAGCCTTAACTTTTTTCCTATAGTCCAAGAGTGCTTTAAATAAAAAAGAATGTCAGTGGAACTTTTTAAAAAAAAAAAGCAAGCTAATAAGGGTTTTGAATGTTAGTTTATGTGGGGGCTAGTTGCAGGAACTGGCGGGCCACTAAGGGGACCAGAATGAGGAAAGAGGAACTAGGATGTGGTAATAATCTTCTACTGCTGTGTGTTGACATACTTAGATACACAGTTGCTGCTGTCTTCTGAGCTCATCAAATATATTTTCAGAACTATCCAATAAGGGGCGGGGAACTGGGAGCATCATCTGTCCCTCAGGGTCAGTGGTAGCACCGGGGACAGTGATGTGTTCTAAGATGGTGTCTGCATGATGATGATGAGGTTCAGAAAAGCCGGGATTAGAGTGATGGTTGAGGACTAGATAACTTGGAGCCCTGTCCACACTGTATTTGGAGAAGTTGGCAGAAGCTTCACAGGACGGGTTATTGTGTTGTGGTTGAAGTGTGGTACAAGCTGTGCATGGCTGTGCACACAGGAGCTGCTTCTGAACAGAGAAGAGCTAGCACTAGAGTGATGTGAGGAGTAATTTTCACCCCATTCTTTTGCTAGGATCCACTAACATCCAGAAGCCTTTTGACAACACCCCTTCTCTCCAGAATAAGTAAAAAATAAAGGAAAGATTTAAAAACACACCTTTCCTTTCACATTTGGTTAGTAATTTTTATTTCATTATGTAAATGTATGTTGTTAGTCTTTCAAAATTATTTATTATCAGAATAGTGCTAATTGGGACCATCTGAGATCTGCTAATTAGGTCAAAATATAAAAAGTATTTTTTCTTTCGAAATGGAAAAAAACCGTTAACATTATGGAAACACATATTTTATAAGACCAAAGAGGAAGTCTAGCTACTTATAAGTAGTGTGGTCTTCAGTTTCAGTGAGCCTTCATTGTAGGCCACACCCTTTCTGCCATGTTGAGCCTGGAGCCCTGTTTTACCAGCATCCACATAAAGAACTGAAATGATGATGAGCAGTTGATCTCAGCTCGGCAGGCAGCTCAAGTTCCCACCAACCACAGACCTGGGAGTACGGAGAATGGTTTAAGCTGGTTGTAGTTGAGGGCGCCGACATAAAGCAGCCAATAGGACATTAGCTACTTCCTGTCTGTCCCAGCAGAGCTGTCTGAAGAATGGGTCAGTGTGGCATAGGGGTCATGGAAAGTTCTGGAAAGCTGTTGAAAGGACACTTCCTTTTATTATACAGAGAAGAATAAAGTGCATCTAAGTCAGTGGTTCTCAACCTTCCTAATGCTGTGGCCCCTTAATACAGTTCTTCATGTTGTGGTGACCACCCACCATATACTTATTTTTGTTGCTGCTTCATAACTGTAATGTTGCTACTGTTAAAAACCATAAGCAGCTGATTTGCTGATGGTCTTAGGTGAGTCTTGTGAAAGGTTATTCATCTCCCCCAAAGGGGTCATGACCCGTAAGTTGAGAATGACTGATCTAAATAAACATGAAGCTATTTAATTTAAAGTATTTAGTTTGTTGGTTTAAATACATTATGTCTCTCATTATGCCAATGACAGCAGTGCTTTCAAATCAAGATTCAAGAAAGCTTTTCAACTTTTGTGGTTTGGAAGAAGATGCTCTTGCTGTTTTATTAGTTACTCTCCACAGTTTTCACTCCTGCATCTTAATGAAGAGAATCATAGACTGTTGCCTGACCGTGACTGCTTCAAGCCAGGAGACATAGGAAACTGTGATTCACAAAGTAGGCAGGATAATAGCATCAGTAGTTTAGTACATGCAGTGAGATCTGAGCAGTACCTGGGCATGGGAAGGTCTCCAAAAAAGAATGTTGTCAGTACATTTGTGTGTGTGTGTGTGTGTATGTGTATTATACACATGTGAATGTGCCAGTGCCCATGTTCCTGTGCTGTGTGTATGCAGAGGATAGAGCAGGATATTGAATATGTTCCTTTATCACTTTACTTTTCCTCCTTTGAGACACTCATTAAAGAGAGAGGAAGCTCACCATTTTATTTTTCAGCTAGAAGCTCTGGACACTCAAAGCCACACCAGGATTTTTAACGTGATTTCAAGCTCAGGTCCTCCTACTTGCAGAACAAGCCCTCTCACCCACTGAGCCATATTCCCTGTCCCAGTTGTTGTCTTTATGTGTCATAACCTGCTTGGGTTACCGAATGCTTATCTAAATCTATGAGGTAAAACCAGCCAAACAATCGTAGGTTAACTAAAGATGCTATTAGCAGAACTACTGATTTTTTTCATTTTTTTACATTTATTTATCTATTATTTAGTGTGTGTGTGTGTCCATGTGTCCGTATGTCCGTGTGTCCCATTCTGAGATATTTTGCTCTCCCTGGAATTCATGGTGACTTAAGAGGAAAGATTAAGGACAATAGCTTAACTTTTTTTTGCCTTTAGCTGAAGGACAGAACCAAAATGAAGTCAGAGATGCCAGACTCTCATCTGATTTTAGTTACCCTGTAGGTCCAAGTGAAGATTCAGTGCTCTTCAAAATGAACAGTTCTGATACCTGTTGCACAAAGAACAGCAAATACAAAGGTCTAGAGGAATGTAGGGATGGCTTTAAGAATGACAGTGTCTTTCTCTGGGAGCTAGGATACTGGACACTTGATGGCCACCAACTCTGTCCCAAACCTGGTAACCTTTATGTTCTTGTCTTACTTATTAAAGAATGAACTTCATTAGAGTGAAAGTGGGAGAGAGGGAGGAATGGGAGGATACAAGTGATGGGATAACAATTGAGTTGTAATCTGAGTAAATTAATAAAATTAAAATAAAAAGGAATGAAATTCATACACTACCGAAGGCGAGTTTCAAGGAAGTTTATTAAAGATTCTTAGGTGGGAACTTAGGTATATATGTCAGCAGAGGATGGGGAGCTGTACGTGTTTATCCATCATCTGTTCCACAAGGGTCAGATGTAGCACAAGAGGAAGTGCTCTGTTCTCCTAAGGTTGTGTCTGCATGATAAGAAAAGCCTGGATTAGAGCAATGAGCAAGGACAGGCTAACCTGGGGCCCTGTCAACATTGCATGTGGGGAAATTGGCAGTAGTTTCACAGGACAGGTTACTGGGTTGTGATTGAAGTGTGGTAAAAGTTGTGAATAGTTGTACACACACACACACACACACACATGTATATGCACATCTATCTATCTATCTATCTATCTATCTATCTATCTATCATCTATCTATCTATCTATCATCTATTGAGAGAATGAATGAGAATGAGCAGATCTGCTGTAAAGCAGAAGAGGTCCCAGGAAATAGGGAAACATGGACAAGTTAGTCAGCGGATTCCTTACAGGATGCATGGAGGACAAAGAGTGAAGTATGGGTGGGGGATGAGCAGCTCAGTCCAGTTGGCGCAACCAGGTGTTCAGATGCCTGCTTTCAGTTTTAGCCCTGTAGGCACATACAGCATTTAGTCAGAGGGACTCATTTAAGAAATAATGGAGAGTCCCACCATGGCACCAGCCGACGACAATACAGGCCGTAAACTTCAAACCCCTACCCAGATCTAGCCAATGGATAGGATATTCTCCCCAGTTGAGTGGAGAGTGGGGTCTGACTTTTACATGTACTCTGGTGCCTCATTTTTGACCATGTCCCCTGGATGGGGAGACCTGGTGGCACTCAGAGGAAAGATAACAGGCTACCAAGAAGAGATTTGATACCTTATGAGCATATAGAGGGGGAGGAAGTCCCCCTCAGGCACAGTCATAGGGGAGGGGAGTAAAGGGAAAATGGGAGGGAGGGAGGAATGGGAGGATACAAGGGAGGGGATAACCATTGACATGTAATATGAATAAATTAATAAAATAAAATAAAATAAGTAATGGAGAACGAGGAAGCAAAACTCTCTTCTAGCATCTCTTGACTTAAAATAAGAATTTTTTTTTGGACTGCTACTCTGAAGTATTTTCTCTGTCCAGACTAGTTTCTAACCCTCTGCTTTCATTAGTAGAAGAGGTTTGGATCATTGTAAATGGGAGAAAGTTGTCTGAGAACTGTAACAAAATAAGATTGAAGTACACAGATGCATGGTCAGGAACCAGGGTTTATTGTGCAGAAATTGGACAAGATCAAAGGGGCTCAAGCAACGGGTAATATAATCTGAGTTTCATTTAAACACATCTGGCTCTTTAAAAACTTAAAAAAAGATTTAGTTTTGTGTGCATATGTGTGCACATATGTGCATACTGTGGCATATGTGTGGAGGTCAGAAGATAATTTATAGGAGTTCGTTCTCTCCTTTGATCATGTGAGTCCTGGGGATGGAACTCAGGTTATCAAGCTTGGTGACGAATGCTTTTGCTCAGTCAGCCATCTCACTGACCCCCATATGACTCTTTTATGTAGTATGAATAATTGGTAGTGTTATATTAAACAGAAAACCAATTCAAAGGCATTGGGTGCAGGGCTGGGAGGCAATGGTGCCCTGGGACCTGGCAGTGGTTCAGCAGAGGGCATACACTTCAGTTGTATTTTGGAGCCAGAACCAACAGGATTCGCTGATGGATTACAAAGTATGGGGAAAGGAAAGATTCATTGATTTTTAACTTGAATGATTCAGTAGTTGGTTGTTCTGTTTCCTGACTTGAAAATTACCTGAGGGAAGAGCTATGCTTTTGTCTTATAAAATGCCCATTATGAATTCAAGAGCCATTTTAAAGTCGAAAGTAGGGGGGCTTATATCAAGGCATAAATCTGAAACATTATCACAGATGACTTTTAAAAGTGGAAGAGTACATGTGATGGTTCAAAGATGCTATTGAAGAATTATAATAAAACAAAAAAAATGAGCATATACTTTATAACCAAAGGTTACTAGTGACCTTAATAGGTTTGAATGCTTGACAGGTAAAGAGAAAAGAAACTAGAGCTAGCTTATATATACAAGGAATTTTGTTAAGGAAATGAGAGAAAGAAAATGCTTGCTAGCTGTGGGGTGGCATGAACTGAGAAGTGTGCATTTGTTTGTTTGCAAGGACTGCACACTTGGGTACAAGTGTGACCTTGAAAACTACTTGGAGCCTGGTAGAAATGACCTAGCAGAAAGAGACAGTAGATGGCAAGGAAGGAGGAGATTACTGAGGCTGAAAAACCTTTGAGAAGGTGACAGGCCTGCTGCAAAAGCATACATGGAGACAGTTGCTGGTGATGAGTGTAAAGACTAAGAGTGCAAACAGGAAACATTTGCAGAATTGGTGGTAAAGCTATGTTGGGGTTCTAAGCTAGTCGACTTAACTTTTTCATCCCCAATGGCAGATCCCAGATTGGCCTATGGGAGGGCAGGTAGGATGGAGGAGAAAAGATGGTCATTTTGGAAAGTGAGGAAGAGTGTAATACTGCTGGGAGCTGGTGACCAATTGTTGTAAGTCTATCATCATGAAATTAAGGTGTGTTCAATTAGCTAAAGTGCGGTAGTTGTAGCAATATACAGCTTTTGAATGACAAGCAGAGGTGGGGAGTAGAGGGAGAGAGAGAGGGAGAGAAACAAAGAGAGTTCTATGTGTTAGGTACAATGGAGCAAGGCAGGGAAAGGACGTTCAAAGACTTTGCAGATACTTGACTATAGCTCCAGGTTGCAGGCTATAGATGGTCTGGAGAAAAAGAGTAGACAGGAGAGACATTAAGATTTAATATGGCCATAGGTTGAGATCAGAGTGGAACAGAAGGCCAAATGAAGAGGACAATCTAGAACAGCAGCTCTCAACCTGTGGATTGTGACCCCCTTGCGATGGTTGAATGATTCTTTCACAGGGATCACCTAAGGCCATCGGAAAATACAGATATTTGCATTACCTTTCATAACAGTAGCAAAGTTACAGTTATGAAGTAGCAACAAAAATAACTATGATTGGTGGTCACCACAATGCGAGGAACTGTGTTAAAGAGTTACAGCATTAGGAAGGTTGAGAACAGCTATTCTAGAAAGTTCTGATCAGAGATGTTCCAAATGAAGACTTTGGGGCAATATATACTTGGGTTTGGATATATTAATTAAAACTAGTTACAAATTAAACCCCATCATAAAATATTAAGAGGTGGGATCCTTAAAGCCAACTATGGGGTCATCAGGGATTGATCTCCAGGGATGGATTAATGCATTCATTGGTTAATGGAGTATCATTGGATGAGTTATAAAAACCAGTTTGTTTCTGTCTCTGCTATACATGTGGAGAGGTCATCATGAGGTGCCCTAAACTGCCTTAGAACCTGCAGAGTCCTCACTAAAGCAAAAGACTTCACTACATATGGCCATTCCCCATTGGTCCTCCTACCACCCAGAACCACTACTTGACTTCACTTCATTCTTTACAGACTACACAGTCAGCAGTGTTTGGTTATGCAACAGACAACAGACCAAGGAAGTGTCTTCTGTGACGATAATCTTACAGATAAGAACAGAAATGGTGACTAAGTTTGTGGGAAGCGTTGTTGAGCAAATGGTAAGCCAAGGTTAGGAGGAAGCACTGACAAGGCAGCTGAAGTACTGATGGGTGAGGAAAGGTGTGGGATGTGAGGAAGGTAAGGGTCAGAAGATGTCTTCTCGTATTGGGAGGGCCCATGTAAATGAGGTCGAGAAGAGAGGTAGGTGGCATAGTAAGTTGGCAGTCTCAGAAGCTGTGGGCTTCAAAGCTTTTAGAGAAATGAAAGGTTTAGAAGTACCACTGTGGATCGGAGAACAGTTTCCGTCTCAAAGACAGTTGCAAGAGAACAGTTTTATATAATTTTAGCAGAAGCAAAGGGAAATTTGAGGCAAAAAGTGTTAGCAGGAGTGGGTTTCTGGGTCACAGCTCTGAAGCTGTAGAAGGCACATTGAGTAGGAAAGTGGGGGAGAAGGAAGAGTCAGGAAGTGCTCAAAAAGGTGTCCATGCTGCCTGAGCCAAATGTCTTGGATAACTTGCATTTTCCAGAATGATTGTTTTGTCCAGAGAGTGGCTGTGTTAGTGAACTCAGATGTGGAAGGCCAGCCTGGGATGACAAGAAGCTTTGAGAAAAAGAGTGCAAGTATGGTACAGTGGCAGAGGATTTCCACAAATTTTGAAATGTGACATACATATAAGTATTCTTCCATGGTTGAACCTTACATTGTGGAAGTTGGTTAACTTATAACACAAGACTGCTGCTTCTGCCCTGGGGAGGGGTGTGGGAGAAATCAGGGATGGATGATCAGTTTAAGATATGTGTGAAATTTTCTCTCCTCACCTATAGAAATTAACTAAAATCCCCTAGAAAGAAAATTTCATGCTAGGATGAAACATACATTCTAGAGCTTGTCACAGATTTGTTGTTGTTGTTGTTGTTGTTGTTGTTGTTGTTCCTTTGGATTATAAGGCATAGAGAGCAAAAGATCTCTTTGGTAGGCATGGAAAGAAGATGCTATTGTGGATATGAATTCTGAATGATTGAAGTCATAGAGCCTGTGCTCATGCTGTCTTATGGAAACCATAACAATTACAACAGTCCAACATGGAAAAGGACAGTATAGGCCAGACTCTAATAAAAAGAAAAAAAAAATGGTGAGAAGCCAGGGCTTTGTTAGTTCTTACTGAAAGGGATTCTGTACCAGAACCTCCAGCTTCCTTGTGTATTTGTGTGTGTGTGTGTGTGTGTGTGTGTGTGTGTGTGTGTGTGTGTGATCATGTTAATATATGCACAGTAACTTTTTCAAGTTTAATCTTATGTCAGTCCCTACTCTTAACCATTATATTTCCCCCCTGAAATCCTGAGAGAAAGAATGCATTTTGGGACTGTAAAGATGGCTCCACTGTTAACATGTACTGTAATTGCAGAGGACCTGAGTTTGTGTCCTAGACCCACATCCAGTGGCTCATCACCATCTGTTATTCCAGATCCAGTGAATTTTTCTTCTGAGATGTTTTTGGACACCTGTACACACACACACACACACACACACACACACACACACACACACCACACACATACACATAAGCAAAAAATAAAATGTCTTTAAAAACAAGTATCTTCTGATGCTGTTAAATATGGCAGTCTGTACTGAATTTAAGTTGGATGACAATTTCAGTCAAGATTCTGGAACTCAGAATGGGCAAACCAGATAAGCCCTGCCATTTTTAGAATGCTGTTTTAATAAGGTTTATTCCTGTCTGGGTTGGCTGCATTTTACATATTCAATCCATGGAGGATTATCGTCATGACAACCAGGGCTGACTGACTTGCCTTTCAGAAACAGTGTTGATTTGTCACATTTGTGGATACCTGTATGTCTCAATGACTTTCTAGGAGGTTGTAGCATTTGACCAATGTTCTCAATGATGTGGAAAGAGGATGAGAAAAAGTGTGAGCTAAGTTTTAGCTGTGCCTTTCCCTGAGTCAAAGACACATCCTTAAGCAAGTTTTAACTTACTAGAGCTTTGTCTTCCTCCATTAACTAGGACAATATTGTTCATTTATATTATGTTTAATTTATGCTTAATTGTGATTTTTCTGAGTCTGTAGAATTTTACATATTTATGGGCATGCTGATAATGATGGCCCATGAAGTTGATGTATATTATTGTGAACACTCCAATATTTGCAAAATATCTTTTTTGTCTTATGTTCAGAATTCATTCAAATCACAAAAAAGCTTTTCCTTAATTTTATAAAAATTTCTCTAGTTTATTTTCCAGTTTTTAATATAAAAAAAAAAAGAACATAAAATCCCAACAAGTTAAAAGTTAGCACAAAGAAAGATGACTTGAAACAGGTTTTGAGCAATTGTAACTTTATTGAGCTGTGAAGATAACAGATCTGAGTGTCTGGTTCATTTGATGCACTGAATTTATTATTAATGTCAGAGACACAAGTCAGCAACTGATGATGCAGATTACTGCACAAAACAGAAATATAAACTAAGTCTGTATCATGCATCTATTCTCTCTTCTCCCTGGCTGTGTGCAGTGACTGGTAGTCCATTCTGACCATCATTTATGTAATAGTTAACTCCTGACTGTTGTGCAATATAAAGCAGTGTTTCATAATGGGCCATTTTGTCTGATCATGTTCAAGTATTTTGTATCTCCTATCATCAGAAAGGGCAGTTATGATTTAGAATGGTTTCAATTGTCACACATCCTCTTTATTCTTAAAAAAAAAAAAGATTGACCCACATTTAGATGTTTTTCTACTCACAGCACTTTGAAAGAACCTTTATATAACACGTTGCTCTCTTGCTCCCTCCTGCCCCACTTTTAATTAGGTTCGTAGGGTAACCAGAATAGTTGTTGCATGTATATGAAGGCTATGCATTGCTCCATCTTGGGAATCAAATATGGCCTTGCTTCTTTGGCCCAAATTTCTTTTTAAGAATCATCTTTTGTTAGCATATAGAAGTTATATGAACTGGCTTTATAGTGATATGTTCACACATGCAGATTGTTGTGCATTCAACAGGCAGAGTTGAATTAGATTTATATTACCAGGTCCTTTTGTTTATATACTTTTTAAGTTGGATTCTCTTAAGAGAGTTCCACCCCCTGGTGCTGGGAATTGAAATTAGGGCCCTACACATGCCAGCCAAGAGATCTACTTCTGAGCTATATTTTCAGTCCCAATTTATCCCCTTTAGTAAGTTTATTCACTGTTTCCTTTTCTTTACATGCTTCTCGACTTGTGTCTAACCCATGTGTTCATTTGTATCTTGTTATTGTAAGTGAAAAACTATCTAATAATGTTTATTATTAAAAACTTATAATTATTGCAGTGGTATAATGTAACCTGCTATCACAATCAATAACAACACAGACACCTGTTGTAGTTTTAAAATAGCTTCATTTTACCTGAAACTGAACAGATATTAACTCTCTAAACTGTCCTTATTGGAGTTCCAAGTTGGTGGTGCCTATCACACGCTATATCTGATCTACTGCACAGAGACCAGGGACCAGATTGGGAGCCCCAGACTGCAAGAACTGGAGAACACTAGGTGAGTGGGGTCCCACACAGTGCAGACCACAGGCAGGCTTGGCTCTGGCTCAAACAACGGCCGGCGGAGGACCTGAATGCACTCTCCAGCCTTTGGAATGGAACCCACCTGAGGACTGCAGCCAGCCTCTATAGCCCAGGTGCAGTGTGTGTGACAGTGGAACACTGGAGCTACCAGCCTGGGGGAATTCTCAGGGAAACAAGTGAATCTGTCCTCAGACACCCACCCCTGCCCCACCCCAATTGATGAGGAGCCCCAGAGGCACTGGCAAAACCCACAGTTCCCAGCAACAGTGTGTGTAGTCTAGGCAGGTATGCCCAGAGCCAGGCAGCTGGCCTCAGTGGACCGAACCTGCAAAACTGGCTGATAGAACCCGGCCAGGACAGTCCTCATGACCCAGCAGGAACTCCCATGCTCTTGGGAGAAGCTGGACTTCCTTGAGGGGTTTGGAAGGGGGTCTGAATTATGGCCACAACTCAGTGGGACTGAACTACCAAAGGTGCACAATCTAGACTAGTCTGCTATCTAGACTGATCCGGGCAGGAACCTGACCGCAGGCCATAGTGGCCCAGGCCTGGACAATTAGGCAGTTTAAACCTGTTCTGGCCAGTACCCAAGAACTGGTGGGGTCTCCCACATGCTTGGGAGAGGCTGGACTGCCCTGAGGGGTCGGGACAGAAAATTAAGCAGTGGCTCTAACACAGCTGGTCTGAATCCCCTCAGTAGCACGAGCAGGATTAGGCAGAAGCCTACCTCTGCTGACCCAGTCAGGAGCTTAAGGTGTAGAGCAAAGTCTCCTGGAGCAGAAACCAGATCACCTGCCAGTTACAGAGAAGAACTCCCTGATCCCCACAGGCAAGGGCACATGACCTATAATCACTCACCAACTACCTACTTTCAACAACCAGTGAAGGACACCAGAAGATACCACACAACATCAGAGATACCAAGACTACTAAAGGACAGCTTAAGAATCCAAACAACAAAAACCAAAACAATTCGGCATCCCCAGATCCCAGCTATCCCAAAGAAAGCAACCCAGAGAACTCAAACACAATCAAAATACAAGAAAATGATCTCAAGTCCTTAGTAATGAAGATGATAATGGAGGAAACGAATAAAATCCATAATCAAATGCAGAAAGACGCAGCCAAAGAGGTGGAAGACATAAAAGAGGCCTATAGAGAGGCATTGGGAAAAAATCAGGAAAATACAAAAAAACCAGATGAAGGAAATCAATTAAATAGTTCAAGCTCTGAAGATGAAAATGGAAACAGTGATAAAAGCACAGAAGAAAAATAGGAGCGAGAGACCTTAGAGAAGAAAGTAAGCAACATAGAGGTGAGCTTTTCTAATAGAATCTATGAAATGGAGGAATGAATCTCAGGACTAGAAGATACAATTGTAGAATTTGAAGCAACCATCAAAGAAAATGCTAAATCTGAAAAATTCCTGACACAAAATATCCAAGAAATCAAGGACACCATGAAAGGATGAAACCTGAGAAAACTAGGCATTGAGGAAAGAGAAGAGACCTGACTCCAAGGCCCAGAAAATATCTTCAACAAAATCATAGAAGAAAATTTCCCCAATTTAAAGGAGATGCATATAAACATACAAGAGGCCTACAGAACACCAAATAGAGTAGACCAGAAAAGAAAATCTTCCCACTACATAATAATAAAAAACAAAATATACAGAACAAAGAAAAAATATTAAAAGTGGCAAGAGAAAAAGTCTGAGTAACATACAATAGCAAACCTATCAGAATTACACCCAACTTCTTAGCAGAGACCATAAAAGCCAGAAGGGTCTGGACAGAGGTCCTGCAAATGCTAAGAGACCACAGACTCCAGGCTAGACTACTATACCCAGTGAAACTATCAATAACCATTGACAGAGAAAACAAAATATTCCATGACAAAAACAAATTCAAACAGTTCCTTTCCACAAATCCTGCCTTACAGAAGTTACTAAATGGAAAACTCCACCCCAAAGGGACAAGCTACAACCAAAATTACACAGGAAATAGATAACTACACCATCACAAAAACACAGTCACACAAACTCTCGACTGTAACAAACATAAAAAATTAAGGGACTTAACAGTCACTTGTCATTAATATCTCTCAAAATCAATCGTTTCAATTCTCCAATAAAAAACCACAGACTAATGGAACTGATGCATAAACAAGATCCAACATTCTTCTGTGTTCAAGAAACACATCTCATCCACAAGGACAGACCTTACCTCAAGGCAAAAGACCAGAAAAAATATTCCAAGCAAACGGCCACAAGAAGCAAGGTGGTATAGCCATTTTAATATCTAATAAAATAGACTTTCAATCAAAATTAATCAAAAGGGATGAGGAAGGACATTTCATACTCATCAAAGGTAAAATCAACCAAGATGACAACACAATTCTGAACATCTATGCTCCCTATACAAGGGCACCCACAGTTGTAAAAGAACTATTAAAAAAACCTTAAACCACACATCGAACCCCACACATTAATATTGGGAGACTTCAACACCTCACTTTCACTGAAGGATAGGTCATTGAAACAGAAACTAAGCTGAGAAATAACATCATTAATGAATGTCAAGAATCAAATGGATGTAACGGATATTTACAGAACTTTACACCCAAACACACAGGATTATAACTTCTTCTCACCACCCCTGGGAACCTTCTCCAAAGCTGATCACATAATAGGTCACAAAGCAAGCCTCAACAGATTGAAATAATACCTTGTATCCTATCAGATCACCATGGTCTAAAGCTGGACTTCAACAACAACAGAAATAACAAAAAGCCTACACACACATGGAAACTAAACAACTTTCTACTTATTGACACCTGGATCAGGGAAGAAATAAAGAAAGAAATTAAGGACTTCCTGAAATTCAATGAAAATGAAGGAACAACATACCCAAATTTGTGGGACACATTGAAAGCAGTGCTAAGAGGAAAATTCATAGCACTAAGTGCCTTTATAAAGAAATTGGGAACATCCCACATAAGCAACTTAATGAGACATCTGGAAGCCCTAGAAAAAAAAAAGCAGAAACACCCAAGAGGAGTAGACATTTGGATATAATCAAACTCAGGTCTGAAATCAATAAATTAGAAACAAAGAAAACAATCCAAAGAATCAACAAAACCATGAGCTGCTTCTTTGAGAAAATCAACAAGATAGACAAACTGTTAGCCAAACTAACTAAAAGGCAGAAAGACACTATCCAAATCAACAAAATCAGAAATGAAATGGGAGACATAACAACAGACACTGAAGAAATACAAAGAATCATAAGATCCTACTTTAAAGGCATATATGCCACAAAATTTGAAATTCTAAGGAAAGTAGACAATTTTCTTAATCAATTCCACTTGCCAAAATTGAATCAAGATCAGATAAACAAATTAAATATTCCTATTCCTCCTACAGAAATAGAGGCAGTCATTAATAGTCTCCCAACCAAAAAAAGCCCAGGGCTGAATTCAGTCAAGGACTCTGGGCCCAAACTGCCTGCCGAATTCAGCAGAGTCTCAGGGCCAGGACTATGCGCCGAACTTATCCAGGGACTCTGGACCCAAACTGCACACTGAATTCAGCTAGGGACTCAGGGCCCTATTCATGTGCAGAGTCCAGCCAAAGTCTCAGGGCTGGGACCACACACCAAGCTCAGCTAGAGTCTCTGGGCCCAATCTACCCACCAACTCCAGCTAGGTTCTCTGGGCCCAAACCACACACTGAGCTCAGATAGGGACTCTGGGCCCAAACCACTTGCGCCTAGCTCATCTAGGGGACCAACTGCGCTCTGAGTCCAGTTTGGGTCTCAGGGCACGAGCCGCACGCCAAGTTGAGCTTGGGTCACGAGGCTCAAACTGTGTGCTGAGTTTAGCTAGGGTTATGGGGCCCAAATCTTGCACTGAGTCCCCTCTCCCACAGTAACTCCCACTGATTACCATGCCAATCGCCTCTGCTGGAGGGTTCCCAGCTGCAAACCTCAGCCACCACTGCTGCTGCTCTGGTCCAAGAAAATCCATGTTTCTCCTTGGGCAGGGGTATGCAGGTTTTGTATTTTGGTCCTTTCAAACTGTGGAGTACTCCCGCTGTAGTGGGGTGGGGAGCTTGGTGTTCCAGGTTCAGAATTCCGTGCAATTCCCTGAATCGTTTACTGGAGCTTCTAAACATGGTCCACACTGCTCGCCACCATCTTGGATCTTTCCCGCAGGGATGGTTTAATGTATGGAAATCCATCAATGTATTCCACCATATAAACAAACTGAAAGAAAAAAAACCACATGATCATCTCCTTAGATTCAGAGAAAGCATTTGACAAAAATCCAACATACATTTATGTTTAAAGCTTTGGAGAAATCAGTAATACAAGGCATGTACCTAAACATAATAAAGGCTATATACAAAAAGCCTATATCCAACATCAAATTAAATGAAGAGATACTCAAGGAAATTCCTCTAAAGCTGGGGACCAGGCAAGGCTGCCTACTTTCTCCATATCTCTTCAATATAGTTCTTGAAGTTCTCGCCAGAGCAATAAGACATCAAAAGGAGATCAAGGGGATCCAAATGGGAAAAGAAGAAGTTAAATTATCCCTATTTGCAGATGATAGGATAGTATACATAAGTGATGCACAAAATTCCATCAGATAACTCCTACAGCTGATTAACACCTTCATTAAAGTGGCTGGATACAAAATTAACTCAAAAAAGTCAGTAGCCTTCCTTTATGCAAATGAACATTGTGCAGAGGAAGAAATTAGGAAAACTACACCCTTCATGATAGCCACAAGCAATATAAAATGTCTAGGAGTTTCTCTAACCAAGCAAGTGAAGGACTTGCTTGAAAAAAACTTTAAATCTCTGAGGAAAGAGATTGAACATGACATCAGAAGATGGAGAGAACTTTCTTGTTTGCAGATCTGCAGAATTAATATAGTAAAAATGGCCATCTTACCAAAAACAATTTACAGATTAAATGCAATTCCTATCAAAATACCTACACAACTTTTTAAAACATTGAAAGATCAATTCTCAACTTCATATGGAAAAACAAAAAACCCATAATAGCTAAAACAATCTTGTACAACAAAAGATCCTCCAGAGGAATCTCCATACCCGATCTCAAGCTGCACTATAGAGCAACAGTAATTAAAACAGCATGGTACTGGCACAGCAATAGGCTGATGGATCAATGGAATCAAATTGAAGACACAGAGATGAAACCATACACATTTGGTCACTTGATTTTTGACAAAGAAGCGAAATCTATTCAATGGAAAAAGGATAGCATCTTCAACAAATGGTGCTGGTCTAACTGCATGTCTACATGTAGAAAAATGCAATTAGAGACCATGCACAAAACTGAAGTCCATGTGGATTAAAGACCTCAACATAAAACCAGAGACACTAAATAGGTTAGAAGAAAAAGTGGGGAAGAGCCTGGGACACATTGGCACAGGAGACAACTTTCTAAACAGAACACCAACAGCCCAGACCTTAAAGTCAACAATTAATAAATGGGACCTCATGAGGCTGAGAAGCTTCTGTAAGGCAAGAGACACTGTCAACTGAACAAAGTGACAGCGTACAGACTGGGAAAAGATCTTTAACAACCCTACATCTGACAAAGGTCTAATATCCAAAGTATATAAAGAACTCAAGAATCTAAACACCACCAAACCAAATAACCCAATTGAGAAATGAGGCTCAGAACTAAACAGAGATTTCTTAACAGAGGAATATCAAATGGCCTAGAAACACTTAAAGAAATGCTCAACCTCCTTAGTCATCAGGGAAGTGCAAATCAAAACAATTCTGAGATTCCATCTTACACCCATCAGAATGGCTAAGATCAAAAATTCAAGTGACACCACATGCTGGTGAGGATGTGGAGAAAGAGGAACACTCCTTCATTGCTGGTGGGAATGCAAATTTGCACAATCACTTTAGAAATCTCTCTGGTGCTTTCACAGAAAACTGGGAATAGGGCTTCCTTAAGACCCAGCTATTCTACTCCTTGGAATATACCCAGAAAATTCTCCAGCATACAATAAGGACATATTCTCAACCATGTTCATAGCTGCCTTATTCATAATAGCCAGAACTTGGAAACAGCCTACGTGTCCCTCAATAGAAGAATGGATAAAGAAACTGTGGTACATTTACACTATGGAATACTACTCAGCTATTAAGAACAAGGAAATCCTGAAATTTGTGGACAAATGGATGGAATTAGAAATTATCATCCTGAGTGAGTTAACCCAGAAGCAGAAAGACACTCATGGTATATACTCACTTATAATTGGGCACTAGCCCAAAAAGCATGTCCCATGAAAGCCTTCAATTGCCAGGAGATTGGGACTCTGGGTAAGATGTGAGGACATCCTATTGGGACTCTAGGTAAGAGAAATATAGGAAATGGGGAAATAGAAGGACCCAGAGGGTCCTAGAAACCTACAAGAAGAACATCGTGATGGGTGGATCAGGGCCCAGGAGTTTCTGCTCAAACAAATGCACTAACCAAGGACAACATAAGTAGTAAACATCGAACCCCTAGTCTGATCTAGCCAATGGACAGGACATTCTCCTCAGTTATGTGAAGAGTGGGGACTGACTCTGACATGAACTCTGGTGCCCCATATTTGACCATCTTCTCTTGGTGGAGAGGACTGGTGGCACTCAGACAAAGAACAAGCAGGCTACCAAGATGAGACTTGATAGCCTATGACCATATAGTGGGGGAGGAGGTTCCCCTTGGTCATAGACCTAGGGGAAAGGAATAGGGTGAAAGCAGGAGGGAGGGAGGAATGGGAGGATACAAGTGATGGGATAACAATTGAGTTGTAATCTGAATAAATTAATAAAATAAAAAACCAAACTATTCTTATCAGTTCCCAGGCCCCAACCCGGGCCTTCTGCTTTAGTCTTTCCTATCTAGACTACGTCTCATCCATAATCTCAATATACTGGCTAATGTTCTTCTTATGGGCTATCTTCCTCCATCCAAGCTGACTCCACCACATACTTTTCTCCACACTAACCCATCGCAAGCTCCTCTTTCTCTCTTCCTCCTCCTGTACCTGTCTCCCCTTTCTATTCTCCTTCTTATGCTCACCTCACCCCTAGACTAAAAACCTCAAACTCTGCCTCTCTCTCTTCTGCCAAATGCCAAGCTTCAGCAAGGCTTACACAACAAAGACAGGTGTATGTGAGAAAGTGCTCCTCTGGGCAGGAAGCAGATCTTTAGGGCCGGTAATCAGCATCAGAACACATACCACCAGACCAATTCCCAACAGTATCTGCCCTCATTTTGTTTATCAGCTCATGTCCTCGTGAGAATGGCAGCAATGGGCATGACACCTACACACTTTGCGTCAAAGATTGTACACCTGTCCCTGGATGTAGATTTCCCCTTTTCCTTAGATAAGTGGTTTTGGTTCAATCTGTAATCATTCTTCATCTTTCCTCGCTTCTTGTCTTCTCGAGGAACACCATTGAGATCATTATTTTAATGATCTCATATTTAACTCTGTTTATTTGTTACATACTTCAGAAAAATGCATAGCTTCATAAAAATGTATATGGGTAACATAAAAAATAGTATTTTTATTTTATTTTACATGTATGGTGACCATTTGCCTGCATGTATGTATGTGCACTTATGTGCATTGGCAGAGGCCTGAGTCATAGGTGGTTGTGAGTCACAGTATGGGTGCAGAGAACAAAACCTGGGTCCTCTACAAGAATAGCAAGTGCTCTTGACTGCTGAGTCATCTCTCCAGCCCCTATTGCTAGCTTTTTATGAGCTACTTTCTAAGTAAAAGGGGAGAGGATATGAGAATCATAGAAGATGATTTACATATGGCATAAGCATTTTGAGAGCATCATATGGCTTCTACCATTGGGAGTTTATCCATTTATTCTTTTTTGCTCAGGTTAATTGGTTTGCACTCCCTGAATACACAATAATTGGTGGATGGGGGTGGGGGGGAGCTGCTGAGCAGCAGAAATCAGCTAACAGAGGTTAAGTAATCTGCTATCAAAGGAGATGGATTGTCTCCTTTTTGTTTTTAGACATTAGTCAATTGTGTGGTTTTTATTGTTTTTAAATTTGGGCCGATTTACTTGAGTGAATTAATGGGATATAAAGTCTTTTTGAATAATTTGTTCATAACTTTTATTTATTTATTTATTTTTCAGAAACCAAGCACACTGTTTTTCTAGCACAGCCCAAATCATTTTACTTTGTGATTCTGCCTGACATTTTATCTTGTGTTACTGTATATCAATCGTAACAAAATCTGTGCCTTGAAGTTTTATCTTGTTGGCCAGGCATAAACTCTCATTGAAATATTAGTTTAACAAGCACTTGCATGTCCCCTATTAGACAATAGACAGTATTCTAGGCACTTTAAATATCTAATCTCCATTGAGCCTGGTGACACCAGCCTGGGAGCAGAGCTCCTTTGGAGGCAGAAGCAGGAAGATGGGGAGGTTATGACTAAACTGAGTAACTTAGACTCTGCCTGAAAAACAAAGAACAAGCAAGAAAACCCTTGTTTAATTGGGTAATATAGTTACTCTTACTCACCTTTATTCTATTGTTGAAGAAAATGAGGCACATATTAGGTGTTTAACACAGGCATTCATTGCTAAAGTGGAAGCTCTGAAGGTAGCTCTGGGCTCTGAGGGCCTCTCTATCTTGCCTCTGCTCCCATTTGTGATCTGTTTAGACTTGTGTGACAGATGGAACACAGTTTTCACACATTAAAGGGCTTTCTAAAAGCAAAACCTTTTAGAACTCTTCCATGGAAGTACATAATAATGTAAGTGAATATGTAGACAACAAGCCTTGATTTTAGAACCACACATGACTGAGACGTGCTCTCCAGTCTTACTGAGATAAACACTTGACAGTACCTTCCCAGGATCTGATGCTAAAGATGCTTCTCTCGCTGTCACCATCCCTTCTGGAAACTTGTGATCACAGCTGGCAACATTGCTGACATCTTTCATCTGTTGCCATGCTTTTTCTTTCAGCTAGACATTACAGTGAGCAGAGTTCCGTGGCCAATCAATGTGCTGCGTCAGGATCAATAGCAGTCTGCGAGCATCCCTTAGGCCCAAAGTCTTTCCATTTCTCACTTCTGTCTGGGCACTGCACATCCTTTCATGAAAAAAGAGAATTTGGGGATTATTTTCACTACCTGTAGCTTCTCATGGACAAATGAATCTCTGATTATTGTGGAAATCTAGTCGATAAAGCTGTCAGAACTCTTAAAACATTGACAGTGCAGCCAAGTTCAGTGTGCTTAACCTCTAGCTGCTTCAGAGCATGAAATATGAGAGAAGGAAATGATATTTATACAAAAGGAACTTTAAGAGGAAAAGAGTCGAAAGGTAGGTGATAGAAAAGCATCGCATATTTCAAGTTGGGACAACAATGTTGGCTTCACTTAAGAAGTCAGAGCCCTTAATGAAGGCCTTGATAGATGAATGACTTTCTCTTGAAAATTGTAATTGCCCAGAGTGGCCCCAGATGTCCAACATTCAACCTTAAAGAGTTGCATTCCCCTGTGCTCTTTTAGCCCCTATACACACCTGGGATCACAGATGCAGAATGAGATGAGGTGTGCCATGGGATTCCTGTTGTAGCCTCTACTCTTCCTTTTCTTAGCACTAGGCCTGTCTCTTTAGTAACTTGCTGTCTCCTCTTCCCACTAAAGAACAAGCCAGGATTCATACATGAATCTTGCCTTTATGCTAGAACCTAGGGAAAATTTCACTGGTTTATTTCTTTGGAATTCAGGCACATGGGTTTGGGGTAGCTTTCCTTCCATACATCATAGCTTTCCCCCTTAGAAGTCTAGAAATGATGACAACTCAGCAGTTGCATGCCTGGGTTAGGATGACACTTGGCAGCTGTAATGATGAATGAGCATCCTGAAGTGGCTTACACTAATTAGATACCCCATCAACACCTCTTATTTTCTATCTGCTTACTGATTTTTGAGACAGGATATCCCAGGATGATTTTGAACTGGCTATCCTCCTCCCTAAGTTTTTTGAGAACTGGGATTACAGACCAGCCTGCAACACCCACAGTGCATTAAGTATTCTTGACCAATGAGCAGCTTTTCTTCAGGCAGTATTTCAGGGACCCAGACTTTTGTATAGAAGGCTATATTGCCATGTCTACATACCTTCAGTGGTCATCGTGCTTACCTGCTTCATGGCAGAGGGAGTAGCATTTCATAAGAGTTGTGAATGTGGAAGCTTCTACAAGTCCCTTGGGAAGTAGTGTACAACAGCTTGTGTGCATTCCTGTGGCTACATCAAAGGTGGTGGGGGAAATTGGATAACTCTGTCTTAGAAAGAGAAGGAAACTGATGCATAGACCTGAAGTCTTCAAAGTCTAGAGTGCTGCTGAGTCATGTGACACCTGTCCTGCTGATTCCTGAAGGTGAGAAGAATAATTGATGGAGGAACAGGCACTGGATTGGGAGAGGTGAGGTAACCTAAGTCACCATCTTGCCTCTAGTAAGTCAGATGACCCTGCGGCAGCTTCATCTCTCTCAATGGCATATACTTCATGTCTAAACTGGTATAACAATATCAGTCTCTCCTGAAGCATGGCCAAATGATGTAGGTATGGAGTGGAGCAAGCATCTTAAGAGCAAACGCTAGGATTCATTTTCAGAGCAGAACTGACTTTCATAAGACAAAATATCCCATTAATTTTCTTATAGTTGGCTAGCTGTGGTGGTTTATGCTTTTTAATCATAGCATTTAAGAGACAGTGGAAGGTAGATTTTTGTGAGTGAAGAGCCATTCTGGTCTCCTGGCAAGCACTAGGCCATCCAGGGCTACTTAGTAAGAGTCTGTCTCAAAAATAGGTAAACAAACAAATTTCCTTACATGTGGGAAGGGAATCTTGTGGTATAAGTCTGTAGAGAGGAGATGAAATCACTTTGCAGAAGAAATTATGAGAGATGGGGAGCAAAGCACCCAGGAAAGAAAGAAAGAAACTAGGTGGAGAAGGGCAGCTCATGGCCAATGGTTATATACATAAGGACACCCACCATTCACTTTCCTAGTCAGCCATCCATTCTTTCATTCATTCTTTCATTTTTTCTTTTGGTGTCCCTAAACTTTCAGTACAAATAATAATTTTTTTTGGTGGTAGAAATGAATGATTTGGAATAGAATTCTATGTTGGCTTCAGTACAGAACTGAAACAGGAGGTTGACTGGTGTAAGGAAGCAAGGAGTGAAAGTGAAGAAGCAGGAGATCAGCATAAAGTTTATTGTAGAGAAAAAAAAAGGCCAGAAAATATGGTTGATTTATCATAGAAAATGTCATGCCTCAAGTCAATAATTTCTGGAGTAGGTAGTGAGTATAGCTGCCTGGAAGAGCACCTGCTTCTCCTACATAAGATCTTGTGTTCTAGCCTGACCAACACACACACAAACACAGAAACAGACACACAGACACATACTTACACAAAGACACACACACACAGTCTCTCTCTCTCTCTCTCTCTCTCTCTCTCTCTCTCTCTCTCTCTCTCTCTCTCTCACACACACACACACACTGAAGGCGTTCCACATGTGCTGTAAGTACATGATGAGTTATTCCTCCATGTACCAAATGTCACCTAAAATTAGAAAATGCATAGTGCTACTGCTTAAATAAAAATTTTCAATATCTTATTCATGTTTTATTTCGTTACACTTTTTACTTGTACTTTCACTGGACTTTAAATTTTATTCTTTTGATTTAAGTCTGTGTATGAGTGCATTTCCTAAAAAAACAAAACAAAACAAACCTATGAAATTATCCAAAGAGAACAGATTGAATTCTGTTAGGAAGATTTTCTAATCATAATTTATGGTCCAATACAATGTGATAAAGTAAGGTAGTATGCGTGCAGGTTCCCCACCTGAGGCTGTTTGCTAAACTCCCCTCTCCCCATATCCTTTTGTCCCAAATGGGGGAAAGAATTTCTGACCCTAGTTAGAAACACTCAGGAACCATTGCTGCATCTAAATATAGAATAGTACACTGCATGTGTGAGCTATGTGTCAGTGAACTGACGCAATTTGTAGAGGTTTCATGTCATGTATTATTCTGTTTTTTCTTTTTCTCCCTGAAGTTATGGGGACTAGCCTCTGTCTTAATTTCTAAGAGTATTGTAACACCTTTATTATCATGGTGTAATTTATGAAAGCATTATCTTCCTCCAAGGCTATGCTTTATATATATATATATTTTTTTGAGCGTTTGCAAAGCTGTGCAAACGATGGACGCATTCACAATGCGCAGGAGAATCTTTCTTTCGGGCTGCTCCTGGGGTAGTGATTAGTAGTGTCTTCGCTGCATATTTAAGATCTCAGAATTGCTTATCTGTGCTGTGGATCGGGAAGAATCTGGGTGAGCTGTCGCTGCTTTGCATAATTAAGTTCTTCTTGCCAGAAAAAGAAAGAAACAAACTGTGGAGTGAAGCAAGCCTAAGGTTGGGCTTTTAAAATACTTTCTGTTCCTGTTATTTTCCCATTTACAATCTGAAACAAAAGCAAAATAGATGAGATCAGGGATCGGTCTGGCTGACAGCTCACATTTTCTCTCAAAATTCTTAGGAATTTTCCTCCTCAGACCCCTACACAGTCGGTGATAAACAGTAAATGCCGTTAAGAAAACAACTTCTTACTGTTCAGAAACTGCCTAATATGTGGGTGAGGCCAAGGTAGGGAGAGATTTTGCGTGTAGAGAAACTGGGCCGACTGGACACTCAGACACAGAAAGGGCTGACGAGGGAAGTTTCTCATAGCCTTTGGAGCAGCACGGAGACTCACCTCACAGCAGCATGGCGTTTGACTCCGTTTCTGTGTATAACATAGACCTCAACTCAGTCTGAAACAAACTTTGCATGCCTGTGTAGGACGTCCACTCATTCTGCAGGGACCACACTGCTTGCTTCATTGTTCTGAATCCTGTATTTCTCTTTCTTTTCGGCTGGCTAGTGTCCCGTCCCGAGTGCTAGTGTCCTGTCCCGAGTGGAATCCCCTCCCTTGTGTTCACAGAGCTCTATAAGGTGAGGTGGTGTCTTTCTCTGGTTAGGGTAATAGGAAAACATTGCATTTGCTTATCTATTACAAACGGAAATCACAGGGGATATAAAGAGCACTTTCAATTCTGCTGCCATTATTTCAGAAGCAATCAAATGCAGAGGAATGAAAGTCAAACACAGAGAAAAATGCTGATAGATTGGGCAATCTTCATGGCTCTCTGGGACCATCATTATTTCAGTGTTCTCGAGGAAAATGCAGATGTGAAAGATGGCAAACCCCAGCCCGTGCAATCAATCACTCGTCTCCTGTAGCAATAATAATTGCACAGGAGGTGCTCTTCAGACATTAGCTATATAGCCATCCCTGTTTGTTCCGAGGCACACTAAATCTTATGTAAGATTACATGAACGCCCCCGCCAGATTAGTATATGGCTCCAGGTTATTTTCAGAGACAGAGACTCAGTCCTGTTCACCTGTGAATGATGAGGTCAAAGTCAGCTCTGCAGCTGCAAAGAGCAAGCCTTGACATTGTTTTTCCTCTAGAATACTCTGTCTCTTTAGTCCAGATTTTAAAAATAGGTATCTGTCTGCCTTTTATGTATGTGTTCCACCTTCATAATATGAAGGTGATATTATTAATACAATAAATCATATTTGACTGATACTTAAGAAGATGCTTTTTCTGGGTAAACTAAAAGCCTGGCCTGTCTTTTCCTGATGTTCTTAAATATTTTATTAGCAGTATCTCTTAGACATCCCTTACTATTCCTAGTCTCCTTCAGTTTCATGATATAAAGCATGTGGTAGAGTTGTCAGAACTAGATTTCTGTTAGAAACAACCTTTGAAAATGTGGTGTGGTCTTTTTTGTTTTTTGTTTGTTTTTTTCTTTTTCTCTTTATTAGATGTCTCAGGCTCAAAAGGTCCAGATAGAGGTTTGGAAAAATAAATATCCTCTTTGTAACCCAAGTGCTGAAGGTTTTAGAGCCATGAAATGAAATATCCTGGTTTTTACACTTTATTTATTTATTTATTTTTAAGTAAAGCTTTTGGTTTCCTCTTTCACTTTCAAACTATAAGAGAAGCTTGGAATGACCCTGCCCACCTGTTCTAGTGACGTAGCCTGGAGTGCTAATCACAAACAGTTTGCACATGGAGTTGGGAGAGTTGTGGCTTGGTCTTGATATTTAAAGAGAACAATTTTATTCATTGGCAAGTTCGTTAATAATAGGTTGTTCAGATATCTCGTCATTCTTAAATTTCATTTCTAATCATTTCCCCCAAAGAAAATGGAGGCAGACTATTCAAAGTATTATTAAATATAAAAGACTACAGATAACTCCTTTCCATTTTATCTTTTTGAAATTTCCTTTTTTAAAAAACAGGAGTGAAAAGAGAAAGGAAAGAATGGCAGGAGAGGTGTCACGGGGATGTACAATTCTCCACCATCCCCTGCCTTTAAAACTGTCTATTGAAAAAAGGCATGCAAAAATTGGCACATGTCATAGTTCAGAGGTTCATGCATTGCAGTAAGTTACCATGCCACATAAATGACACTCAGGACAAAAAAAGAAAAAAAAAAAAGAAGAAGAAATACACAAACAAACAAACAAACAAGAAACAAACAAAAAGTAAAGCAAAACAAACCAAAAAACAAGACATAACACCCATAAGTGTGTGCTCAAGCGTGTGTGTGTGTGTGTGTGGTGAGTTAGTGATTAAAAAAAGAGAGAGGGAGGGAGAGGGAAGGAAGGGAAAGGAGGGGGATGGAGAGAGGGGGAGAGGGAGTCACATGCCAACCTTTGGTGCTGTTGTTCAGGTGTTGTCTATCTTGGTCTTTGAGACAGACAGGTCCTCTTGTTAACCTCCAGGTCACTGATTCTGCTAGGCTGGCTGGCAAGGGAGGCACAGAGCCTCATCTTTCTTTCTTTCTTCCCAGCACTGGAATTACAAACTCACCTCTGTGCCCTTCTTACTTTTTCTCTTCCTCTTCCTCTTCTCCCTCTTCTTCTCTCCCTTCCTTCTCTTCCTCCTCTTCTTTTTAACCAGGTGCTGGGGACTGAGCTCAAGTCCTCACACCTGCATGGTAAGTACTTTATTCGTGGAATTATCCCCCGTTTGTGTTTCTTCTCAGTTGCTACCCCTCATCCTCAAAGGACTGAATTCTAGATGCATAGACATGCTTTCTTCCTTTCTGAAGTTGTCATAATACAAATGTAATAATACTCTATATAAGTATTCAATATAGAATATATGTAATATATAGCATAAATAAGAGTATGTATTTAGCCAGGCATGGTGGCACACACCTTTAATCCCAGTGCCCCAGAGGCAGGGGCAGGCAGATTGCTGTGAATATGAGTCTAGCCTGGTCTACAAAGCAAGTCCAGGACTGCCAAGGCCTGTATTTGTTCAATGTATATTGGAATATATTATATAACATAGTCCTATATTTGCCACCATAGATAAAATAATATACAATATATTTGGCCTGATTTTTAAAATCTGGGGGTGTTCAAAAAATTGAAAATTTGTTCACCCTGTTGTGTGTAGCTTTATATTGCTCAGGTATACACTAAATTTAACTATGCTAATTTGACATTATACTCTTGAGTAGACACTTCCTTTTCTTATAGTGAGGTGGGAGTGTTTAAGGATATACAATCAGGAAGTGAAACATCTTTGTTAAAAGCCCAGTTCATCTGTTCATTCATATATATGAAATGTCACAAATTACCATGCCACACAATTGACATGTATGCTATACATGTATAATTGGGCAAGTCACTTATGTTGCTTAAGCCTTTGCTGATAAAGTGGGGATAGTGTACCTTCGTTTTGTGCCAGATCCTTGTGGAGGTACCTAATCACTTTGATTGTCCCATGAAAAACATTTTAAAAGTACCCAGCACCATGCAAGTGTAAATGATGACCAGTTCCCTAATTGGAAATGATTTTTTCTTTTTATTAAAAATAGATTTATCCCCTTACATAATATATCCTCATCATGATTTTTCCTCCCTCAAATCCTCCCTGTTCCTCCCCATGTCTCCTCTCATCTGGATCTACTCCCATTAAATCTCTTATTAGAAGACAAATAACCTTCTAAGGATAATAATAAAATAAAATAAGATAAGATAAAACAAAAACTAACACAATGACATTGGTCAAGACAACCAAACAAGTTAAAAAAAAAAAAAAGCTCAGCAGAAGGCACAAAAATCAGAGACCGTTTTGTTCACTTGCTCAGGAATCCCACACAAAACTGGAAACCACAATAATACACACAGAGGACCTGGTGTAGACACCCATGCACACCCTGTGCTTTCAGCCTCAGTCTCTGTGAGTTCATAGGAGCTTTGACCATGTTGATTTAGAGGACCTTGCCTTTCTGGTGTCCTCCATCTGCTCTGGCTCTTATACTCTTCCCATCTCCTTTCTGATGGGGTTCTCTGAGCCCCGAGTGGGAGGATGGAGACATCCATCAATGCCTGAGTGTTCCAAGGTCCCTTACTCCGAACAATACCTGACTGTGAGTCTTTGCATTTTTTCCCCATCTGCTACAGGAGGAATCTTCTCTGATGATGCTTGAGCAAGGCACTGGGCTAAGAGTATAGCAGAATATCACTAAAAGGCATTTTATCACTACTTTTTTTTTAAACTAGTAGATTTTGGTTTTACCCTAGGTTCTGGGCTACCTAGTTTTTGGTTCTTTGCCACCCAAACAGTGTGAGGTATGGGTTTCATCTCCTGGAGTAAGCTTTAAGTCAAGTCAGACATTGGTTGGTGCCACCATATGTTTTTCAGGCAGGACAGCATTGTTGATCAAAGGTTTGTGGCTGGGTTGGTGTTTGGTTCTCTTTTGGTAGCCTGCAGAGTACTTTCCTTTACCAAAAACAGTAGAACGAAGGGGTGATGGCTCTAAGTAGGCACCAGTTTGACATTTCTACATTTAATGAGTTTTTAACAATGAGGCCTTGCCATAAATTTGTGGAGAGCAAGCTATAGTCTTGGAAACAGCATGTATTGTTTGGGGATTTCCATGGGACCCCTTTGGTCAACAACTCAGTTAAGATATAACAGAATCCTGGTACTGGAATCCTCATTTGCTGACAAGAGATTGCCAACTGGGACTCTGTCTCACCCATGGAACTGAGCTTTCTCTTCCCTCATTGCATTAAATTCTGAGAATAAGCAGGGGACAATGCATGCTACTTATTAAAAGTAGTGAAGTTGCCTTTGGCAGAAATAAAAGAGTTCTTGACATCATTTATCCTTTGCCCTCTCTTCATTAATTTTTGAGTCAAGTATTTACATTTAATTTTCAGGAGCTTATTGTTTAGTTAAAACACCCTAATTACTAACTGAATATCTAAAAAATAATAATGCAGTATATAATGTAGAGAATTTAGTTTTACTATAACTGTATTTTCACAAAATGAGGCAGAAATTCTAGTTGTACAAAAGTTATACTTTTGTTTTAATCTACTTCTCTGCTCTTTATTTACTGTTAAGGTTGACAGCAGAGGGAAAAAAACTAAACAAAAGGAGTAGAGCCTTTGCAGTGTTTGTAGTCAAAGGCATTTTATGGGGGTCTGGGGTGGCTTGTGTGTGAGGAAACATAGGAAGCACAATGTCATTGAGAAAAGTGACTCCAACACTATTCTTTTTTTTTTTTTGCCATTGAGCTTCCCCCTTTCTCCTTTTTCTGCATTTTTGCCAACCTGATTCTGGAAGACCTGGGAGGCAATATTGTTATGAACATTTGTTAGTAGAACGAATGTTGCATTGTTTAATTTTTTTTTCTCTTTCCTATCTCAATGTCTCTCTAACTAGCGTCAGACTTAGGTCATCGAATCCCACATGTCTGGAAAGGCTTGTGGAACATTTGATCTTTTAAAAATACATTAGAATATGTACAGAGATTTTGTTATTTAAATTGGTCATTATATAGTGACTTGGGTAATAGAATCCCCACATGCCTGGAAAGGGTTGTGGAACATTCGATCTTTTAAAAAATACATTAGAATATGTACAAATAATTTGTTATTTAAATTGGTCATTACTGTCAGTAAATAGTTTGTGTTTTTCATTGCTGGCAATTTCAGTCTATAAAAACCATAAGTACTCCCTCTCTGAGAAAGTGATTCAAGAAAGTTCAACAAAAAATTGTACTGTTACTGCCTATTGCTATAGTCCAGAAGTCTCTGACTTTCACTTTTCATTTTGTGAAACTTTCACATTCAGTTTGTGAAAACTGAATTTCTAGAAAACAGAAGACACAGAACCTAGATTATTCCAAAGCTGTAGGGATGGCTATCTCGTGGATTCTTGACTAGATTCTCATGTGGAAAGTTACAAACAGTGCTTCAGCTTGATAGTTCATCTTCAGACACAAACAAGTATGCATCTGTGATAGTGAACTCTAAGTCTCATTTGCTCCTCATGTGTGAGCTAGCAAATGCGGACGGAGACATGATGTTAGTAAACACAATTTTGTGTAGGTTTATACAATACAACCCAGTGTGGTGAGAGGGAACCTTCCTGTTCCCCATAATGGTCTGGAAACTTCATGAATAAGATGAAATTTGATTAGCGATATCAAAAACACACTTATGCTATGGCCCATTCTTCTTCTTTTTTTTTTTTTTTTTTAATACATTTTTATTAATTTATAGATATTACATCTCAGTTGTTAGCCCATCCCATGTATCCTCCCATCCCTCCCTTCCTCCCAATTTCCCCCCCACTCCCCTCCCCTATGTCTGTGTCTGAGGGGGATCTCCTCCCCCTGAATATGCTCATACGGTATCAAGTCTCTCCTTGGTGACCTATTATCTTTCCTCTGAGTGCCACCAGGCATCTCCATCCAAGGGACATGATCAAATATGGGGCACCAGAGTTTGTGTGAGAGTTAGATCTCCTTCTCCACTCAACAGTGGAGAATGTCCATCGGCTAGTCCGGGTAGGGGTTCAAGGTTTTTACTGCCTATTTTTTCCTTGGCTGTTGCCACAGTTTGCGGAGGACCCCAGGGCCCAGACTCTCCTGTAGTTTTCCAGGACCCACTGGATCCTTCCATTTCCTCTTTCTCCCAGGCTTCTCACACCTAAAGTTTCAATAGGATGTCCTCCCCTCTTACCCATTATTCTGGTAGGTACAGTTTTTCATGGGGACGTACACCTTGGACTAGTGTCTCGATATAAGTGAGTATATACCATTTAGCTCTTTTTGCTTCTGTGTGAACTCACTCATTATGACAATTTCTAGTTCAATCCATTTGTCCACAAATTTTGGAAATTCCTTGTTTTTAATAGCTGAGTAGTATTCCATAGTGTAAATGTACCACAGTTTCTTTATCCATTCTTCTGTTGAGGGACACGTAGGTTGTTTCCAAGTTCTGGCTATTATGAATAAGGCAGCTATGAACATGGTTGAGCATATGTCCCTGTTGTGTGGTAGTACATCCTCTGGGTATATTCCAAGGAGTGGAATAGCTGGGTCTTGAGGAAGCCCTATTCCCATTTTTCTGAGAAAGCACCAGATAGCTTTCCAAAGTGGTTGTACTAGTTTGCATTCCCACCAGCAATGCAGGAGTGTTCCTCTTTCTCCACACCCTCGCCAGCATGAGGTGTCAGTTGAGTTATTGATCTTAGCCATTCTGATGGGTGTAAGATGGAATCTCAGTGTCGTTTTGATTTGCATTTCTCTGATGACTAAGGAGGTCGAGCATTTCTTTAAGTGTTTCTCAGCCATTTGATATTCCTCTGTTGAGAATTCTCTGTTTAGCTCTGCGCCCCATTTCTCTATTGGGTTATTTGGTTTGGTGGTGTTTAATTTCTTAAGTTCTTTATATATTTTGGATATTAGACCTTTGTCAGATGAAGAGTCGGTGATGATCTTTTCCCAGTCTGTAGGCTGTCGCTTTGTTCTCTTGACAGTGTCACCAGCCTTACAGAAGCTTCTCAGCCTCATGAGGTCCCATTTATTAATTGTTGATGTTAAGGCCTGGGCTGTTGGTGTTCTGTTCAGGAAGTTGTCTCCTGTGCCTAAGAGTTCCAGACTCTTCCCCACTTTTTCCTCTAACTGGGTTAATGTCTGTGGTTTTAAGTTGAGGTCTTTAATCCACTTGGACTTGAGTTTTGTGCATGGTGACAAATAGGGGTCTAATTTCATTTTTCTACATGTAGACATCCAGTTAGACCAGCACCATTTGTTGAAGATGCTGTCGTTTTTTCCATTGAATGGATTTGGCTTCTTTGTCAAAAATCAGGTGAGCAAATGTGTGTGGATTCATCTCTGGGTCTTCAGTTCGATTCCATTGATCCACTAGCCTATTGCTGTGCCAGTACCATGCTGTTTTAATTACTGTTGCTCTATAGTACAACTTGAGATCAGGTATGGAGATTCCTCCAGCGGATCTTTTATTGTAAAGGATTGTTTTTGCTATTCTGGGCTTTTTGTTTCTCCATATGAAGTTGAGAATTGTTCTTTCAATATCTTCAAAATATTTAGTAGGTATTCTGATAGGGATTGCATTGAATCTGTAAATTGCTTTTGGTAAGATGGCCATTTTTACTATGTTGATTCTTCCAATCCACGAACATGGTAGATCCCGCCATCTTCTGATGTCATTTTCAATCTCTTTCTTCAGAGGTTTAAAGTTTTTTTCAAATAAATCCTTCACTTGCTTGGTTAGGGTTATTCCTAGATATTTTATATTGCTTGTGGCTATCGTGAAGGGAGTAATTTTTCTAATTTCTTCCTCTGCCTGTTTGTCATTTGTATATAGGAAAGCTACTGACTTTTTTGAGTTTATTTTGTATCCTGCCAATTTGCTGAAGGTGTTTATCAGCTGTAGGAGTTCTCTGGTGGAATTTTGGGGGTCACTTATATACACTATCATATCATCTGCAAATAGGGATAATTTTACTTCTTCCTTTCCCATTTGGATCCCCTTGATCTCCTTTTGATGTCTTATTGCTCTGGCTAGAACTTCAAGAACTATATTAAAGAGGTATGGGGAAAGTGGGCAGCCTTGTCTGGTCCCTGATTTTAGAGGGATTTCCTTGAGTATCTCTCCATTTAATTTAATGTTGGCTATTGGTTTGCTATATATAGCCTTTATTGTGTTTAGAAAAGTGCCTTGTATTCCCGATCTCTCCAGAACTTTAAACATAAATGGGTGTTGGATTTTGTCAAATGCTTTTTCTGCATCTAAAGAGATGATCATATGGTTTTTCTCTTTCAGTTTGTTTATATGGTGGATTACATTGATGGATTTCCGTATGTTAAACCATCCCTGCATTCCTGGAATGAAGCCTACCTGGTCATGGTGAATGATGTCTTTGATATGCTGTTGTATTCGCTTTGCGAGTATTTTGTTGAGTATTTTTGCATCAATGTTCATAAGAGAAATTGGTCTGAAATTCTCTTTTTTTGTTGGGTCTTTGTGGGGTTTAGGTATCAATGTGACTGTGGCCTCATAAAAGGAGTTTGGTAATATTCCATCCATTTCTATCTTTCGGAATAGCTTGAATAGTATCGGTATTAGCTCCTCTTTGAAGGACTGGTAGAATTCTGCGCTGAAACCATCTGGCCCTGGGCTTTGGCCCATTCTTCTTAACCTTTGCCTCTGCTAATGCCTGTAGCTTAGTCAGGGTTACTATCACTCTGATGAAACACCATGACCAAAGCAACCTGGGGAGGAAAGGGTTTATTTGAGTTATTCTTCCACACCACAGTTCATAAGCAAAGGAAGTCAGGACAGGAACTCAGTGAAGGAACCTGGAAGAAGGAGCTGATGCAGATGCCATGGTGGAGTGGTGCTTACTGGCTTGCTCCCCTTGGTAATGCTTTCTTATAGAGCCCAGGACCATCAGCCCAGGGATGGTACCACTCACGATGGGCTAGGCCTCCCTCACCAATCACTAATTAAGAAAATGGCCCACAACCTTGCCTGCAGCCCAATCTTATGGAGGCATTTTCTCAGTTGAAGTTCCCTCCTCTCAGATGACACTAGCTTGTCTCCAGTTGT